>NC_053146.1:61995008-62312105 GCF_016808335.1 Panicum virgatum
AAATCTATTTTTGCAGCAAAACATTCTAAATAAAACATGTCATTTTATGGTTCCAGAGGGTAGATATTTTGATAAGGATTCCAAATAGACCTTATTTGCCTTTTTAGGATTTTTCTACGATTTTTAATTGAATTTCTAAATTTACTGTAAAAATGTAAAAAAAAACTAGATATTATGTTTAAGTCCCTGGATTTGCAGAAAACCCCTTGGAAAGATTTGGGACCTCGCAATCTAGCCCTTGGCCGGATTTGAAAACAGGGGAGGGGACAGAGAGGGCGGCGCCGCCGTTTCCCGGCGAGGGTGAGGGTCGCCGGCGGCGAGGGAGGGGTGGAGAGGCTAGAGTAGGTCGCGCTCTACCTCGGGGTGGCCTTGGACGGGGTCGGGGCGGCAGGGAAAGGCGCTGGCGGCGAGCAGTGAGGAGCGGCAGTGGTGGAGCTTCGCGGCGGCGGCGCTCCAGTGGGCGACTGGTTCAGTGGGCTAAGCTCAAGCGGAGGAGGGCTGGGGATGGACCTCCACGGAGCAGGGCCGGCGGTGGCAATGGGGTGCGGTGGCGGTGTTACTCCGGCGGCCGTGGGTGGTGAAGAGCTGGTCGGTGAGCTTCCGGGGAACGAGGCGAAGCCGGTTGTGGGGTTTAATTGGACCAAGGAGGGGCGGGTGCAGGTGCTCCGCGGTGGGCCAGGGTGCGGCGGCAACCATGGCGGCCGGCGGCGCCTCTGGCGCAGGGGGAGCTCGGCCCGGGGCTCTAGCGCGAGGAGTAGAGAGGGGAATTCGGAGTTGTCTTGCAAACAGATAAGGACGGCCTGAGCGGCGGCGAGGGCAATGGCACGGCGACGCGTGGGGCGCCGACGTCGAGACGGCGACAGTGCGAGCGGTCACTGGAGGAGGCTGGGTGCGTGTCGCGCGTGGAAGGCGCCAAGGAGGCTGGTTTCGACGAAACCAGGTGCGCCGAAGACGGGTTTGGTCGGGGGCACGGCGTGTGGCCGGCCAGTGGCCGCGCCGGCACATGGACGCCATCACGGTGAGAAACAGAGGAGGGAGAGAGATGGAGATGGTGGTGAGGGCAATCTCGTAAATAAATTGAAGTCCAAAATACAATTTATAAATTCAGTTTTTCTCCTTTTTCTTGGCCTCAAATGAAAAACTTTTGAATACCAAACTTGCTTAAAATTTCGAGATTTACAACTTTTGTTTTAGGCACTTTTTCATTTGAACAATGGTTTGAAAGATAAATTTTGAAACTTGAGTGCATTTGAAAATGTCATATTCAAAGCAAAATTAAAGGTTTTCTTTAAATTTCGTGCTGAAACTTGAAATTTGGCCAAAATGAAAGTTGCAGAGGAAGAAAAGTTCTACAATATTGATGTTGGGCAAAAGTTGATTCGAGTTTTGGATTTGGGAGAAAACAGGGGTCAAAGCTGAGTCAATATTTGAAATTTAACTAAGCCTACGTGATTAACACTAATGACTATGCTTAAGTGATGATTAGCGACTAAGTACGAAATTAGCACCTAAATTAACACTGGGGTGTTACATGCCCGAGCCGGAGTCCTAGTCCCACTATTACCCAACAGCCCATCCAATCCCACCCAATGAAGCTACTAACATCAGTTATAACAGTTATTGTATGTCAAAAAACTCGAACCAAAAAAAAAACACAGCCAGCTCACCTTGAAGACAGTCTCGAAATAGCCGATGCTGAGCTAGTTATCATCCGAAAAGTTCCCCGTTGTGACCCATATAGTTCGGAGAACATGTAGATCATGAATTCAGATCTCCTCTCCTCGTTTCTGCACAACTTTAGAGTCGTATTTGTCTTGGAACTGTTCTTAGATCGTGCTCACCTGTGCAGCTATAATTCCGCCTTTCCTGCACAAAGGGAAGTAACACAAGAATTAGTACCTCAAATAAAATGGAGGGAAAAGAGGATTTTGCTGGCTTAGATCTTACCTGCTCCTTTCTGTCATGTTCTGATTAGAACAAATCCAACAAGCATTACAGTAAACACTGTTGTTGCTACTGCTACAACAATGGTAAGTGAGACTTTACTGTGATTTTTCCTTCTTCCACCTGCAGTCACAAAGAAAATAAGAGGCTATAAAATATGAATAAGATCCGAGCTGTCTGGCGATAACCGAAAAATAAGAGGCTATAAAATATGAATAAGATCCGAGCTGTCTACCGATAACCGGACTCTGTTCTCCTCATAACTGAACTTTTTAGATCAAGGCAACAGTGGTGAATCCAACAACATATGAAGAGGGTGCTCATATCCCTTTTCTTCTTCTTCTTCCTCTTCTTCTTCTTCCTCTTCTTCCTCCTCCTCTTCCTCCTCCCCAAAAAGGGATGGGGGCTTAGGGGTCAATGGAGGTAGGGGGCTTGAGCCCCCTAGTGCAAGGCAGTAGACTCTGTTCTTATCAGAACCGGCATGTCTTCAGCATATGGAGGATGGGGTCACAGGCAAAAAAACTTGCAATGGCTGAAATTGTAGAAGCAATGCCATTGACGCATTCTCACGTCTCACTTTCCCTTGAGCAAAATATGTCAAGCAGCTCGGGCGATCTTCAACGGTCCTTGTAGGTTGACATTGCGTGAGCACGTAGATAGGTGCGTTGGTGCCTTCAACATCGATGTCATATTTTGATGGCGATCTAGCCGTGGATCAGCACAGTCTGGAGGAGAGTTTCAACACCAACGTGGAGCTCCGCCGAGGGTGCCGGTTGTCCCTCGTGTAGAAGTTGACGTCGCCGAAGCCGTCGGTGCTGGCGGAGGAGACGATGTTCTCATTGAAGGACCTCACATAGATCAGATCATCCGTCGGGGTCGGATTGGATAAAAAAGAAACCCGTTCACTAATCCATTCACAAGTTGAAGAGAACAAGTGATTAACCCCAGGGTTAAAAGGCACCGAGATTAGAAATGGTCACTAGTCATCGCCCCCCAAAGCCCACCAAACACCATATCGCCTAGTACCCGACCATTCCCGTCAATCGCCGCTATGCAAAAGAAGCTACTACTCCTACAGAACACACGCGTGTATCAACACGGAGCGCCATTGCCTTTCTGAATTTACAAGAACACATCCCGGCTGATCACCACCAGCCGCAGAGCACGAGGCCGAGGAGAAGGGCGACAGGGATGGCCGCATGCGGCGTCAAGGCGGCGGCTGCCGAGCTCGTGGTGCCGGTGCGCTCGAACTGCAGCGAGTCCACGGCCAGCGGCATGTTCTCCTGGTCCGGGCTGCACCGCGGCACCGCGCCGCTGCCGCTGCCGCTGCTGGAGCCGGACTCCGTCGGGTGCGCGGCGTAGAGCATGGCGCGCAGCACGGCGGAGACGGTGGGGATGTAGGCCGTCTTGTTCTTGGCCAGCAGCCACGTCAGCCCCATCAGCTGGCAGTCCCGCCCCAGCATCCGCCGCGCGCGGTCGCCGCCGGAGACCTCGCTGCTCACGTTCCCCTTCAGCTGCAAGGTTCATCGATGGAGGAGTTGCAGGTCAGCACCTCACATTCGAACAAGACCCTGAAGAAAAGCAGATGCAGTAAATGTGGTTCATGCAGGGGACGTTCTTGCGATGCAGATTTTGTTGCCAAGTAGGTGGGCTCTGTTCAGCACTCGACGTTGGATTTGGCTTGCTCAGACTACCTCAGTAAATGCATGTATAACAACCCGTTCATGCCGATGCACATGCACATTATCTACACACTTGACTTCAGCAGACTTTCAGCAATGCACGCAACGGAAACATTGTCAAAAAGTTTTTGAGTGTCTTTAATTCAGCATGGTTGTTACTGGTAGAACGCTTGACTGACTGCTCGTCAAGCCAAGCTCGTGTCCTGCACCGATTAAGATGCCAATCTGGATGCAGGACAGGCAGGTCGAGGACAAGCTCGGCTCAATTATCCACACACGCATAGCAAGTGGTGGTTAGCCGACTAAGCATTCATAAATCATAATTGGAAAAGGCTTTGGACAATGTGGCACACGCCATACTGTCCAATGTCCCAACAAGGCACGGTCCTGCAATTAGCTGGCGGCTAAGGAATGCTTACTGAGTGGGGGAGGATGCCCTTTGCCACGGTGCTTTCAGAAAGAAAGACAATTGAGTAGTATCGACTATCGAGTAGTAAAATGATTAGTGGTGATCAGCTCAAGAACAAGCAGTTGGTCCATTTGGGCATTCGAAAGTCGATACAATGATGTGTTCGGAAAGGGGTTGCGGCTTTGTGGGAAAGCCGGAAATGGGATCTCCTCTCATTGATGCCATAAGAGCATCTCCAGCAGTTTGGCAAATTGAGTTGTCATCTTTGATTTTTGGCAAAAATGTTAAAAATACTCCTCCAATAGTTTGGCAAAAGACTTGGCAATTTTTGGCAACTTGGGAAAAACCAGCCTCCAGCGCGTAAATATACGCGCACGGCGCGCAGTTGGCATCGTGGTTTCTAGTCAGGTGGGAGGGTGAAAAAAGAAATAACTAACAGAGAAGGGTTCCTGATTTAAGTTTTCAAGAGGTGGAAGGGCATAAATATAATTTTGTTTCTCTCTCAGGGTTCCTGATGTAAGTTAGATCTGGATTTGGCAAGTGAATTATGCCAAATTGTTGGAGATAAGCTATTTTTTTATTTGGTATATTTTTTTAGAAGTTGGCAAAACACAAGATATGCCAAGTAAAATATGGCAAACTCTTGGAGATGCTCTAAAAACGGCCTTTTTGCTAAGCCGAAAAGAGAAAAAAAAAGGCGTAGCTTGCAGTGCCGCACTAGGATACTAGTTGGTCCCCTTGCTAGAATGAAGCAATTGACAATTGTTGAAGAGAATTTCCGATAATAAAGTCTAAAAAACAACCAATGCATTTGTGGAAGCGTCACAGATTAGCAAAAAAAAACCACCTTTTTTTCATGATCAGAAATTAACAACACTTGAAATGTATCAAGTGAAGGCTGAAAGAATTGGAGCTGCCCACCATAAACTCGGAAAAGGTAAGATATGGCAAGATTCTTGGGAAATGAGAAAAGGAAGAGACAAGAACAGAAAAGGTAAACCATGGCAATGTCATTATTGTGGGAGAAAAAAAGCTAGCAAAGCAAGAAAGGAGCTCACCTTTTGCAGTGACTGGACGCAGCGGGAGCAGCCGGCGTAGGAGGCGTTGCGGCAGCTCTTCTCCAGGTCCTTGACGGCGGCGGTGGGCGTGGCGTTCTTGGCCGCCGCGCCGACGGCGAACGCGGCGGGGCAGCGGAGCGAGCCGATCTGGTGGAGCCGGATGCCGCAGAAGCAGAGCACGGTGTCGCACGTCTTGTTGGGCGTCGGCAGCGCCACCTCGCGCTTCTCCAGCGCGGCGCCCAGCGCGTCGACGCACCGCTGGTTGTCGTAGGGCACCATGGGCCCGTCGTCCCCGGGCCGGAGCCCCTCCTCGCCCGAGAGCGCCGAGGGCGGGGGCGCCGGGGGCAGGGACAGCGCGGTGCGCGCGTGCGCCGCGAACAGCCAGGCCGCGAGGACGGGGCAGCACCGCCCCCGGTCGAGCGAGCCCGGCCCGCCCCCCGCGCCGCACGCCGCGGCCACGCCGCCGAAGAGCTCGGCCGAGAGGTCGAGGTGGCAGGGCGGCGAGGAGGCGTTGGACGGCGAAGAGGAGTTGGACGGGGACTGCGCCTGCGAGAGCGGGAACGAGGGCACGTCGGAGGCGTGGGCAGTCGAGGCGAGGAGGGCGAGGAGCACCGCGACGGCGAGGTGCGCCGACATTGCTGCCGGCGAGGTGGACCAGGTGGCGGCGGCGAGGTTGTGGGCGAGAGCCGAGAAGTGAAGTGTTTGGGTGCGTGGGCTTTGGGGACCGGGTCTGTATATATGAGCCGGAGCCGAACCGCGGGCGCCGGTCGGGACTCGGGAGTCGGGAGGGGATGTCTGTCCGAGTTCTTGGTTCTTTTTGAAATAACTCGAGTTCTTGGTTCACAGTTTTTTTTTTTTTGGGTTGGAGACCTCGTTCTATTTGGCTGACTGTGGCTGGTAGCTAGTGCAAATTTATTGTAAGAGAAAAATACTATTGGTTGGTAGTTAATACTAATTTGGTGTGAGAGAAAAACAATGCTAGTTAACTGGTTAAAAAGACAGCAAACAGAATGAGAAAAGTACTAATTTGAATGAAGAATCGTGCGCTAGATTAACAGTGGCGAGTACTGGTACTAATCGTCTCAAGCTTGTAGTATCACCTAATCATACCATCAAAAACTTTCATCTTCCGTCGATCCGTGACATTCAACCTCTTTACTCACGACTTGGAACACTAAATTTCATCTATGTTTTTCTATCTACTCCCTCCGTCCTAAAAAAAATATAAATCTCATTTCCAGATAAATCAAACAATTTTAATTTTGATCAAATTTATATAAAATAATATTATTATATATTACAACATAAGTATTTTTAGATTAATCATATAATATATTTCTATACTACATCGATTCGGAGACACAAATGTTATAAATTTTTTGTATAAATATAGTCAAAATTAAAAGTGTTTGACTTCTCGAAAAACAAAATTTACATTTTTTTTGGGACGGAGGAAGTATTAAAAAAAAGTAAATCTCTTCATGTATAGTCGTTCCGATCGAAGTTCTAGCTCCTAACACATGCCCTCTTCTCAGATCCTACTCCGGTGCTCCTACCGTCCCCATACCTCGTGCACAAACCTACTTTACCATGGGTCAACCTTTCTCCCTAGAAAACTCAAATACTTCACCTCGGATAATCTCAACTTTAACCTCTTAAATCCAACTCTATAAGGTAACTGCCGATGAAGGTGTTGGCGCAGAACTAGGGCCAACACACGAAAATATTTGAACGCGCAGCGAACGACGGCACGATGCAGCGCTGATGCTCAGACCGGTCGGGTATACCGGTCAGGCCGGTTGTCGCCGGGCAGACCGGTTGTCGCCGGGCAGGCCGGCGGCGAGACCAACGAACGTCGCCCGGGAATGACCCGTCGGGGCAGGCGCACGAAGGGTTGTTCTAGGATCGGCAGACCACCTAGAACGCCCTCAATCGACGTAGAGTCGAAGGAGGAACATTAGATAGTAGATGGGAAAAAGTTAAGGCAAAAAAGAAAGTAAAAAGATAAAAGTTGTATTGATTTGATCGATTGGATTCGCTAATCGGCCGTGACCCTTTATATTTATAGGGTGGTGTGGACTTATCACATGAAATCCTATTACAAGATATAAATCTATTAAAATCTCTAGTTGTACTCGGATTCCACTTGGCCGGTCAAACCGGTTGGCTGCTGCCGGACCGACTACAGCGTCTGACCGGTCAGACCGCTAGGGCGTACCGGTCAGACCAGTCTGTATTGTCTAATGACAATTTTGATCGTCCGAAGTTAATTCCACCGGAGATGGTGCGAGGCGAGCCATGGAGTGCGACAGTTTGGACATAAAGGTGAAGATTGAGTGAACGAAAAGCGTGCAAGAATTTTTAAAATTCACCTGTACAAGGCAGAGAAAAATTTGGTTCTTTTTTAAAGCTGTGCGTGCAGTTGCTCGGCAGCGACTAGCAGCCATCGCTCATCAGATTGGTCCGTGCGGCGAGCTACGATTTTTTTGGTCTGGAATCCTGATTGGCCGGTGGTGGTACTAACATCTCTGTTCATGCCATTCTTTTCGCGCCATGATGATCCGATGCTGCAAACAGTTGGGTCAAATCAAGATCGAAAAGCAGAGGAATGGTACGCTAAACAACAGCGACCAGGGTAGAACAGCCCCTGGTGCAATCAAGTAAACTTATTAGATTCGTCTCATGATTTATAATCTATTCATGCAAACAATTTTATAAATAAATTTCATTTAGTACTCCACATATATATCAAAACATTTGATGTGACGTTTTTTTGTGTTTACAGGATTTACAAGTAAAAATCTAATCAAAGCCTTAACAATTGCAAAATGGCTCACACCCTGTCGGAGAGGAGCAGTCGTCTTCGGTCTTCTCCCGAAGATACTGCCGCTGCTGAACCAATGGGCTAGGATGTCAGGCACGAAACTGAACTTTTCTTTTAAAAAAAATTCTACTCATGGAATTCCTGCCGTGTAACTGCGTTCTGTTTGGGAATTACGGGACACAGTGAGCCGGGAATCATGGGGTCAAACGCGCATGCTTGCTGGGGTTAACTCGGTACGCGACTGCACAGCCTGACCGTAGTAGTATCTGCAGATTAGTAGGGAGGAGAGGACGGTGGCGGCGGCAGGTAGAGGTGCTCACTGCAAGGGTTTCAAGTTACCGACCGGTCCGGTCAAACTGGCGCGGTCCGGTAGCGGTTTATCGGTCGGTTTGACTGGTAACCGGCCAAATTCAATTTTTTTCTGGTTTAAATTCAAATGCCCGCAAAATATATTAAATAAATATTTGTATAACATATTTTAGCCTAAATGAACCCTCCAACCCTCTTTTGTACTACTTTTATATTGTATTTGTATACTTTTGTATGCACGTTTTTTTGTTTAACTTCAAATCCCCGCAAACTATACTAAATGAACGAATTTTTGAGAAAATTTGACACCATTAGATTCGTCGCACCTTGAAGTATTTTTTAGAATTTTTTTAGGAATTTTTCATTTTTTAATTCAAATTTGAATTTTGAATTTGGGCCGGTTTGATACCGACCCAAACCGGAACCGGGCCGGACCGGTTTGACCAGTAACCAACCGGTCAAACCGGACCGTTCCCACCGGTTTGGTTAACCATGCTCACTGCTCACGGCACGGCCTGATTCCCTCCAAGTTCCAGCTGCAACAGCACCGCTGCACCACTGAGGGACGATCCTTACAATTCTTGATCGCAGAAAGATACCTTCTTTTTCACCAAACACTGCCAACCTATTCTAGATGAACTTAATCAAACCCCTCTCTCTCTCTCTCTGCATTTGTTTTACGGCAAGTCGGCAATGGCAGTTTAAAACGAGATGTCTCAGAGGAGCAGGATTCAAAGTGGGGAAAAAGATACGCAGGGCAGCCAGGCTGCGAACTAGAGCAGGTAGGTCACAGCCTCGCAGGTCCACAGTTCAGACAGACTGGGAAAGGGTGTACCCCTTTTCCGGCTGGGCCCGGCCGTCGCCCTTACCAACCCCTTCACGTGAACGGATGGCGGCAGCGCCGGGCGTCGGGCTCCCCGGGCTCCGGGGCGCCCTGCTGCAACGAGAGGACAAACGGCCTTTGTCCTGGGGTCCTGCTCTGCCCAATCCCGTGGCACAAACCGGCCGATCACGGGAGTACGAGACTTATCTCTGCACCCGCCTTGTTAATCCAGGGCAAAATAGCCGAATTCGTATTGTGCTTTGGCTCAATTTGTCTCTCATCTATAAGAACATCCAATTTAATCTTTAAACTATTTAAATCAACCCAACTTTATCCATTCGCCTACATGGCAGGCCACGTTGGCTTGTTTGTCACCGCCCAATCATCGAGGGTAAGGATAGACTTGTCGGTCGTGCAGGAAGGATCGCAACTCCGAGTCTGACGGCAGCAGTACAAGCCTACAAGGTCGAGATATGCAATTTCAAAATGTGTGATGCTGCCATCCATAAGTGCCCTGAGCAAACATGACTCTGCTCGACAAGTGTGATGTCCCTGGGAACCACGGTTCTGCTGAATGAGCTTGAGTTGGCATTACCATCACATTGTAGTTTCCATCTTAACTGTGTTATGCCCCTGTATGTATCTCTTCCTCTTTGTCAGGTGGAACGAGCTGAGCTATATATAATAGCAAGGTTATGTCTGAAAGATCTGGAACTACACCACATATCTTTTTGCCTTGGCGGTCCTAGGTATTTGCTTTCTCACTTCAAAACCAACTTCACAATTCCATAAGACATGGCAGCACAAGGTATTTTACATTCTAAACTGACTGGGCGGTGACAAGGCAAGCTAGGCAAGCCAATGTGGTATGCCACGTAGGTGAATGGATGAAGTTAGGTTGATTTGGATAGTTCAGCAACTAAAATAGAATGTTTTCGTAGTTGAAGGATAAAATTAAGCTAAACTCGATAGTTAACGATGAATTCGGCTATGTTGCCTTAATCCAACCCAGGCCGGGAGGGAGTTCCATTGCCGTTTGTCTCATGTATCATTCGTGTATTCCTGTGCTGTTCTCTTCAGGCTGCTGGGAGCCTTGGATTGGGGGAAGGGAGCTGATCGAGAGGCGAGCTAAGCTTTTTGTATGGATGGGGCTTTTTTTTTTACCTCTTTGTCAGCATGCCAACCACTGCCATGCTCAGTTGTTCTGATGACAGAAGCTGTCCACCTGTGTGCGCTATACTGTACTAGCTCTTGCACATGCATGAGAGAGAGATTGAAAAAGATTGCACAAAGATAGAAATCAAGCACCGTCTGCACGAAGACCCGAGGATTTTGCCCTTTCCTTCCTTGTTCTCACCCATGTGGTGTTACCTGCTGCTTCAGCAACGGCAAAGACCACGTACGCCCACTCTTGACACCCCACAGCCACTCACACAGGCCAAAAATCCCAGGCAGCTTTCTCATCTTTTTCTCGGAAACAAGAAAAGCCGTTTGCACCGGGGACACTCGAACACGTCCAGCCAGCCAGAGCCAGGTCGTTTTCTTGGACTTCTACGAAGGATTCAATAACAGCAGCATGATGAGCCGCGCGAATCCTTGTGGGGATTGCCCTTTTTTTGAGACCTGAGCTGGGCCTTTCCGCTTTGCAGCTTCTCTCCCAGACCCTTTCGCTGAATAACCTAGCGAGCAGAGGATATTATTAACCTACGCGTCAACTATCAAGGACCCCCATCTCTCGTTGATCGCCGTGCCCAAATGCACATTAGGTGCAAAGCTCAATGTAGAAATAAAGGCCATGTTTGGATGATTCCACGAAAACTTTTGCACTAAAAGACGAATCCATGCATGAAGTACTAAACGAAGTTTATTTGCAAAACCTTTTTAGGAATGGGTGTAACTTTTCGAGACGAATCTAATGAGCCAAGTTTCATCATGATTGGCTACAGTGATGCTATAGTAACCGAGCTCAATCATCCTCTAATCGTGCGGTCAAAGACCTCATTAACTAGAGCAACTGCTACAGTACCACAGTTGTGGAGGTAATTTTGTAATTAGACTTTATTTAATACCCCTAATTAGTAGTCAAAGCATCGTTTCTCTCTCATCAAAATTTTTCCACCCTCCAACCAAACATGGCCAAAAAGGGATTACCAGGACACTGCAGTATTCTATTCTATATCCACGCAGGTCAGGCCAGGCCTGGATGCACGGGCATGTGTTTGTGTTTGTCAGGTAGCTGTGGTCTCCTCTGTTTAGTCCTTGTTGAGGGGCTGCGAACACTTGTCTCTAGCGCCATGGGAATAAGCAAGAAACGGCCTCTGGGTTAAGGGGGCTTGTTTATTCTTTTTTGCTCAGGTGGGTGTGGGGACGAGCACGACTTGAGGTAGCCCGGGCTCCTGGAAATTTGACGACGAAGACCCTGTTTGTTTCCAAGAATTTTTTTTTAGTCTCTGTCATATCGAAAAGAATTTTATCATTTAGGGGTATCAAATAAAATTTGTTTATAATTTTTTTTACAGATGAGTGCTAATTCGCGAGACGAATCTAATAAAACTAATTAATTCATAATTGCTACAGTGATGCTACAGTAGCCATTCACTAATCATGGACTAATATATCTCATTAGATTCATCTCGCAGTTTAGCTCTAGGGTTCTGCAGTTAGTTTTGTAATTAGACTTCATTTAATCTATATCTATATCTATACTTGTTACTAAAATGAGTAAGGTTTCCACCTCAAATTTTGGTTTGGTCCGACTTGTGTCATTGACAGGTGGGTCTTAATTAGCCCATACCGTATGCGAGTCTGACTAGCCTTTCATTAATCGAAACCTAATTGGAACCCGGATAAATCAGTCAGAATCATAATCAAAATTCGGACAAATCAATCGAAATCACAATCGAATCCTGGACAATCAATGCTTCGTATGATCACAACATGGCGTGTAATGAACACAAAAGTTGGTGATATTATATACCAATTTTTTTTGATGTAACATAGTTTAAAATTTAGCCTCTAGAACCAAACAACCCCGAGGTAGGCCGAAAGAGAATACTCTGCGGAGTGCAGTTGGGTGACCGAGCCTCACACGTCAGTGACCACACACTACTGTAGATAAGTCTCGTCCGTAGGCCATGGTGGAAGCGTATCCGTGAATCCTTCCACGGGGTCGGGATGTCATGTGTGTGTGGCCAAAGGTTTTGGATACGCATGTTGCAGGGTACGCAGAGTAGAGTCCGGGCCAGGCAGGTCACCTGAATTGTCAGGGCTCTGTTGTTGCTCGTGGCTCGCGAATCGTTAGAAACAGGGATGGCAGCCGAGCATTCCGACTCGATTGAACGCCGAGGATGCAAAGAGGGGTCAACACGAGAGATTTTACAGTGCGTACCCAAAGTCTCAAACTGTATAATTTGCACCTAAATTTTCGGTGAAATAATGATTCCTGATTCTGAACTGATACAAATGGCCAGATGGCTTTATGGATCGGCTGTTGCCTGTTGGGCAGGTCAGGTCCAGCTTTCCTGGCCGACCGCGACTCGTACCGGGCGCAGCTCTGCTAAGGCTGCGAAAGCATGAGCTCATACCAAAACGAGAGACCACTAGACACGAGAGCTCAGACAGCAACAAAAGCAACAGCGGTTCACTCCGAACCCGTGCTAATCAACCGACTCCAATCACAATACCAGAAAACAAATCACCGCGCACCTCTTCATTTGCATTCAACGCCGAGGGAGCGTCACGCTTACTGTGATCTGCTCTGGAAAGATAACCATAACTTTAGCTTAGCCATTTTCTTGTTAATCAAAATTTACATTTGACAGCGAGGCTGCCAGTACGAAGCGTAAACCTGTGCACTCCAACGTTGTTCAACTCGGACTCGATGACTATTCTGTTCTGCTACAAGTGTTTGTTCCTCCATGGAGTTTGTGGACAGGATTATAGGAACTTTCCGTGAATTTTAAAGAACCCCATGGCTGACTCCGCCAGAGTGGTGAGCAAAATTTTCATTGAAGGTTTTCAACAAAGAAAAAGACACATAAAATAGTGCATCAGATTATTAGCTTAACGTTATCATTGTCAGGATGCCTCCAGTCTTCTATTCCACCATCATCTTCTGTTGCTGCTATACATACGGACGATCTGTTTAAGAGAGAAGCAGCATGGATGAGAATTTCAGGTTTTCTAAATCCGATTATACCAAATTTCAACTTATCATGGCCATACTAACAAAGAACAATAGAAAAGGAACCACTAATTTGATATCAGCAAATAAAAACTGGGGTATCTAAAGACGGTCCACACAGCATTGGTACGATGGACTGGAACGAATCTCAGAAGTAACCCATAAAGTATACTGAACTTCTTGTTATGTTGCACACCACAGTCAAATATGGGGTGACGAGCCAGATGGTTTCACCAGTTTCTGGCACCCAACTAACAAAGCAACATAAGCTAATGAAGATCCTCTTCTCAGATCATTTCTCATCTCTCACAATTGAATGAATCCAACATCTGAAATTTTGTTTAAACAAAATCTAAATAATGTAGAACCATGTGAAGTAAAGTTTTATACATAGCGATCATATCCATAACTCAAACAAATTTGGCCTAATCAGATGTGGTGCCATTCCCTGCAGCAGTTGATTATTCTAGGAGAAAGGCCAGGACACTATTTTCATGCCAGTGCAAGAGGGCTGTTGCAACAAATCTATTTTCATGCTGATGCAACAGTTTGTTGCTACAGAATCTGTTCCTAGGGTGTAATAATTGCTCTATAAATTTCTTAGACAAAAAAAAAGAACAAAAACAAAAAGACTCAATTACAAGAATCAAGATTACCTGATACTGCTTGTTTACGAGAAAAAATCAACCGGTTGCTTGACATCCTTCTCTAGTAGTAATGCCTTCAATGTGTGCATGATATCAAAGCCTGGGTCCAGCTTGCGTTGCCAGCCCTACAGAAACATCGTCTCGTAAGCATATTGTATATCTATCTACAAGCAAGTTCCAGTAAAGTTAATCATGGGCAAGGGCTATTAAATTAGTGTGCAGCATCAAAAATAAAAGTACTGCTAGTTGATACAGTGAATTCTAGACAAGTCTACATTCAAACTGTAAAAGCAAATTCAATCCAGAAAATTAGTGTCCTCTGATACAGTCACTAAGCCGTTCAGTTCGTACATGATATATTCACAAACAGGAACCTGATTATGCATATGAGCATATCCTTTAAGTCTATAGCCTTTTTTCAGTATATAATGTTGAATCCATTCTGTGTGTAGTGCCACAGGATAATACTTAAGATGAAATATTTGATATACCAGTTCTTTTACCAAAGAGCTTTACCTCGAGGACCAAAATGGTAACCATGACAGTACAGATGTTGCCATCAATGTTGACTTTGTGGCGGCGAACTGTATCAAGCAATTGATGCATGCATTCAACAGGATGAAAGACATCCCCTTCAGGAGTTCCCCAGAATGTAAACGTCTTGTCCAGTTCCTATAAAAAATAAAAATATTTTTTATTCATGACAAAAATGTTTGCACTACAATTCATAGTGCACATCAGTAGTACAGCAGAAAACAGTCAGCAAACCAAGCTGCAATTGCCAAAGGCTGGATTAAAATAAACAAACAACAGGCAAAAAGAGTATTAATATGAACATACACATGATGCACCAAATGCTAAAGCCAGTAACCCACGTGTCAACATACTTCAAGGAATAGTCACTCTAGAGATCATTTACATTTTGCGTAATCAATACCAAAGCCACAAAATTTGAATATTAGGAACCACTCCTATTGTCTATTATCATAGTATAGTTAAAAATCATTACTGTCCTGGGTCTAAAAAAAAATAGTGTCTGCATATGCATAGCCAGATCAATCAAGAGTACAACCACCTTTCAAGATAGCACGAGTTAAAGAAGCACAACAATAAATAAAATACATGGAAGGCATTCAGATATCACATATGTAAAAAGTAACAGATACAACTGGTTTTAAACGTTTGATGCTCTTTTTCTGAATCAAGTTTCACACATTACCTCAGTGAATGCTACTGGATTTGGACAGCTCTGATTCTTCGACAACTGAAGGGTACACTTAGCAGCAGTAAGACCATCTCTAGTAGCTACTGCCTTGAAGAACTGTTGCAAGTTATCCCGGTCAGATCGCGTGAGCTCAGCAGTCATGCCCACATCAAGAAACACAATATGGGGCTTGGCTCTGAAAAATCGTCTCCTTGAAAGCTTGTTATCATTTAAACGGACAAGAATGTTTCCAGGGTGCATATCCGCATGAATAAAATTGTCCTCCTACAGGATCACGGTAAATGCCTTATTAACAAAATCATGCACTATACCTAGCATACATGACCACATACAAACACTACCACTAAGTGAAAAAAAGAAGGAATCACAGAATTAAAAAATGTACACATACCAGAAGCATCTTCAGAAAAGCATATGTCCCAATGTGTGCAAGGTCTTTCTTCATCCGAGCATTCCCTTCGATTTCATCCATAAAACGAGAGACACTTTCTCCATTCTCAAAAGTCTCAACTAGGACAGATGGATGCACAAGTGGATACAAGGGCTTCGGGAAAGATACATGTCTCCATCTGCGGAAGTTGTAGATAAAACGACTCAAGTGAGCAGCTTCCCTAGAAAGATCAACTTGAGACATCATGAATACTGCAAACTGGCGAACACTCTCATCCAGCCTCAGCCAGCTCAATCCAGGGACGATATTAGAAGCCTTGGCCACAAGATTGATGAGTAGAAAGTCTCTCTTGATTGATTCTCCAACACCAGGATGCCTCACCTTAACTGCAACATGCTTTCTAGGATGTTGATTTTTCAGTGTAGCCCGATGTATTTGTGCAATGCTTCCAGAAGCAACAGGGTTCTCCTCAAAGGACTCAAATATTTCAGAGAGCTCACGACCGAATGCCTTCTCAATGGCAGCTTTGCTGTAAGCAAAGCCATGCGCTGGAGCTGCACTGTGAAGCTTTGCAAGCTCAACACAGAGATCACTTGGAAAAAGATCAGGCCGTGTTGCAGCCCACTGGCCCCACTTAATGAATGCTGGCCCGGCCTTTTCGAGGGTACGGCGCACAAGGCTAAGCCACCTTCTTCTGAACGCAACACTGAACTTGTCAGCAAATGGAGCTAATGCAGTTGCAGGGAAGAACAGGAAAGTCAAATGCACTGCTCTTATAAGCAAAGTGAAGCCCTCCCAGATTGACCAAACAAGAGATGACAGAAACTGGCGAGTATCTTGTGCCTTTGTGATGATGCCGTCCATTCTCGGCATGAAGGATGGTGAGTCTGCCAGGACTGGTGGTGCAAGTGCCATCTTGCCAAAAGCTAGAGCCATGACCCCAGGGATGATATGGAACCTCGTAAAGGACAGGCTAATAGCACAGGCTGCTCGGCTCATCAGCGGGAACCGGGGACCACTATACGAGTACATATGACTGAGCCGCTTCCATGCCAGTTGCGCTTGCTGGGTTGCCGATGAATTGGCCACTGCCACTGAGAGTGTGCGGTATCCTCTGGACATCCTGGTTCTGCACTTGTGATCCTCAGCTCTGTTCTTTCTGACAATGACTTTATAATGTGAGAACATCCTCGAGAAGACAGCTGGAATCTTTCCCTTCGTTGACAAGCCATTGTCTCTCACCACTGTGTAGTACCCACTTCTGTGGCTCGGATGGGAATAACTGGCTGCCCGTCTATTTGTTCCAATTGCCAAAAGCCTGCTCAACAATGTGCGAACAGAAAATGTCAAGGAACTTAAAAGCTTCCAATCTTAAATAGCACTTGCCAGGAAGCTAATTTTACAGGGTGAAATTAAGATCTGAATATGTGTAAACAAAAGAGACTCAAGAATGTTGCTGTTGGCCTGATCATACTAGTACTAAGCCCAATGCACGATGTGTGTATTTTTCCACCCCCAAAATGCCAACAATGTACTCATGGAATCCCACTCCCACATTGATCCAGACCAACACTTTCATACATAAGCCAAATCATAGGAACCAATTGATCGAAACAATCCCAAAATTTCCAAGTGAGGCTTCACGAATAACTCAAGTTAAGGTGGGCAGCCTGTAAATCCAAGCCTGTGCACACATCAAAATCACTTGCCGTGCCTTACTGATCCTGTACCCGCTGAAATTTCTACCTTCACACGCGCTAGTGCAATACTTCGTGAAATCTACCAATTTAAAGCTAAATGCCTAAATCAGATGGCCAATTGATCACAACAGCTAGTGGGATTCAAGCACTGTAATAATCAAACAAGCCACATCTCAAAAAAAAAAAAAATCAAACAAGCCGCACGCGAGCCCTAGGCTTCCTTGTACTCAAAATGAAGCCACAACTCGGCCATCTGTAACAAAATCTGGAACCTCAGGCTATCCACCTTTCCCCCTTGCACCAACTGAAACAGGAGAAACAAAGCGCAAAAGGAGGAACGAGGAGAAATCGAGCCGCACCTCTCGCCGACCCCCAATAGCCGTTGCATCGGGGATGCCCGCTTCTTCGGCCTTCTTCACAGGATCAAGCCGCCGCAACCCGCAGAGCATACCACCCCTCCCCTCCCTTCCCTTCTCCCCCCACCAAAACCCCGGCACGGCCCCGCCCCTTACCGGACCGAACCTGGGGTTGGTGGAGACGAACGACAAGTGGAGGCGGCGCGCGCCGGCGGCGGCGGGAGACGAGATGCGCCTGTGTCGCGACGCGCTCCTCCTACCCGCGGTCGGTGGTGGTGGGCGAGGCGGAGGGACCTGTCTGCCCTTCCGGGGGAGGGATTGCGTGTGTGTTTTTTTTGCTGGGGAGTTTTTCTTTTCGTGTATTTCTTTTCGATTTTCTTTCTTGGAGAGGAGGGTATCACGAGGGTTTATTCCCGATTGCCCGGAACGGAACTATCTCGGGCACACGCGTGGCCGCGGCTCGGAGACTCGGAGTCGGGTTCGGCAGGCGCCGGTAAAGGAAACTCCGCGCCGACCCGGCCCGGTCTCGGCGCGCCGACTTGCGAGGTCAGCCGTGCAGGATGCACTGGTCGTCGTGTCCTGTGCCAGTGAAGTTGGAATTGTCACATCGTTCTCGTCGCGCGTGAGCTGGCTGTGCTGTGCTGGGCTATTTATTTATTTATTTATTTATTTTTTGCGGGTGAGTGCTGGGCAATGTGAACAGCCAAAACTTAAAATTGAACTGGTATATGTCAAAGTAGGTGAAACACAGGGATTAGACTATGCAAAAGTTTGAGAATATGAATGGATGTAAGAGAACCAGCCTATGAGAGATGACACTGGGTTTGCTTTTTTTTTTTTGAAGAAAAGTTTGCGTCAGATTGTGTTAGTGAGTCTTGTGCCATAAGTTGATGTTTCTCTCTTTTCTTAGAGCTGAAGTTGAAAAAAAGAAGTTAGCTTAATTTGGGGTACCGTCTGCTTTTTTGGTAACGGGGTGGGGGGAAAAATTGGGCCAACAGATGCAGCACGGCCTACTTTCGTCATTTTAGACCTTCGTTAGGAAACAAGCAGCCCACGGCCTTAGGTAACAAAGGTGGCTGGCCCGATAACGTATCACGTCATGGGCTTAGAACAGTTTCCCATTTAGGCATAGCCCAGTTCAAATCATAAGGATAGAAAAAGGCACCCCCCCCCCCCTCTCTCTCTCTCAAAAATAAAAAGGCAGGCAACCGAGAGGACTAGCAGACTGCAGACGTCATGATATATATACACTGACAAATGATGAGATGAAAAAAGTTCATATCTCCGCGTTGAAAGTAGACTTTTAAACATATTTTAAAGTTGAAAAATGAGATGCTGAAAGTTTGAATTATGCTCGCGTGCTGTAAGTATGAATTTCCGAGTGCAAGGTTCTGCATTTTTCTATAAAGTTGACCCTATTGTTTTGGCTGAAAATTGAGTGCCTACCCGACTCCTTACAGCCTCAAAACCAATAAGGTCGCACGGCATCAAATAGCAGCTTTCTTTCTCCAGCTCCAGGTGTTTGGAATGTTTGAATAATAGCTTGGTTCTTCAACTAGAGGATTCCAGTGCATTGCGCATGCATGGCTTTCTTGAACTACTAGCTGTCAATGTTTTGCTAACAGAGTTTGCTGGGTAGAGTAGTAATAAAGAGTATCAAATCAATATGAAAATTTGTTGACTAATCTCTTCACAAGCATGCAGCAAACATTTCCATCGATATACACATGGAGTCACGGTTACATTTTTTTTTTGTTTACGTAGGATTGCTCTACAAGTATAAGAGTACGAGAGGCAGGATTAGGAGGGAGTCCGTTTCTTATCAGAGTTGCGTTCCGGTTCCTCGCGTTACCGCCACCGGCGCCGCCGCTCCGTTCAATTCACCCGGCACACCCAATCCAATCGCGACGTCCTTCCCTCCCTCTCCGTTCGGACGCCGGCGATGGAACTGGTGCCCAACTGCCCCCCAGGTCTCCGGATCTACAAGCAGAGTTTCGATTTTGGGTACCCGTCGCCCCGGGAGCTATCCGACCACAGATCGCGCCTGCTCAACAAAATCCATAGCTCCTACTGCAAGGCGCTAGAGCGGCTCAGCCTCCGGGCGAGGCCCGGCATGGCGGCGCGCTTCATCGACGGCGGGGGCTTCTGCCTGGGCCTCCTCGACCCGGTCTCCAACGTCGTCGCCAACACCCTCCTCTCCTACGGCCGCCGCGCGGAGGGCGATCCGGTTCCGGGCGAGTGCGGCGAGCTCGTCTACGTCCCCGAGGCGAAGCTCCGGGACCTGGAGCGGCGGTCGCTGGAGGGCATGGTGACCTTCCTCACCCGCTTCTTCCCCTACCTCGCCGACTGCGAGGCCGTGCGCGTCCTGCGCTACGCCGACGCCGACCTGCTCGTCGCCTTCCGCATCGTCGCGTCGGATCTCGGCGTCAAGCGGCTCGCGTACTCCGAGCCCGCTTTCAAGGAGGCCTTCGTGATGGCCCTCAAGTGCGCCGCCCTGGTCGCCAAGCACCCGAACCCCGACCGCTTCGTCGCCGACTGGCTCGCCATCTCCAGCCGCCTCGCCGAGACTGTGAGCCTGCTCGCCGAGGTGCGCCGCCACTCTGTAACACCTCGGTGTTAATCCATCCTAATTAAAGTTAATCATAATTAGTTTCAAATCTAAATGATTAAACTATAAGATAGCATTTTCTTTGTCCGGTTCTACCGGTTGAGCCGATTTCAATTACTTTGAGCCCCACAACATTTAAATCTTCTCTCTCTCCCTCATCAGTTCACTCGCCTCACTCAGCTCTTTCACTCCCTTCCCGAGCCCCTCCTTTCCCAAACCCTAGGATTTCAAATCCTCACCCTAAATTCAATCTCAAGGCCGGGTAAAGAATCAAATCGGCATGGGAAGGCTCCTTCTCCATGATTCCCTACCCAGGGGTGCGTCGGGTCCAAGTTCTTCGCGGGGGAAACACTCACCCAAGGTATTTTAGCTTGTGATGGTCGATCTCTAGTTCTATATGTTTTTAGGTGGTTCCCTCTGGTAAAAAACATCCAAATGTATCCCTGGACTAGTGCCTATAAGGGTTTAAAAATTTGTGGGTGATTTTCGCCGCGCCAAGAAATCCTAGGTTTTTTGTCTGGGTAGGACCGGTCAGACCGGTCGGAGGGACCGGTCTGACCGGTAGGGGTCCGGACAGTCCGGCCATGTGTTCGGATACTCCGGATTTGTGGTAGTCTAGACATTCCGGGTTTAGGTCCGAATTCTCCAGACTTGGGAGTCCAGATACTCCGAGAATACGTCCGGATACTCCGAATTTTTGGTCTCGAGTCGCACACAGGCCAGACCGGTCTGACCGGTTTGGTATACCAGTCTGACCGGTGCTAGCAGGGCTGAGAGTGTTAAATCAGGGTTTGTTAGTGAAAATAGATAGAAACTGATTTGGTTATTGGTTACTTGTAATTTTTATAAATCATGCATGCATTCTCTCATGTCATGCATATGCATACGTGTAGCAGTCACGACGGAGGAAATTGTGTACAAGGTGGTTGCGGAGCCACAGGAACCACAGGGGCAAACCCTGCAGCAGGAGGATCGTGAGGAGCCGGCCCAAGGCCCAATTCACCCTAGAACTGAGCAGCAGACGCAAGGCAAGCCCCGGTGCACATCCTATTATTTTAAATTATGACACCTATATATGTCTCTATTACTTGTGCATTAGGTTTAGGAATTATTTGGAACCCTAGTTGCATGATCCCTGGGTTCCCTTGAGTTATACTAGTATGTATAGGACGATAGAAGTGCTATGCTTAATGGTTCCCGGTAGAAGACGAGTGATCTCTGGTCACTCGCGAGAAATAGGATGATTAGAAGTCGAGTAATTTCCGGTTACTCGCGAGATATATAATATTTTATAATCCAGTTCCGAGTTGTTGAACTTGATATAAATGGAAGCTTGAGACCAGACGGGAAGTGATGATGATATATAGATATGGCAGCAGGACAGGATTCCTGGGTGTCTTAGTCCCGTCTGTGTCGGTTAAGGACCGTACCGTTGTTGGCCCTGCTGATCATGTTTGAATTGTACTAACCGCATACCGGGAGTAGGAGATAGTCAAAACCGGTAAGCCGAGTACTGCCTTGCTTCGAAAGTACAAGAACCCGCACCCAACTCCTGGGGTAGTCGAGTAGTCGCGGAGAAATGGGGATGCATTGTTTACTTTTGGTGGTCTCACGTTGAGCTCGGCTGACCATATGTCGTTGGGCTGGTTCCTGTAGTTCGAGACGGGGAGTGGAATGATTATCATGTATAGTCCGACGGGGCAAATACGTGCCGTGTTGGTTAGGTCCACCTTGCAAGGTTAAATCGGATCGATTCGCCGTCAGTCGCTCTCGGATATGAGCACCTTGATCAACTGCGTCACATCGTTGTCTTATGATAGCAGGATGATTGTATATATGATGATGAGTACATTGCACTATTATTTAATGTTCTACCATGTCTGCTATAGTTGGGTTATGCAAATGCTTAGATTATGGTTGATTTACATAGAATCTGGAGCTAAAATAATAAAAGTAAGGAGTTACTTTAGTTGTTTTTTTGTAAAATAACCACCAGCCAATTGTCTTGCATGTCTAGGTATGTGGGCTAAGTTATACCCACTGGTCGGGTAAGTCTTGCTGAGTATTAGTTGTTCAGAGTTTGTTGTTTACCCTATTTCAGATATAGGAGCTAGCTAGGGTTCACATCGGTGGGCTCGATGTGGCGCCTTGTCTTCACGTTTCGGTAGTTCTCGACTTATTTAGTTTGTTTTATTTATTCTCTAGTAAAAATACTCTGTAAGTTAGATTCTCTTCCGCTGCTATCTTTTCTTTTGTAAATTTTAAATTTAAAACTGTTTTTTGTAAAAGTCTTAATATCATTTATTATTTTTGTAAGATTCTATCATGATGGTACCGTCTGCGCTCGCCGTCGTGCGAGACTACTAGTGTGTTTCGATCGGCCTGTGGGTTGAAAACAGATTGTCAAGTTACACTTAATTAAGTTAATACGTCAGATGATAGCGGTTACGCTTAATTAAGCGTTTTACTCGGCAGGTCAGTCACACACTCCCCCGGTCCAGCCTCGGCGACCTCGCCAAGCTGCTCGACGGAACGCCGCAGCCGCCCCACGACTGTTGTGAAGGCCTGTGGCATGCATGGGCCCTCATGGTTCCTCGTCTCCCTCCTCCCCGCAGCGTGCCATGCCTTTACAGCCCTGCTCTGAAGGGGACGCTCCAGGACGCGATCCATGGGTTGTACCTCAAGGCACTTGCTTGTGCTTGCCCGGCTGCCGACCGGCAAGCTCCGCTCCCGCTTCCACCGCAGCCTGCTCGCGGCCGGCCACTGCTACGGCCCGCTCGATCCTGTCTCCAACATCATCGTCAACACCATCTGGTATGACGCCGCGTTCCCACCCACCGTGAAACTCGAGATGGACACGATCGGCACGTTCAGCCTCCACCGGACGGAAAACTGCTCCTTGTACGGCATGGTCTCCTTCCTCTGCACACGTTACCATCACGTCGATTTCCATCAAGCTATGCGCGGCCTGCTCAACGCAGATGGCTACCTGTTCAAGGCAGATGTCACCCTTAATATGGACCTTGATCCCTACATAAACAACACAATGAGCACCCCCGCCTTTTTTGCCGCCCCACACACTGGCATGGAGGAAGCCTTCTTTGCTGCCGCCACCGCTGCCTGCCACCCCAAACCTGAAGCTCAAGCAAAGTTTCTTTTTCAATGTTCAAATGTCCCGATGCTACGGAATGCATCAATAGTGCTGAAGGGTGATGGCCAGCTCTCCTCTCAGGATGTTCAGTGTCTTGCCAAGTTGTTGTGTCAAACTGAGGCCGCTTGCAGTGAGCTGCCACTTCCCTCATTTCGCCGTACATGGTACTTGTCCGAGCATACAAGAATGTCCAAAAAGATCAACGATGCATTGAGTGCATATGCCGTGATGCCGAATGGGATAGGTTTACTCATTGTAGTAGCTAACATTTCATCACAGGTGCTACGCAAAGGTTGCTGACCGAGCTGATTTACCTCCTCGATCTTCCCACTTGCAGGAACCCATGTACAAGCTCCAGACTATATGTGGTGTGAACAAATACGTGTCCGGCCCAGTTGGCACTGTTGCTAAGTGGTATCGCTCTCATGTTAATTTCCTGGCGACTCCCAAAGGCACTCAAGGCAAAAATCCAGTGCTTTTCTTCGCTGAGGTTAGCAATGATGACAAAGACAGAGCCGGAGCACAATCCTTTTGCTGCAGTGTATCTGTGCCAATACCAAGTTCCCGTATGATCTCTACCCTTGTCAATAGTTCTCATATCTTATCATTTGAGTAAACACCTAAAAGGCCATCCATTATGTATACTGTAGCTATTTAATTGTTAATAATTTAACTACCTTTTACATTTGGCCATTGCTTCCTCTGTAGTGTCAAAGATAAAAAAAAGTTGTTTACTATAAAAATGCCTTCACTCGAATATGTCAATGCTTAAGTTGGTAAGACAAACATTCACATCAAGCCACAAACCAGTTACCATGCAGTTGGATAACCACCCAACCAGCATACATGTAGTTACACTTTAAAAGCAGCTAGCCCTCCATTAACCCGTTTTTATGCATGTGTTGCCAAGCACAAAATTATTCTGTGTCAATGTGCCTGATGAAACTTGAAAGGAGCGCATTTTATTTTACTAAATTTTTACCGCTTACAATTTATGCTGCAGCCATTCATGAATATTATTTACATTCCTTGTTGACAGAACGAGTACGGTGCCTTTTCTGTGATTACATGGGTATTAGGATTGTGCATCCTATTGGGGAAGATTTCCATGGGCACAAGTTGGAATTTGAGAAGATGGTATGTGGAGAAGACCCGTGTAATGATGATTTTGAAGTGATGCAGCCATTTTACACCAACATAGGAATCATTGAGCATAGCCAGTTCACTTCAGATAGAGTTAATGGTAGGGTGGAGGAGGACTGTCTTTACAGTGACTCCAGTGGAGATAGTAGTGATGGGTATGATAGTGACCGAACTTTGCTGAGCGATGAGTTTGAGGGTGATTTGGGCTCCATCGATGATGACTGTCCCCCTTATTGTCGAGTAACATCATGTTCTAGATGTTGTTAAGATGTAGAATTCGAAGCCTTGTGTTAATGAGAACATTCTCCTAGGCGGAGTTTAAGATGATGCTCATGTAATTTAACAAGTGACTTAATTTCCTACAATGTTCATTGACAATTGTATTTGGAAGGGAGAATCGATTATTTGCAAAATCCCTTTTGAACTTCTATGTTGAACTGCTTAGCTTCTAAGAGCTTGTGGATGGCTGAATCATTTTTTTTTTGAAAAATTGGTTGTGATGCATGGATATGCATTGACCCATTTAAATTCCAGCACATTGTTCATTTTTTTCAATCTTGTTACGTGTTTTTTCCTTCTTCTTTTTTGCAAAATTCAGTGTCCATTGTCCTTCGCTGTCTTGCTGCCAAAACTTAGATAGATAAAGGCCAATTTTTTGGGCACAACTAACGTTAGCTTTATTATGACTTATGAGCCAATCTTTCGGTATGGTTGTGGGCATACATAAAACTGTTAGTTAGGGATCGAGCCAGTCATACGCATTCACAAAGATTATATTATGTTTAATTTGTTTCAAAATTAGATCTGTGAGTGCAATAAAATTATTAGTCTCATTTGTTTTCATGAAAAACTTTGCAATTATCTTGTTCCTCCTATCCATCACAAAAATTAACTACTCCCTCCGTTCTAAATTATAAGTCATTCCAAGAATCTTAGAGAGTCAAACTATTTCAAAGTTTGACCAAAATTATAGAGAGAAATACAAAGATTTATGACATCAAATAGGTATACTATAAAAATATAACTAACAAAGAATCTAATGATACTTAATTGGTATCGTAAATGTTATTATTGTATTGTATAACTTTGGTCAAACTTAGAAAATTTTGACTCTCCAAGATTTTTGGAATGACTTATAATTTGGAACAGAGGGAGTACACACGTTTTGATGGAATCTAACAAAATCACAAATCCTTTCTAGAAACAAATTCAATGAACACTAGGTCATCTCTTCATTATAAAATTTCAAAATGCATCCGATGGTCTTTTGGGTATCCAACGTGTTGTGTTCAATTGTGCTTGCTTCTACTTGATATATAACTCATGCGGCAAAGTGCCCACCTTGAATTTTTCCTTGTGGCTAAGATTGGCATCGTTCTCCAACGAGAAAGCTAATGAACTCTCAAGTTCTCATCTGTCAGGAAGTAGTGCCTAGTGTAAATTATGCTACCATTCTTCCTTCATCTATTGTCAGTACCTTGGGACAGGAAGCTTAATGCTAGAATTTAACCTTTTATTTATGTCTGCAGGAAATACAAAGAACACTATACCTTTGAATCTACAGAATGGTAATGGAATATATTTACCTATAGCATCGACTGTTAATCAAATGTGATCATTAACTTTGATTTCCTTTCACCATTGAGGCATACATGGTAAATGGTTGGATGAACAAAATCTAGGAGAATAGCAGCACAGAGGAACTTTTCTCGTGACCAACAACACCAATTTTTGTGTTGTACTGATGCAGTTTTGAAAAGTTTTCATTTTTTTAGGAAAGTACGGAACAAGTTGCAATGGCAGTGAACGGAGCAGCTCAGCTTGCACGGAATCACGGTGCAAGCGAGCGGCATGATTAGCAGAGGGGTACACCACCCAGGTGGAAGCAAGCTGAGCAGTATATAATCACTCGGGCTGGGCATTCGGGAGGAACCGAACCGGTTCCTCGGTTCCCACTGAACTTCGGTTCTTGAATAATAGGTACCGATCGGTTCTTTTTATAGGTAGGAACCGAGCAATTTCGGTTTCGGTAAGTTCGGTTCGGTTCCGGTACTAACCGAAGGAACTGAAGGCACTGGAGCACTGGACACTTGGGCAAGGGCTGGCACTGGGGCACGGGGGCAAGGACGGTCGGAGCTGGCCGGAGTACTGGGGCAAGGGTGGCCGGAGTTGGGCGGGGCACTGGGGCAGGGGCGGCCGAAGCTGGGCGGCCGGAGCTGGGCGGAGCAACGGGGCAAGGGCGGCCGGAGCTGTGCGGGGACTGGGGCGGCAAGGGCTACCAAGCCGCGCTGCCGTTGCTCGCCGCCGTGCATGCGAAGGCCGCCCGGGTGATCATCCCGTTGACGCCGCCCCGTTGCCCATCCGCCGCTCGGCGCTGGCCTCGGCGGCCGCACCGCGGCACCCGCACCTCCGACAGCGGCGGCGCATGCCAGGGAGGGGAGAAGGGCGCCGTGGAGGACCGACGGCGGGCACCGGCACGGGTCGGGCGGTCGGTAGCGGCGGGCCTTCGCGGGATCTGTCGATGGCGGGTGCGGGCCGGAGGCGGGGGCTAGAGGACGCATGCAGGGCGGCCGGCGGCGACGCTGCTGGGCGCCAAGGCGGGGGCGGCGGTGCCGCGCAGCCGCTGGGGGAGGGGGTCGCGGGTGAAGTGCTGGGGTGCTATTGGGCTTCGTTTAGTTAGGGTTTGGTTGGTGGCTGGTTTGGGCCTTAGCTGGGCTTAATGTTTTAATGGACTAATTTGCTAACCTGCTCGGTTCTTCGGGTAACCGAACCTAGGAACCGAATTAACCGAGTAATTTCGGTTCCTGAGAAGTAGGAACCGAACTTAGAACTGAAATTCTCTGTTCCGGTTCTTTCGGTTCCGGTTCTCGGTTACTTTGGTTCGATACTCGGTTCTCGGGAAAATTTGCCCAGCCCGAATAATCACGGTGCAAGCAAGCGGCAGCCAAGAACGCTTCCTCGATGCCGGTGTCCGGGTGTTGAGCTTCAGCATTATTGCCAACGCTAGCTGCTCCGCTCCTCAGCGCACCTCCCCCTATTCCAAAGGAGACGAAGGCAGACGTGTGCTCTGAGGATCAACCGATCAAGGTTGTGGTGGCTCCGTTTCTGCTGGTGGCCTAGTTTGCGGTTGTTATGTGCAGTGATTGCGGTGGCTACGTTTCTACTGTGAATTTAAAACAGCAGTGGTTTCGCTTATTTTAATTAACTGACTCGCCGGACCAAGGGACGCTGCCGGTGCCCGACTATTATTCAGCTCGCTGGGTACCCAATAGACAATAGGTACATGTATATGATGACAAATGATGAGATGAAACAAATGATGAGAAGACAAATGATGAGATGAAAAAAGTTCATTTCTTCGCGTTGAAAGTAGACTTTTAAACACATTTTAGTTGAAAAATAAGATGCAGAAGTGTGAAAACTTTAGTAGCTGGAAGTTTGAATTATGCTAGTGTGCGCTATAAGTGTGAAATTCCGAGTGCAAAGTTCTGAATTTTTTTTCTATAAAGTTGACCTTTTGTTTTGGCTGAAAATTGAGTGCCTACCCGACTCCTTACAGCCTCAAAACCAATAAGGTCGCACGTGCGTCAAATAGCATTTTTTTTCTTTCTCCAGCTCCAGGTGTTTGGAATGTTTCTTATCCTAGAGGATTCCATTGCATGCATGGCTTTCTTGAACTAGCTGTCCATGTTTTGCTAGCAGAGTTTGCTGGGTAGAGTAGTAATAAAGAGTATCAAATCAATAAGAAAATTTATCTGTTGACTAATCTCTTCACAAGCATGAAGCAAACATTTCCATCGATATAAACATGGAGTCACGGTTACAAAAATTTGGGTGATGGAGATGGAGTATGAACACTCTGGCTCTGTATATATATCCTGAAGATATATACACACAGCTGTACCTGTACACTCATGATTACTTACCTTTTGCACTAGTCTAACTTTAATAATTAATCTCTACCCGCAAAAAAAAACTTTAATAATCTCCCCGTCCCGTAGTGGCAATCCCTTTCTCTTGTTTGGAGTGGCAAGAAAAATGCAGATCAAAATGAAAAGACGTGACAGAAAGAAAATCTTGCCCGCACCGAGCTACGAGCGCTCTCAGCACACCATTTTGTAACCTCCTTTTCTGATATTCCCACTAGCCGGACAAGTCTTCGTCCTCTAGAAAACTACAAATAGCTAGCTCCAAGAACACCAGGAGACCATCCACCAAAAGCGTGGCCGTGGACGCTTGCTGCTGCTTGAGTGAGAATCAGTAAACGTGCTGCTGCATGCGGGTATAGCTAGCGGTATAGTGGCTACGTTGTTTGACAAAGGCCCGCAAGGCCACAACACAAAGTTGGGCGAGCGGGCGAGACTGCTTGTTTCGTCGTTGCCGTCTTCAATTCAGAGTTTTATTTCAGCAGATGTGTTCGACCAATGCAAGACCGAAAAGGCGTCTTCTGTATCCTTCTTCTCGCTTGCACGCGCATCGCACGTGTTGTCACACACAGTACGTTGGACTTTTCGATCGGCCGCCGCCATGGACAGAATAGTTGGAGGGTCAAGTAATATGTGTTCTCTTTAATTAAAGTCGAGGTGACGTTCGTGGCCATATTGAACCTGCAGGCTTCGTTCGGGGGAAAAAACAGCTATGTATTGATCATGATGATATGAAACCTCTGCAATACGAATTCTTAAAACTCACAGTTTCCTAGTGAAGCACATCCCGTGAGTAGATAGATTGCATATGCATGCTTCACGCGTAGCACTGTGGACCAGTAGTACGTGGTAAACCTAGGTAGCAGCAGCCCTCGGAGTAGGCCGCCGGTCACAAAAAGGCAAAAGGATATTTGAGCGCCATGCCGCGATGGAGGCCAGACAAAACACAACTTTTGGGTACGGTGCCCCCGGTCCCTCAGCCCCAGGTCGGCCGGTCGTCGGGACGTCTCCTGTGGCCCGGGCCGGGAAGCCGTGGGCCGTGGCGTGGCTTTCTACCCGTGCGAGAGGGAGACATGGGCACGATGGGTCAGGGATCCCCGCGGCCGTTTTCTTGGTCGGCGCGGCCTTGGAAACGCGGATCCCCGGCCGCAGGTCAAAAACGCCACCGCCTGGGCGGCGCTACTCGGCACTGCTGTCACGCACGTAGGGCGGAACTTTGCACCGAGAGAGACCGAGCCGTGGCGTGGCGTATTTACTTCCCCGGAAAGCGACGCCCCCCGGCCTCCCCCGTCGCATGCGCGCGCATCGCATCCCCACCCGGTGGCGCCCGCCCTGGACCCCGAGCGCTGGAACTGGACGCGCCTGCCTGCCGCTACCAGTTTCTTCTCCGTCTGCTCCCCCGCAGCTAGCCGCAGGTCAAACCGCGCAGCGCGGCCGGCCGCAGCTGCGCCTGCGCGCGGGAGCAGGCACGTACAGCGACGTAAGAGGGGGGCACTGCGCCCTGCCGCGCTCTGCTTCGGCTAACTGGCCCAGACAGCCAGGCCGGGGTGATGCAGGGCGCGCCGGCGGGGCCGGCTCAGGTCGCTTTCGGGGCCGTGTCGTGGTCCTGGCCGCCGCATCCTGCCCGGTCCAGAGCTCGGAGCCTTCTGCGGCAGGGCTTCGTTTCGTCGAGGCGCGGCGAGCGAGCTGGCCGAGCGCTAGCTGTACTGTACGTACAGGTACAGGCGCGCGCGCAGCCGCGTAAGTGTACAGTGTACAGACCACACAGGTCCGGTACGGTCAAACGCACTGTTCGTAGAACGTGACGTGGAGGCGCGGACGTGCTCTTGGGCTCTTGGCTTGGGCTTGGCGACTGGTGCCGACCCCGTGCCGCCTTTGCGCCCGCGTCGTCACGCTTACAGCGGCGTGATGGTTCCGTGCATGGGTCGTACAGTATAAATGCGCGATTCGTTCCGGTCTTGCCGTCTAGTAACATACATGTACACGGCCGCCGGCCGGCCGGCCGTCCTATCATCGGTCAGATCTACATATCCATCTTCCCCCTCTACGTGCCGCTAGCTAGCTATCAAGGTCATCGACCACCTCAACGAGAGTACGTGTGCCGCGTACCTGATGCATGCCTCCATCTCCATATGGTTTCAACAAGAGTAGGCGTGTCACATACTTAGCTTTGACATGATTGGATGATCGTCGTCGCACACACCTTGCCCGACCGCGATCGCCGTCTATCGATCAGACTATCACCATCAGGCGGCGAAGATGCAGGTAAGGAAGAGTGGTAATAACTTCACAGTTCAGCGAGCGTCCACCTGGACACAATTCCAACACCTGTCGTAGCTAGCACGCAGTAGTACTATCTACCCAGGCCTAGCGGAGGAGTAGTACGCACACAGAACTGCGACGCCGCCCGCGGGCGGCGGCGAACCGGCCGGATCGACGGCGGCGCGAGGCGCCAGCCCGTCGTCCAATGTCCATCCGTGTCGACCCGCGGGGGGGAAGTCAGCCGCGTATATGATTGGGGCCGTGGGCAGGCGACAGCGACGGCCGCGGAGGTGGCAGCCCACGCGTCCCCGCCGAGGCGCGCCGGACGGCCGCGACGCGACGAAACCGGCCCGCCACGCCACCACCCCCCAAGATACGATACGGCCGGGGAGCCCGCGCGCGGCGACGGGCCGATCGCGACGGCCGGGGTCGGGGTCGAGCCCGTACGTACAGACGACGACTGCGACGGCGAGGCCGCCGCGCCGGCAGTGCGTCGTCTCTTTCACCGGCGGCGAGATGCGTGCATGGCCGCATCCTCCCAAGCTAGTCCTGGCTCGGCAGATGCCTGCCCAAGTGTGCGCCTCAAGGAACGCTACTTTGTTGTTTGTTCTCGTCCCGCCGTGCGTGTGGCTCTCGGGCGCCCGGCCGGCATGCTGCTCGATATCCTTTTCTACACGTGACGCCGTGACTACTGTGTTCCCGTCTATCGACAGGAGTTTCAAGTTCAACTGTTGGGCGTCCACACGTACACATCCTCCATCGGTCAAACTTTCAAGCAGAGGCGATAGCAATGCCACCCCCACATGTTGATTCGCACTCTATCTCTCGCGCTGACACACCTCAGCTCCTACGTCACACTCACTAGCTAGTTTGGAGTAGTACATACTACGTGTAAGATCCGTTTTTTACTTTCGATAATTCCACATTGATTTTTTACTCCGCCCGACAGAAACACTGTAGCTTCATCATCGCTGGATTACAACTTTATCTTGCTTTTGTCCTCATGTTACAGCTTTTGGGATCATATCCTACCAGCCGCACTGGCCGTACAAATTAAAGCACGTGGGAATATTAGCAATCAGTTGATCAGCACGAGATCATCTGCTAGTAGCATTTGATGAATTAGCTCCACGCGATGACCAAACAAAGTTTAGTCGAGACTCAAAAAATTTAGCAAAGATATAAATGTTAATAGGTGGTAAAGTTTACCAGTCAACTTTAACTCATCCAAACAGGTAGACCCTTAGTTTGCCAATATATGATTAGGAACTAGTAAGAATTCCCATAAAAAAAGGGACTAGTAAGAAAAAAAGGTTGATATTTCCTTAAGAGTTAAGACCAAGATTTTATATGTTTATTTATTAATTAGCTAAATGCAGCTCTCGAGACGAGGTCATGGCGGCTGCATCCATCTGGCGGGATTTGATCAAAGGGGAAACACTTAGCTACAAAGCTTGTTTACACGTACACGATTACGTGCATGCATGCAAACGTTGACTTGCCCTTTTGTAGACACCGTATATGCATGCGACAAAATGGATGTATCGATCAGAGGTCAGCTGCAGTGTGCCACAGTACTGCTTACTGTAGGCACACACTTGCTCTCCGCGGATTGATTGGCCTTAAGGCATCTATCAAGCAAGCTACTGTATCAGCACAGTAGACACATGGAAAATCTTGCAGGTCGTGTCAACTATCAATGAGTCATCCATTCTGGTGACCATCGTCGAACTCGATCGGACTTAAAAGAAGTATTGGTGGCCAACAGGAGTCCAATACATATATATATATATATATATATATATATATATATGCATATGATATACTATGTGATGTGTTTCATCACCAGTTGCTCAAAGCACCTGTATTCCGCTCGGTCGGCAGAGGGAGCAGGCAGGAAGCAGCAATCATTAAGTTGCGTCGCACACCACACTAGCTAGTGCTAGCTAGTGATCTGTTTTTCTCAACCATTTTTAAGAATTAGTATCGCCTAGTATATCATGTGACCATCAGCTATGACCGTGACAGTTACTGGTGTCCTTATTCAAGCTTACAATATTTTCTCCGTCCTTTTTTGAATTATTTGCTCTGCTTTTTTTTTTGTATTCCCTCCACACAGTCCCCAATCACATAATAAGGAACCAAAAGATCGAACGCAAGGGTGAATAAACTAGTAGCATTCTAAGAAAAGCAACCCTAATTTTCTTCGCTGGAGACAAGGCGGTGATGCGAGCGAGAGCGACAGCGGCCGCCTCCACCAATCGTGGGAGGACACCTTCGCGGTGTTTCCCCACACTGACACGCACACCACGCGACCCAATTGAAACGACGAGAATTACGGTGAGCCAAGAGAAACAAATCCAAGGGAGTTGAAGCTTCTAACTGTAACCACATGAACGAACTGGCATGAAGAAGGTGCAAACAATTCTGTACAAAATGGAGTCCCTGATCCATGAGATAGATTTCCGTTCGCCCCTTGGGGTGGGACGAGAGAGAGATGAAGTGTTGGACCTAGTAGTTTGGGTGTTACATGTAGTCGCTCACATCGAGGAGGTCCGACAGTTGCAAGTTGAACAGCGCGGCGGCGTCGCTGCTGCTCGCGCTCGCGCCGCCGTACGTCGTCGTGCCGGCGGAGGTGGAGTGATTCAACCCGGCGACGGGGCTGGACGACGGTGTGGACACGCCGGAGCCGACGTTGTGGTTGTTGTTGCTGCTGCTCGTCACCGTGCTGCTCCACTGCTGGAGGTTCGACGCGTCGGGCTGCTGAACCATCTGCATCAGCGCCGGGACGTCGAGCTGGCAGTCGGCGGCGTAGCCGGTGGGCGGCTGCATGCTGTGGCAGGCCGCCGCGGCCATCTCCTGGGGCTGGTGCTGTTGCTGTTGAGCGGCGGCCGCCAGCTGCTGCGCCACCGTCGTCGGGCTCGCGTGGACCAGGTCCGGAATTTGGCACGCGGCTACGGCGGCCTGCTGCTGCATGAACTGATTTTGCCCGCCCTGCTGCGGCGGCGGCGGCGGCGCCATGGCGGCCGCCTGCGCCATCTGCGCCTGCAGCAGCCAAGGCAGAAGCTGCTGCTGCTGCTGCTGCTGGTCGGCGATCGCGGCCGAGCCCGAGAGCAGGGTGGTGGCAGCGAGGCGGAGCAGGTCCGGGTAGTTGGCGAGCGGCTCGAAGGCGCGGAGCGTGTCGAGGTCGGCCTGCGTGGGGTAGTAGGCGGCGGGCTTGAGGAGCGCGGAGAGGTCGAGGAGGTCGAGGCGCGGCGCGTGGGTGACGGGGTCGATGCCCCTGCGGAGCAGGCGCTTGCGGATGTGCGTGTTCCAGTAGTTCTTGATCTCGTTGTCCGTCCGCCCGGGCAGCCGCGCCGCGATCGCTGACCACCTATCAGCCAATCATTCACGCATCAGAAACCGTACTGGTACGCTCACCGACTACTTCTACTAATAGAGGGAGCAAAAACAGCGAAGCTATAGCCAGGCTAGCTTGCCACAGCCAGCTCTGTCGTCGAAGAGAGGGGAAAATAAATTGCTTGTACTACTAATGCTTACTTGTTGCCGAGGATGCTGTGGAGCTGGATGATGGTCTCCTCCTCCTCGAAGGAGAAGCGGCCGCGCTTGATGTCCGGCCTCAGGTAGTTGGTCCACCGCAGCCGGCAGCTCTTCCCGCACCGCGCGAGCCCTGCCATGGGAAGGGGATGGGGATCGATCGAGGTGAGCATGCATGCATAGACCGAGCCATCCATGTCTGCAAAGCGTATCGTGGTGGTGATCGAGATGAATGAGATCATCGGTCGGTCGGGGGCGCTCACCGGCATTCTTGGGGAGGGTGCGCCAGTTGCCCTGGCCGTGCTTCTTGATGTAGGCGACGAGCTTCTCGTCCTCCTCCGGCGTCCACGGCCCCTTCTTCAGCCCGCTCTTCTCGCAGCACGGCGCGCGCCCCATGGATCTCGCTTGCTTCGCTAGCTTCTCGGGATCGAGCGAGGGCGGCGGCGACGGCGACGCAGCTCGTGTGGAAGCGCGGCGAGCGAGGGGGAAAAGGCCCGGCTTGTCTCGCAGCTAGCCACTAGCTACAGCCGCAAGCAAACGGAGGGGAGGGAGCAGTAGTCAGGCCGGGATGGAGGAGCGTCGTTGCGCTCCAGCTACAAGGGTGTGAAATGGAGCTGGGGAAGCGGACAGCAGGGAGGTCGATCGAGTAGGGGTGGGGGCGGGGGGCACGGTTTATAAAGGGCGCGAGGGCGACCGGGTGGGAAGTCAACAGGATTCGGTGCCGGCCTTTGTGTGCCGCGCCCGCGACGTGGCCGACGGCCGCGCAGGGCCGCACAACAGCGGCTCAGCTTCCGTCCGCCCGCCCGGCGGCATCGGGTGGAAAAAGTTTGCTGGGGGCACGAAGAGCACCGGCGCCCCCCCCCCCCCCCCCCCCCCAAAAGTAACCGCTGCCCCGCCTGGCGCGCGCTGGCGTCCCGCCGGGCGTTCTGGGCGAAGCGTCAGCACCCGGCAGGCAGGCGAGGCGAGGAACACCAGTGAACAGACAGATCGCCAGAACGACCACACGACGGCACGGCGAGCCGGCTCCGCGCATGGGCACAATCTCGACTCGTGTCTTATCGATCCGTTGCTAGCTCGCCGGCGGACAGAATGTACTTTTTACTGCTAGAGCGCTGGAAGAAGAAGAAGAAGATCACCGGCCGGCCAGGCTTTTTACCACGGATTGTAATTGTGCTGCCAGCTTTAGTTTGTTGGGTATGTCAGCCCCGTTTAATTAAAATATCTGGCTTTTTCCCTGTTCTTGTTGGCTATGTTACGTGATCTTTTTTGAAAGTCATGCATTTACCACGTAACCCTGCTACATGGCACTTTGCTGTGGACAATGTCAATGTAATGGACGGATGTCAAGACAAGTGACTCGGACGACCGTGTTGGCAATAATACAAGAAATGGCAATTACCTTCCTGGGATAAAAAACTTAAATTATGAAACCGTACCTTTTGTATTCAAAATATGGTTTCCTGGGATTATAGTTTGTTTTAACTCAAGGTGAAAATCAATACTAGTACTTTCTCCAGGGTCCATATATAAGAACCGCGCTAGGCCCCCTAAATAAGCAATTAAAACTAACAAAGGGATTACTAGGAAAGTGATGGTGGGTGTGTGGTGGGTTTGATATTTATGACTCTTTTTGGAATAATAACCTTGACGGGACTTAATCGCGGACAAAGTAGAGAACAACTACATGGAACCCAAGAAGTGGTTGAGAAATGTTCAGAAATAGACTGGTGTCCTTTTGTCATCATCACAAATGTTATTGTGGGCCTGTATATATGTGTGTGAACTCAGTTGGAGGGTGAAGTGACTAGTTTAGTAAAAAGAAAATTTTGAATGACTATCTCTTGGTACTTGCCATTTCCTGGAAAAGGAGGGTACACGCCATCAATAAGTTCCTCGTTCTACTTTAAGATAAAAGCATTTTCCGAATCATGTATCAAGATCTATACAGAGAGAGAGAGAGACAGAGAGCATCAGTCATTTTAAAACAAAAGCATTTTGATTCACCAAAAAAAAATCTAAACCATGAATTAAGATCTATATAGAGAGAGAGCACCATCCGTCATTTTAAGAAAATTTAAACGTTTTCATAGTTTTCATCAATACTTAGCCAAAATACAAATATTTTCTCATACGACATTAATAATAGTAGGTTTGTTTGGAAAGAAAAGACCCTATGTAAAACCCGAATGAAGGATACCAAGCATGCAACCGCCTTGAAGGAGACTCACGAAGACCAATTTCTTCCAACCTTAGCCCTGGCACGTTACAATGGACCCTTGACATATACTCGATCGAGAAGGAGGCGAACAAAGGATCCCTACTCTACAGGGTGCAAGGGCGGATCCAGTGTGGGGCAGGGGCCTGGAGCCATGGATCCTTTGTTCATGGATGAAAAAGAGGAAGAAGAAAAGTAGTAAGAAGAAGAAAAAGAGTGGGGAATGAGAAATAAGGACCCCCCCCCGTCTAACTGTTGGATCCTCCACTGACAGGGTGAATAGGAGATGATCTAGAGTCATGTGCATCGGCCACCGGTTTTGGTCGACCATTTTAAGAGGATGCTGAGCTTAATTACCCAACTAGAGGATGTGGCGTATGTGATGCGTTTATAGACTACATCAACACTACGGCGAACCAAAAGTTACATTCGGTGGAAATTATGTCTTTCGAAAAAAACATTCAGTGGAAATTATTGTTACACCTTCGATTCATTGGGTACAGACAATGGGTTGTGCTAGTTGAAGGATAGTCGTCCCTATAAATAAATATAGTACTCAAATGTAATATAAAAAGATAGAGCCCTATCATTGGTAAGGAGAAAAAAATACTTGTCATTTTCCCTTCTATTTCTAAGCTCTTCTCCAAGCTTGACCCCTTTCCTCATGTGGAGCTTCTCAGTTAATTGGATGGATTAGCGATCTCCCAATAGTTTGTAGCTATACTTCATGAGGAAATAATGGTTTAAAGTCAACCAGAAAGGACGAACCAAAGCAAAATGTGCAAGACTGCAAGTGGAGGGGGGAAAAAAGATAATCAAACACTATAGTCTGGAGGACACATCATCATCATCATGATCATTAAAGGCCGTTAAGATCAAGTTTCGCACACTTGCTCCAAGCAAGACGACAACGATCCGGGACCCTTTGCTTTGCCCCGTGCACGCTGCCTTTTCCCTCTCTCTCCCCATCACCCTGGCTGGCGTTGACGGGCTCTGGTGCGCGGGCGCTGCCACCTTGCACGGCTGACGGCACGGCAGCAGCCTTGGCCCCACGCGCCCGGCCAATCCCCCGCCGCGCTCGCTCGCGGAACCTGTGCCCCCCGCTGAGGCCTCGCGCTGCGCCTGCGCCCATGGCAGCGGCGGAGCCTGTGCCTGGCTGTCCCTGCGGGCTGCGGTCCCTGCGACCCTGCCCGCCCCAGGCCTGCCCCCCTTTAATTCCTGCAGCGAGCCAGCGTGGCAGGCACTGCCGGCCGACCAAACGTCCCAGCGCCGTATCCGTACGTCCCCGCAGCAGCCACCGCCACGCACACTACCGCCGGCCGGGCCCCGGGCTGCCAGAGCGCGAAACCCCCGTTCCAGAACGCCAGCCAGTGCCCGGCGCGGCGGGGCTCGCCATCGGATGCCGCCCTCGCCGTGCAAACGCGCGCTCGCCGGCGGCTCCGGCCGCCCGCGTCCACGCACCACCTGCGCCGCGGGCGAATCGCGCCGATCCCGACGTGACCGCGACGCCTCCCAAAACTTTTGAGCATCGACACGGGGGAAAAGTTACCGTGATCTCGCCTCGTCGCGTTGGCGGCGGCCGTGCGATGGGCAAGGGCAGCAAGTGCGTACGCGTGTGTGTACAGGGCGCGCCACCTGCTGATGTGGTGCGCGCGTACGGCGACTGATGGATGGCCGAACACACCACAGGAGCGACTCGTGTGTGCGATCGCGCGTGTCGCTCCGTGCGCAGCAGGACGATAGGTTCCTTCAATCAAAGGATAATATTTGCTATTTGTTAGTTAAAAGCGGCAATCCAAAACGTCAAAAAGTTTTGCCCGAGTAAATAAAGCTGAGGCGTAAAGTAGAGTGACAACGACTAGAGAGAGAGGAGGGAAAAGGCGACCATCAGAGGAAAAATTATTCCATCCAAATGTACATGACACAGACGATTAGCGTGCTAATGCGAACTAACTTTTACCGCGATAATTCAAGGATATATTCTCTAGAAGTACTAGTAATTAGTAAATCAGTAGCTTAACTCTGTGATGAAGTCTTTTCTAGTGCGAGGTCATGTTTTAGTAGAAGAGTGCAAGTAGTATACTGTGACCCGAAGCGCCATTGCAGGACATACCACCAGAACTCTCGAAGAGCCGTTCTGCAGCGACGCGTGTCCCGGCAGCCTCCGGTGTCTACGTCAGTTGACTTCGAGGAGATCACAATAATTGCTTGATATAAAGACACGTCCACTTGTACAAGCCCAGGACATGCGGTACATTTCAATATTCGATTAAGGTTTTGACCGTTCCTTCAATATACACTACACCACAACACCGACATATAAACCCAACACCGACATATAAACCGTTATACCGACGGATAGTCCGTTGGTATAAACTTATACCGACGACACATCCCGTCGATGCTAGTCCCGTCGGTAAAAATTTTTACCAACAGACTTTACTTATACCAACAAACCATCCGTTACAATAACATGCCGACGGACTGTGTATAACTAGTTATACCGACAGACAGTTTGATGTTAATAGCTTCTTTAACGACTGATCATCCAACGCAATAATTTTATAATTGTAAAAAAATAAAAACTCATCTAATTGCAATTTAATTGTACAATGATTACATTCATTCATAACAAGGTCCCAATATAATTCTAAACAAACATTCAATTCAACGAGTGATCCATACAACATATATACAGCATATCATCCATACATGCCAAGAGTCAAGATAACATTTGCCAAGAGAGTTCTGCACTACATATGGAAAAGGAATGACATTGTGAAATAAACAGTAAGGTACACTATATGCTTTCAGTGAGGTATACTATATGCAGTAATCATTTCTGAACAGCTAACTGGTTTCCAGCCTCAGAGTTTGTCACTTGATATCTGCAAAGTAAATAGTAAGGTGTTAACAACAAGAAATAAAGTGCAAGAGAGCCCTGTGACAATGACAGATTCCATCTGTAGAAGGCAAAGGCAAAGGATAGGATTGTTGGCCGAAGCAAAGACTTATGTAGCTTATGCAAATATATTGTGCGAATAGTACTCTATTGTATACCATACACTGATGCAATGTTTTTGAGGCGCCGCGCCCCGTTCACAACGCCTAGTGTTTGTGGCGGACGCCCAGGCGACGCCATACACACATTGCTTAGGCGTTGTAAGCTAGAATTTTATATACTAGTGCAGCACATACATACCTCGTTTGATGCTTATTCTTGAGCCCAGGTTCCTTCCATTCCTTTCCAAAAGATCTTCTCCCATGTAGCATCCTTCCTCCTTGAAGGAAACTGCATGACGATTACAGAATTCAGCAATCAAACATGTTATCAGTTGTTGAGAATTAAATAGGAAATAATACACAAGAGGCAAGATAACAAATTAGCAAGCATTAGTTCATGCATGCATGAGCATGACAAATGACATCATAAGTCTGTCTCAACTCAAATACTCCACAAACTTAGACTGAAGTACAGAACTCTACAGCAAACTAATTAAGTCAACTACACCAAAGCTAAATAGGAGTGCAGGACAACACAGAAGTACAGCAAGTGTGCAGGATACAAAAGAATCCATCAGCAGGAGTGCAAATCTCTGTTTCAGCACTCAAAATCCATCATCAAACTCATCAGGATAAGCAGCCTCTCAACTACACAGATGTAGTCTAGTAATAGAAATAGACAAAAATATACAAGTTGACTTGGAGAAGATAATGAGCTACCTCTCATACTTTTTCAATATGTTAGGTTATATACTGAAGAAATTATAAGACTAATTTACTCTCGGACCTCAATTACTTTATGGAGAACAACACTACCCAAGCTTCTTGGAACAAATCCTGCCCAATTCCTAGCAGACATTTTAGTAAACAAATAGCATCTCCATGGAAAGAAAAAGATATCACAGAGGACAGATTACAATAACCTTATGCGTTGGTCCTATCTTCTCATATATATCTGCATTACTTTTCTTCATTCCTTCACCAAAAGTTGCTGTACATTCAGAAAAATCAGGAGGGCAAGATAAAATTTGTGTCCTTTACCAAACTATAAGGCAAATCTGCAAAAATAAATAAATAAAAGCTAACCGTAAATTGCAATACAATCAAGGAGATTAATTGAACTGTAACTTTTCTGCACATAGATAATTGGTGGAACATGAAAACTTGTCGACCTCATGTCAATAGAATTAGTAGAAAATGGCATGGTTAAACAGATACCAGTCATCAAAATCAAATCATAAACCATCTTTAGTCTATTGACATTGACACCATCAAATCCTTAACTATCACAATGCAACTAAATCTGAGCATGAATTTATATCAATAATAAGCTATCATGTTCACCGATTTTGAATAAATAAATTAAGATATGGCATCTCAATAATAGTTATGATGTTCACAGATTAGAGAATAAACAAATTAAGATATAGCATCTAAATAATAGTTATAATGTTCACAGTGACTACCGCACACATGGTTAAGTGCAGTTCAGACAGCATCCCAATTTTTTTTTACTGCAGATTTCATCAAGATTGAGAAAAAAATTGATACAAAGCCTAAGGGATTGCAGATCCAGAACTTTGAGCCAGCAACGTGCAGATCCACCAAAGGCCTTCACGGGTTGGGGGCAGAAGGCGAGTGGACTACCCAGCAGTTGACCCAACCTAGCACCACAAGATTTGGAAATCAAGACCATCACAAAATTCTTGAAACGGAACACAAATTCACGCGCATTGCATGGAGCTCCTTTTGCATTACCTGTGGATGTCGTCTTCCCAGCAAGATGGATCAAAAGAAAGGGTTCGAGGGGGGTTTCAAGATTGGGCTCGAGGGAGGAGGCGCTGGACCTTGGGGGACATCAGGATTCAGCGGCACTGTGGGCTGCGAAACCCTAGATCGAACCTTGTCGGTGAGAGGCGGCGGCGACTGGCGGAGGCGACCAGCGGCTTCGAGGTGAGCGCAGGGGCCTCCTGCGAGCAAACCTGGAGGAGGGCCGCTCTCCTAGGCCCCCTTCTGCGTCAATCTTGGTTGGCATGGGAAGCAGAGAGAATGGGGAGGGACGGGGAGGCGTGAGGCGAGGAGTGCACGGGGCGGCCCATGGCGGGGAGTGGTCAGGGTAGCGCGCATGAGAGGAGTTGGAAGGCGGCGGGGATAGGGCGGCGGCGGTGCTCGACGAGGATGGGCAGCGCGCGGCTAGCTCAACGAGGATGGGGCGGCGCGTGCGAGGAGCTGTCGGGGCAGCACCGGGTATTGATAGTTTACGGTCAATCGTACCGACCTACTTTTTTCCATTTATAGAATTTTTTTTGTCGTTTCTGATTAAAAAAATTTAAAAAAATACAAAAAACATTTCAAGCAAAATATTAGAGCAGAAAAAATTTCAAGTAAAAAAATTTAAGACCAGGAAAAAAAATTCAAGAAAAAAATTGGAGAGCACAAAAAATTTCAAGAATTTTTTTTTGCGTCATTAAAAAAATATTCATCCGAAAAAAATCAAAAGAAATTCAAAAAAATTGTTGAAAAATTTTTGCAAAAAAAAAGGAGGCGCGCGGCGGCGGCGGATCTGGGCGCCTCCCCGCCGCCACCGGCCCGCCCCGCCGCCTCCCCGCCGCCGGAGCCGCCCTCCCCGCCGCCGCCGTGCGACGCGCCGCGGGCGGGCTCCCTGCGGGCCGCCGCCGCCGTGCCGCGGGTAGAGCTACCCACGTCCGCCGCCGACGCGCCGCGCCGCGGACTCGGGGCCGCCGAGCTCGCGGGCGGAGCTCCCCGCCCCGCCGCCGCCGCGCCGCGTCGCGGACTCGTGGTCGCGTCGCGGCCGCAGGAGGAAGGAGAAGGGAGGCTGCAGGAGGAAGGAGAAGGGGGGAGGCGCGCGCGGGGATGGATCTGAGAGAGGGACGGAGGAAGGAGAAGGGGAGCAGCAGGAGGAAGGAGAAGGGGGAGGCGCGGCGCGGGGATGGATCCGAGAGAAAGGGACGGAGGAAGGAGAAGGGGAGCAGCAGGAGGAAGGAGAAGCGGCTTGAGGGAGGAAGGGGAGGCAGCCATGGAGGATCTCGTCGCCCCTCCTCCACCGCGAGCTCGCTGGCTAGATCTCGATTCGGCGCGGCCGAGGAGGGCCTGCCGCGGCCTCCTTTCCATCCGCGCGCGAGCAGGGAGGAGTAGGCGTGGGGCACCGCGATGTGGAGAGGAGAGAGGGAGGCCCCCGGCGGCCGGGCTGCTCCGCCGAGCCGAGGAACCGAGGTTGGAGAGAGAGGAGAGGAATACGGTGGAGAGCAAGAGAGACGGAGAGAGCGAGACGGAAATATCTAGGAGGCGCCGGTGGAGAAAAAAAAGAAGTAAGGGGAAGCGAAGGGGGAAGGGGAGGGATCGGGGGCGGCGGACAGACCGGAGTGACCGTAAGGTGGAGAAACTTACGGTCACCCGCATATTCATCATCGCGGGCAGCACCGCAGCACGCTCAAGAGCAATTGGGGGTGGCGGCGCATTGTGTTGGGGGTCTCAGGTAGGACACGGGGTGATGCAAGTTAGGGTTTGTGGTCTGATGGGCCGGCTAGGTCCAGGTGCCACCAAATTTTTTTTCATGGATACGCCAAAATCAGTTACTTTTGCCGGCTGATTGTTCGATGTAGTATAGAGATTTGCCGACTGATCATTCATAAGTAAATGTGGGTACATTTACCGACGGACAGTTACTCGGTGAAACAAAAATCAACGACGGACCATCCATTAGTAATCTTTACCTACAGACTGTCTATTGGTAATATTGCACTTTTAACGACTGACTCCCGTCGTTAATTTGGTGTTGTGGTGTAGTGATACATGTACACACACCGGCGAAATAAAAAAGCTAGACACGGATGATTGGGACACTTGCACTTTATTGGTAAACTAACATTGCAGAATGAATCGCCATTGTAGTAGTTAATTTTAGTTGCCCTATAGGAAATAGTGAGACTATTTCAAAAGATGAAAAAGGACCGAAAAATTTGCAAATGTCAGCAGACACTGAAATTTAAAAGAGCACGTAGCAAATTTCTAGAAGCTAGTAGCCACTGAGAATTTGTTTTGAGGGAGGGTACATTATATTGCTGCACTATTTTTCTCAGTTGTTTTACGGTTTATTCTGACTGATAATACAATCATCTGAAAATGCATAGTCGCATTGAAGCCTCAACAATTTGTGTAGTATGTAGCGTGCATGTGCAGGGTTGTTATTATATTTCAGAAAGAAGAAAGAAAATAAACACTACTAGTAGTAGCTATTAAGTAGCTAGATGTGCCCTAGGTCAGCATCCCAGAAACAGAAGAGAGAGGGGGAAGATGGAAAGGCTGCAAAGAGTGTAGCTCAAGGAACAGTGATGCATCCAAGAGGGAGACAGCAGGGGGGTCGATGGAGACGAGAAGATCTCATCCACTCCATCAAACGTGCAACTAAAAGAGTCAAATCACATCGAATGCTTGTAATGTCAGGCTTTGGTTAATTGACTCGGTCGTCCAACCAGGCACCTGAACGCCACTGCCTTAGTTTAAGCAACTGGCTGCGAAGTCCAAATTAGGCAACCTCAGGTTCCCAAGTTGCTCCACTAACGGTACGGATTCACACCATTTCCCGTCGACGCTTAGAATGAAGCTCATTTGCAGACACATATACAGTACTGATCGATGATGGGAACATCTATCATCTCATGAAAACAACCTTGCATCTACTTGACTGTACTAGCCAGCTCTTAGAGTTTAGGCCACTTGATGCGTCTCGTCCTTCTCGAAATTTATATGAAGTAGCATCAGCCTGTCACTGTTTCAGTTAAGTGAGCGAGCTCAGCTTCCTGTACGTATATGCTGCTGTTGTTTACGAGACAGATTGGACTTGTGGAGAACCTAATATAATAAGCTAAGGGTGCGTGATTATTTGCCGCATCAATTTCATTGGTAAATCGGTTCCTTGGCAAGCAAATATTCTCATAAATTTCACGCAAAAGCTTTGCACGACATTGCAGTAAGAAGGAAGGAGAGAGGAAAACAGATCATATTCAAAACCGTACGATAGATGAATTCTCTCGTTTCATTTCACAACGTTTTCCAATATCTCGCATGTAACGTAACTGACCGGTCACAGTGCAAAAGCAGTGCTGTTGTGTCACGCGTGTGCTGCGTGCAACCACATGGATCGCTTGATCGATCTATCGCTGGCGGGTAGCTTATTTGGCAAGGTGAAGTCTCGCTGATGATGAGCTCAGGCGTACGTACGTGCCGATCCAACGGTACGGATTCGGAGAGGAAATCCAGCGGGTGGGGTTAGATTAGCCGACGCCAGATTGACAGGGCCGCGTCCAACCTGCAGCGCGCCATCGCGCATAGTCTTACAGCGCATCCTTACTTTAATTCGGTCCGTACAGGGGCCGCAGTTAACAAATAAAGGCAAATTTAAATTCATTTCGACGATTTCAGTGAGATCACACAGAGAAGAGCTAGCACTCGAGATCTCTCCTGTAACTTCCAGTGATCGCTACTACTGGCCGGCCCTATTTGCCAATATAAAATACGCACACAGGCAGATACAGAGACATCTATATATATACGTATTGTTACATACTACACAGATAATACTAGTATATGTAGTTAGTAAAATACCCTGGCTAGCTATAGCTATGTGTATATATATGTGTACTAGGTATCGTAGCTAGATTACGATAAGCTTCAACATCCCACGCGGGATAAACCGGGCTGGATTTGGAAGTAACTTTTAAATAGTGCCCCCATGTCTCTCGGCAAGGAGACACCCGCCATCTTCCATGCATGCGCTATCCAAATTATGGCCGTGTTTGGTTGAGGCTGTAAAAAATTTCGCGAAAACTTTTTAGCCCTTCGACCAAAAATTTAGAATAGTAAATGAAGTCTAATTACAAAACCACCTCCACAACCCCCCGGGTAAATCGCGAGACGAATCTAATGAGGCATTTGACCGCGTGATTAGAGGATGATTACTATACCATCACTGTAGCAAATCATCAATTAATTACCATCATTAGATTCATCTCAAAAATTTACATCCGTCCCTGAAAAGGTTTTGCAAATATACTTCATTTAGTACTTCATGCATACGTTTTTCTTTTTGTGTAAATTTGATGTGATGTTTTACCAAACATGGCCTATATGAACCTAGCTAGCTAGCTAGCTACCACACACACTGACACTCCCCCCAAATTAAGTACGGTTTCGTCAAAGACAGCGGCAATTGTTATCTCCGTAATACTCGACTAGGGCCCCCTACGTGGCGCTTCCCGAGTGCTCCGTGGCGTATGCCTCTTGCATGCCCAAACTTAGTACACCAGTAGGACTTGTTGTATATATAAATATATATGTGTATCTATATATTTATATACCATATATATACATATATATATATGCGCAAATAATGCTTGCATCGGCAGTTTGACCCCCGCCCCTACCATATATACATGCGTACGCGAGCGGCGAGAGCGAGAAGCGAGGGTTGTTACGAATAGACGCGACATGCACACGCACCAGCAGCCTACGTGTCCCCAATAATCTAGCGGTGAGCGGGCATATGCCCGGCCCTGAACCTGACCCTGCTGATCTGCGCATTAGTTGGGCGATTCGCGCGAGATCTGCTGTGAGGTCACCGGTCGCGCCTGCTTCATCCAAACGTTGACGTTTATACTACTATACACGTACACACGCACTGCTTGTGCTGGTTCTAATCTTGCTCCTTTTGGCCTTTGCTAATCTAGTGTAATTAGTTTATTTATTTATTGTAGAGGGGAAAAAAGTACCACGACGAATTGTTTGAAAAATCGGGTGTAGGCATCGTCGTCGCGAGTGACTCGTCGGCCAGTCAAGGTGCTGGCTAGCCAGCTGGCTGCTGTACATGTGCGTGCCGCCGAGCGGATCGTCCTGCATGTACAGATACTATAGACTATAGAGTAATGGAAAGTGTAAACTAAAAAGAGACGATCGAGCGGCAACGACGTGCTCTGACTTTGCTGTTAATCCTGACACTTGGGTGGTGTTCCTTTTGTGGGTAACACCTGTGATCGATGGTACTGAGTATCTCAGCAGGACTGACCGCCACCGGCCGGGAATGAAGTCACATGCCATGGATCAAGGTAAAATACTAAACAAGTACACACTCCAGCTAGAGCATACGTACGTACGTAGCTTAATTATCCAATATATATTCTACACCTGCTAGAACGTTCATCTGCTGATGGTGACTAGGCCAGCATGACGGCCTTCATGCACATAGCTGAGGCGACCTCTATGATCTCTAGCTAATCCGGATTCTTTTATGCATTGTTTCGGTGTTCCCAAATCGCAACCGTTCATTATATATATGGATCCAAATTTATTTATTTATTTGCCAACGTTCATATATATTAATATATATGATCGGTCATGTGGCTAAGCGCGCGGTCGAGGCCGGTGTACGTGCACGCCGGCGATGAGGTGTCCAAGTTAGCAGCAACAACCTTTGAAACAACAGCACCTGTTCGATCTCGCTCCCGCTGCGCTTGCGTTTGCCGACCGATCTCGCTTGTCGCGCTGCACCGCACGCATCACGCGAGCCCTAGAAACAATGCCCGGATAATACACGGAGCCGCGGCGAGTTGCCTCTGTGGCTGCGTGCCGCCGTGACCTGGACACGAGCACGCGCACGACCTTCTTCTCCCAGCCGCTCGCATGCATCGATCGCCCGGAGTTAGCAGGGAGTAGATGGCCGGGAAACCATTATGGTCTCGCCCCGTCAGCGCCCGTGCATGGCCCGCCACCATGCACACGCCAGCCAGGGCATGCGTGGGGGTCGGGTCTACTTGCTCCCGCCATTTGTTTAAGTTCGTGTGGCTCGAAATGGCAAGGACGCATCCGGCGAGTGGGTGTGGGTGCGCAGTGTGTATCTTATGTGGCATTATTGGCATCAGGATCAGGAATAGTTGGTGGCGCCGCGGACAGCACACTTGCTTGGTCCTTGACCATCGATCTCTTCCATGCTCCATCGCGCGCGGATCGGCCCGCCGGCGGCCGCAACCTGATCGATCGACCGTTCAGAAGCTTCACGATGAGGTTGGAGGGGAAAATAAAATGGAATGGTCGGTTTCTGTGTGACTGGAAATGCGCGGGGCTGAGAAAAGAAATTAAAACTATACATGCCTCTAGGATCATGATTCGGAATTGTATATTCAGCCGTTTGACGTCTGTTTTCCGGCGGTTCATACGCTGATGATGATATGACGGTTTGGTTGGTCCTGCTGAAGAAAGCCTGAAAGCTCGCAGCTCATCTTGCTCCTGCTAACCCAGCTGTCAAGGCTACTTGTTGCGTTCTTGCACAAGTTGTTGCGTGTTCAGCCCAGTTTCTACTTTGTACAAGACAGGCAGCAAATTAAAACTCACCCAGGCGGACGCTGTACACATGGATTGCAGTTCAGCGCACAAAAATATCGATCAGAGCTTTTTCAGACACTACCGTTTCATCAGTTTCCGCGCCGCCGTTATCTGAATTGAACCCAGGTGGCTCTCCGGTCCACTCGTACATGAACAACATGTGATTTCCGTTCGTCAGGCAGGCAACACTTGCCGGAATGGTTGACTCGGAGCGACAGGTACCCGGCCGGCCGGTTTCAGATCAGGATAAACTCCTCGAACCCAGGGAATTTTCCACCGTGCTTGCATACGGGAATTACATTATCCTGAATGATTCTTCGGCCGCGCAAGCAAGCGCGACTTTTTCTCCAGGAGGAGGAAGAACATCGGATCAGTGGCGCTTCTTGTGCGGGGCGGGGGCAAAAGTCAGCATGGATTGCAACGACAAGCCAACCACAGGCAGCTTCATTCGCGGAAGCCTGACGTGCCGCCGTTGGGGAAAGCAACGCTGATGATTTGGCCATGCGGGTTTTGGTTAGGCTAATCATGCTTTGGAAGCTGGTCGATTCTGCATTAGGACCTGAATGAGCAATCAGGTCGTTATCCTGCGGTGATGCAGCCAGGGGATGCCGTCCTTTCCGCGTCTTTTTTCTTCGGTTTGAATTGGTGGCCAAACATCATGTCTCTGCATGGTGCCCTCCTGCCTGACTGGTCAGAGATTTCTTCCCTTTAGTTTTTGCAGGACTCAGGTGTATGTGTGCGTGGACGTCGTATGTCCATATGAGAGCAGAGCATCAGGGTTGCACAGCAGATTCACACATTGTAAAGGCAAAATGCTCGGGATCTTTTGTGAAAAAAAATTGGGCACGAAAATGACAAAGGCGAGCATCACAGCTCACACGAATTGCGTCTGGATTAAGTTTCTTGAGGATTTGTTCAGCATATTGCTTCGAGAAAATTGTGCGATTCCATTCATGTAGTGGTAATGGCAACAAAAGTCATATGGACATGCTTTGTGGTTTCTCTACTGAATGTGAGACCGAATACAATTTGATGAGGGTCAATATAGTTGATTCCAGAAAAGCAATGTGTTGGGGTGTGAAGCTATATATGCAGCTACTTGTAATTAGCAGAGATCATTTCCACAAGCTTGTTATGCAGAGCACCATTTGTCACAAGAACGCCGCCCGAAGGGTAGATGATTCTGCGAGAAGTTAGGTCAGCTGCAAGATCCAACGGGTTTCCACTCCAGTCACTGATCTGTCAATTTCAGAAAGTTACAAGATCACCGTGGTTATAACGCTAACAGTGATGATCTGGGAATTGAGTTGACATTTGACATGGTCTTGTCTTAACAAACAAGGAAGGTACAAACCTGACCGCCAGCTTCCTGCACGCAAATTACCCCAACAGCATGATCCCAAGACTATGTAAACAGTATGAATAGAAAGGGTGATCAGTACACCAGCTAACTAAGTCAACAAGTTGCTTAACTTGTCATGCAGGACGAGGGAAAATTGCAAGCAAACATGGCACCTTGATCTGAGTTGTCGGCTGTGCTCGGAGGACAAAAACGGAGGCTCTCCCAGAAGCTACAGTTAGATACTTGCACAAGCTATAGAATAACAACATGAAGAGCACATCAGGATGAACTCATATGCAGCCGACCAATCGATAATCATTAAGCAGGTCATTATCAACCTCAGCCAGATTTTCTAGGAAATCCAATGATAGCAGGACAGCGCAATATTAGAGAAAAATATTTAACATTTTTAGGTTGTGCTAAGAAAGTCTCAGTCATTGCTTTAAATGCCTTTTGCACATCGGTAGCACCATATGTTCTTGGAGAAATCAGTCATTGCTTGAAATGACTTAGCTCACTAGCTAGCATCATAAATCAACTTGCTAGAGGTATGATAACTAAAATTTTATGCAAGTATCAAATCACTAATGGAAGGTGCAACAAACCTTCCACAGAAAACCGATAGTAGAAGAATTTCATTCTCATTTCTAGGATCAGATTCACCCGTCGTTGAATTGAAGAGAACAGATAATGGTATCATATCCCATGTTTGGCTATCCGGAATGCAATAGCGTGCCATGTGAACAACTGAACATGAGTCAACAAAGCATCTTTTCCAAATATCCGGTGCTGTAGTGGACTGGCCAATCTCAGAAGACAGGCGCCTAGACCATGTACCACAGCCTAGATGAGATACCATAAGAATCCCTCGGTCATTACATGCAGCAGCACTGCCATCTTTCTCATTGTGTATGGTGTCATTGGTCCAATTTGGACATCCCATCACTCCAACTGTTACCTTTCCATTCACCACAAGAGCCAGACCGACCTTAAGAAATAGCAAAAATGTATGTTAGAAGAAAGAAAACACATAAATAAAAGCAAGCCAGGTTAATAGCAAATAAATTTGCTAAAGAATCCTGAATTTGTCAGTCCATGCTGAATGGCAAGTCAGCAACAATAACAAAGTGCTGCAGAACTCGGGGAAAAAGAACAAGACTCATAAAAAATATGCATGAACGTTTTTCACATCAGTTAATCGTTAATGATGTGAAATCATTATAATGTCTTGTAGCAATGAGGGTGAGGATCATCTGGAAATCCTCAAATGACATGCATTGGCATTCCATGAATCTTGTGACAAGTAAATAGCAGAGTGCGAGGTATATTGATTAAGATCTAGATTCAATCATTCATCTGGATCACTTATGCTATATGAGGTGGACAGAGGTGACTCCTGAGGCAACCTACAGTAATATCAATATAGAAGATTCTAGAACAGTGGGCGTGCCTGGCACAAATGTGGCACCAAGAAATTACCCAAGATCCCCGCGCTTGCAGAATGGAAGAAAATTTCGTGCAAAAATTATGCAGCCTATTACTAAAGTGTAATGGTTGTAACATTGAAGAACATCTTGTATCAATGGCTGAATAAAGCATATCAGTGCCTGATCAACAGCATGTAAAGATGAGTTTTAGAAAGAAATTAGGGAATCGTACCACATATAGAGCATCATCGCCTCTCAAGAAACCTTTGGTGCCATCAATTGGATCAAGTACCTTCAAATCAAAGCATAAACTTTATGATACATGAACTTGGCATATGCCCAATAAATGAATATAACTTCAAAGAACTGGACGTGTATGATAAATAAAACACGACAGCTTACTGATTACCCAATAAGTAGCAGGGTTTGAATCAAATGAGACAGCATCCTTGCCTCCTCTATCAATTGCTCTCAGCACATCATCTTGAGTTAAAAGTGAACCACTGTTGCTCACTTTGTCTGCAACTCCACTAAAAATTGACTCAACAAGTACATCACTACTATTATCATCAGCGTTGGATGACCTTAGCGATGCCGAGTCCTCTTCTGCCACCAGAGGTATTGATGGGAACAATCTCTGGAGTTCTTCCAACAGCAACATGGTAAAATATGGCATTAGACAAAGCCGCAAAACTGAACTTCGAAATTGTGCTATGGATTACCCAAACTAACAAGGGCCTGCACCCCGAAATCCGCAATTGTGACAGGAGTTTGGTCATTCTTTTCAAGAATACTCTTCCCAACTGAAAACAGTGACCACTTCACCTGTCAAAACGTACAACCGAAGAGGCAAAACAGAGTTCAGACATTTTTTTCTAGTGAGATGTCAGTCAAACATTCAGATTTGTTCAACCAAATCTGAAAGATAACTCACAAAAATTACATGTTGATACAGTACAGATTATTGGCTGCTCATCATACAAAGCAAACCCTGTTGAACTTCCGGAAGTACTATGCTTCTTCAATAATATCTCAAATTCAGACTAGATCAATGTTGGTTATCTATTTGAATGATGCATGAAAATTTGTTTGAGTACATTCAGCATCAAGTGAATTATTATACCTCAACATTTTATTTCCTTATGTAACCCACATAGCATGAACTTACCTCTACCATGGTTAGTGTTTCCTGTCCCAGGCATAACTATATTCTGTTAAGACTTTGACCCATTTTGTCTAGGAAAATGAAATGGCGTGCTCTAGCCTATAGGTATAAAAAGTGAGTGTACCCGGTGCTGAAAGACTCCACACAAGGTCTCTAGGCAAGGGAATTTCTAGAAAGCCTTACCCTTGCTTAATTGCAAGGAGGCTAGGGAAGGGAATTTCTGGACCATGACTGCCCTTAGTTAGTACATGCACTACTAAGCAGATGGTCATTTTGAATCCTTTTGTTTAAAACTAATTAAATAACAGTTTATGCGAATGAACGATGCAAACCACTTACACGTATGGCGAACACACGCCTCAAAGGATGGTTTTACTGACGTTTGTGGGTGCACAGAAAATCAATGCTATTAGGATCACAAACCTAGGTTATAGTAGTAGCAGCAGAGCTTAAAGAAAATCAAGACTCAAGAGGATGCTATCAGTACTATATTGTTGCCTAATGTGCAAATTTATTAATTTCTACTCCCTCCAGACCCTTTTTTAAGGCGTATCTTCGTTTTTCATTTGGGCCACAATATAGAGCGCTCCATCAGTACCAAGGCAGGCATCACGAGCGAAGTAAAAAAAAAACAAAGCGTCATCTGGTTGCACCGTTTTGGTAACTGCCAATCAGCGCAAGGCATTCGCGAAACGATTCGTTGTGGGCATGCGCGCATGGTTCTACAAGATCGCAGCAGCCAAGCGTATGTTGGGACAAGCGCGGGACCTGGTGGATAATTATGCCACCACCACGATGACGTCTTGGTATTTGGGTTTAACCTCAACGAGCCTAACAAATGGGTCTGGAGGAAGTAAGCATCAGTACATGTAGAAAGAAACTTTGGATCGAACAAGTTTCATGGCTTTTGATAGCACGGCATTGGATTGACATCATGGTGCTCCACAAATTAGTAAAGACAGATGTTTCTAAAGAAAAATCAAAACAATGTTGGTCTCAAAAGATCAAGCCTTATGCAAAATAGTTGACCATTTAGATAATTTCTGTCCAGTCGCACTGTTGCATTGCCAAGAAGCTGTGAGCCTGTGAGAGCCCATTCTGCCATTAGGAACATTTAATATATCCCCAATGATTTTTCTCCAAAAAAATATATATATCCCCAATGACAATGATGACATTGACACGAATTATACGCACGACTGCCTACTACATCAACTGACCCCGCCAAACTGAAATTGATCCGGCGCTGATGTCTAAAAGCGAAGCCTCTAATTTTATCAAATCAGTCAATCATCAGGAGAGGGGATGAAGTTAACTCACGTCAACGCAGAGGCGGCAGGCGCGCTCGACGGCGGCAGTGGCCGCGGCGAGCTCGCGGTGGTGGGAGGCGCGCTCCGGAGGGAAGGGGAGCTCGTAAGCCCCCGCTGCGACAGACACGGCTGCATCCCCAGGCCCCAGCCGCCGCCCTGTCCAGGAACGAGCGCGAGTGAGCCTGTGAGCAAAAGCGGCGGCGGCATGCGACAGGTAGGGTAGGGTTAGGTTCCGGATTGGCGTGAGTTCGTTCACCTGACAGATACGCGGGTGTGACGAGGAACCGGCGGGAAGTACAGCCCGCCGCGGCCGGCGACGAGGAGGCGGTGCGGCGGGAGCGAGAGGTGGAGGAGCGGCATGGCTGTGTCGGGCGTGAGCGAGACGCGAGGCGCGGCTGCGAGGTCGCCGCGGGGGAATACGTATACGTATTCAGATGAGTATATTCGAGATGTGGTACTCCGTCAGTTCCAAATTGTAGGTGGTTTGATTTTTTAACTCTAAGTTTGATCACTCGTTTTATTCAAAAATTTGTGTAAAACATCACTTCTCTTGTTGTGACTTGTTTTATTAATACAAGTTCTCGAAGAATGGTTTAAATTTGACTATGTTTGCATAAATTTTTTGAATAAGACGAGTGGTCAAATTTGGTATCAAAAAAGTCAAACGACCTATAATTTGGAACGGAGGGAGTAGAAGACAAAATACGCTTTTTACATATACCTCTAATTGGGATCGCGATTAGGACGGTGATTTTGCTGACTTGGATGTCACATTCTCTTTGGTTAAAGTTAATTTATAATTAATCATGAGTTGGAAGCTAACTCTAACTTCTAACTTAGTTAGAGACTTAGAGTATCCAAATAGGACCATTGTGGTAGGGATCCACAATGTACCCTAATACATTAATACATTATGGCTCTATTTGGATCCATGAGTTATTTTTTATCCATCCCTCAAATAGCCCAAATAATCATATAGAGAGCCAAATATGTGGGTTATTTTGCGGCTATTTAGAAATAACCCACCCCAAAAACTATCCCCAAGAGGTAATATTTGTGTTATTTTGAGTGGGGTCCATTGTAGGAAGATAGAGATAATGAGACTCTAATAATTGGGAAAGTGTATTAAATGATAAATAACCTTTGGATCCAAATAGTCCAAAGGTTATTTTGGTAAAGGACTATTTCTATGGGCTAAAGAATAGCCTAAAAAATAACATTGGGATAGTTCTCCAAACAAAATCTATGGTAGGATCCACGTGCTAGTTCTCCTCTCTCTTTTCTCTTATCTTCTCTTCTCTTCGTCTCCTCTGTCAGGAGCGTGGCGTCATAAACTCGCACGCATCGCCGTTGATGGAATCCGAACATGTAAAACTAAATCGGCAAATTAGAGAAAAGATCGTCGGCTGCCGACCACCGGACATTTGTTACTGCGGTGTGCGTGCATGTACCCTACTACTTTTACACTCAACCTGATTTGCTTGTGGTACTTCAAGTAGATGCCCTCGTATCCATCACACCTTCATCTTAAATTTAGTGATTTATTTCATTAATCATTTATTTATCATATTAAATCTTCAATTTTTAAACTTTGAACTAATTTTATTTTGACGTTCTTTTCAGTCTGTACTATTAACATTTTTCTCCAAAATTTAATATGAATTATTAGCACTACAATCTCTTTTCCATATTATAAATGCAAAATATTTAGTCTAAAGTATCCATAATTTCTAGTTCGCTCAAAAACCTCGAAAATGGTAGAGCTGGCCCTGCCGCCGCCCTCCCCCCACGCCTCTCCAGCTTGCCGACCGACGCCTCCGTACCGCTACGGGGAGAGGGTGGTGGGCGGCGTAGGGTCAAAGGAGAGGAATTGTCCCGTTTGGTTTGCAGTGTGCTAGTAAATAGTGACAGTTTAACTATTAATTACGGTGTCAAACAAAGCCAGTTTACAAAACCAACTTCAGAACCCCACGCTAGTGACCCTGAAGAATCTAATGAGGCCTTTGACCGCGCGATTAGAGAATGGTTACTGTAGCATCACTGTAGCAAATCGTCGATTAATTACTATCGTTAGATTTGTCGCGAAAAATAACACACATCCCTGAAAATGTTTTACAAATAGATTTCATTTAGTCTTTCATACGGAGACTAAAAGAGACGCGCTAGAATTCCAGCACGTCAAACCAAACAAAGGCCAATATATCATATATAGGAGAGAGGTGGGAGAGAAGAAAGCGAGGGAGGGGAGAGGAAAGCTGGTAAGTGGACTCCACCACCATATATCATCCACATCAGCAAAATAACATGGTTAAAGATGGACGATTTTCACTGTGTTCAGCAGCCAGCTCCAGCCCAACAGTATTTTCCTCTCACACCACTCCAGCCACCAGCTCCAGCTCCAGCCAGCCCAACAGTATTTTTCTCTCACACCATTCCAGCTCCAGCCTGCCGAACACAATGTTTAAAGATTGGATGGCCAAATATTTTTGGTTTTGCGATTCGATGATCAAAACCACTGAAACTATAGTTAGATGGTCAAAAATGAATTTTGTCCCTCCAAAATCTAGAGCTAACCTCTATCTCCTATTATTTTTCAGTAGCCGGAAAATTGTGCAGCTGGATGTGTTTGACACGAGAATTTGGAAGTGGAGCTAGAAACGTGAAGTGAAGCTCTCCCAAATAGACGCTAAAATCTACAAGTATACATCACCTCAAGATGTACAAGTGAATGCATTAATTCATCATCACTGGTTCATATATTACAAATCACAAGTCCCAGCAGCTAGCAGCGGTTCTCCTAATCAACGAGTCCTGCATTAACAAAGGATCGGATCGGATCGGATGGATCTTCCCATACCCTCTCACTCATCACAAAATGATACCACGGACGGATTCACATCCATCGTCTCCAACGTATGATAGCCGAGATCACAGTTGATTGAAGGCTTCGATCGATGGGCGGACGGAGCTAGCAATGGCGGGCGGGCTTAAGAGGATCCTGCTCCGAACGTGTCGAAGATGGTGGTGTGCAGCGGGTCGCTGAGGTGGGTGGCCCAGTTGTTGAGCGGGCCCTTGCCGGTGGCGGCGGCTTGCACGGCGAAGCCAAGGAAGGCGACCATGGCGAGGCGCGCGTGCTTGATCTCCGCCAGCTGCAGCCGCTCCTTCTTCTCCGGGTCGGCCGCCAGGCCGAGCGGGTCGAAGTAGGAGCCCCCGGGGTAGAGCCTCTTCTCCGGGTCGAGCTCCGCGTTGCGCTGGAACTCGATGTAGCCGATCACGAGCACCTCGATCCAGATGAGCGTCGAGATGGAGAAGGGCAGCGGCTGCCCCAGGTAGGACGACCCGTCCACCAGCTCCACCTGCGGCATGCGTGCCACCATCATCATCATCATCGCTTGCAAATCATACTAGTAGTATGCGCCGGCATGGGATTAATAATGAAAGCAAATGCGTATGCACAGTACCTTGCCGGCGTCCTGCCAGGTGACGCCGGTGAGCCACTCGACGGAGAGGGCGCCGAGGGTGGCGAGCATGGCCCAGCGGCCGTGGATGAGCTCGCACTCGCGGAACCGCTGGAGGCCGAACACCTCGCTGTAGGGCTGGAACGGGGTGGACTTCACCTCCGAGGACTCGAACCGGGTGCCGATGACGCCGCCGGCCTCGTTCTTGGCCAGGTTCTGGTCCAACGAGTCCAGGTCGAACTGCAGGTACTCCACGGGCTTGCCGAGCCCGAACGGGTCGAACCCGTAGTCGCCGACCAGCGACCCGTCCAGGTAGTCGGGCGCCACCGCGCCGGGGAACCAGAGCGGCCGGTCGGAGCTGGTCGACGTCTTGGCCGCCTTCTTCGGGGCAGCCGGTTTCTTGCCGAACGGGAACCGGGCCACGATGCGCCCGTTCTGCGGCGCCGGGTCCGCCAACCGGGTGCCCAGGAATGTGCTCGCCGCGGCGGCCACCGACGAAGCCATGGCTTGTCCTTGCTGGTGTGCTCAGGTCCGGTGGTGGTGTGCGTGTGGCGGGGGAGACGGCTCGTCGCGGGGTACAAATAAGAAATTCCGGTGTTATCCCCGCGTGGCAGATCGGACGGCCGTCGAGCGGATGTGATCTATTTGACGGCCGCGATGGGCGCTGCCTTATCCGGGTCTTATCTGCCTGGTCCAATGGATGGGCTGCTGGCGAAGGGCCTTGGGACACGTGGAGAGCCGTGATTGGGAGGAGGGCGTTTCGAGCGCCTCTGATTTGTGGTCTTCGCCTCTTCCGGGGCTGGGAAATATCGGCCAAAATAATCTTGGAGACCATGTGGTTTTGGAACCCAAAATCAAAATGGGTGTGAGGCTCCGTTTCCTAGCTCTAGTTCAGTCCATTCTATTTAAGTTTTTTTGTTCTGTCCAGCTAGCCAGGTGAAAATGCTGCAGGTTTCTCACACGCGTGAATCCACCACAAAATGGTCGCATACCTTGTTCTCCACCTAAGATATTTTCCAGTTCACTGAGCCCGGTACACAGAAATTCAGATAAACAAACAACACATCAACTGATCTCATAAATGCTCATCACAATATACTAGTGAACACACTCAGCCTCTCGAGTTATCGCCATCAAGATACAAAAAGAGGAAAGCTATATTTCTCAGCTTATGAGTAACATTGATCCCCACATACCTCTTCATATACTTTTGAACAAGCGGAGAGAATGAATACATTTGAAGACACATGAGATAAATACAAAATATCTGTCCAATAGTAAGAGTAATCTGCATCCTTTTGTACGGCAGAATGCTACACCACACGATGAGCAGCCAAAGATGTCTCTGTGGTGAAAGGGGATGATTGATATTTCTCGATACGGTCCAGAAGTAACTGTTAATTCTGTTATCCGTGGAGACTCTCCTCTGCGAAAGGCTGACCTAATGCCTCATGGAATAAAGGCTTCCATCAAATTTCGTAACAGCTTCGTTCGGCTTTGGAGCTTCTGATCTTTCTTCTCTCTTCTTCTTTTCCCTGCCAATACAGAAGTTAGTTGAGTTTTCTGTCACTGGAATGACAGTCCAAAAGGGTGGAGAGCATGTAAACCAAGCAATTGACAGTCCTTACTAAAAGAGGAGCGATTCAAGTGGCCCAAAATGGTAAGATTCAATGATGAGGTTATATATCTCAAGCATTTAACTCACAATATAAACTCCTCGGATAGCTTAGTGGTATCATTTAATGAATACATCCAACTTAAATGACATGTAAAGTGACAAAACATTAATGTATTGCTGGGATATGGTATTTACCTATCGACGTATTCCTTGAGAAGTTCCTTGGCTTGAACCAACTTCGAGAGTATGTTGCGGTAAACATCAAGGTCCCTATCCACACTTCTTTTATTGACGTTTAATGAAGCGCAAAGCTATCAAGCGAGAAATGAAGTCAGTGCTCGCTGGAAATATTAGTGATGTAACAGGGAGTTTTTTTTTTTGAGGGAAAATGTAACAGGGAGTAAGTGCATTCAATTCTGATATCAACACCAAGCACTACCTAAACTGCTCAAATGCTTAGCTGAAACATTTGTTACACATTACAAAAAAAATTACTTTGACAGGATGTGCTACACTACCTCGCATGTGCAAAAATGGTAACTTACAATTGAAGGGCAGTCTATCATAGGCCCAAGCACCAGCTAACAACATTTATGAAAAAAACTGTAAATACAGTTAGTGACAAGGCTACCCGATTGTACTAGGTAGAAGAGCACACCATTTAAATCAGAGGTGTCATGTCAAGGTCAGATGAAGTTTGTAGAAGGAAGCTTAACTTTGATGAGTCTGCCTATAGAATTATCTGAATAGGTCCTGGTCTCCTAGAGGATGCTAAATGCTACCTAGCACAGACTTACCTTGAACCCTAATTGTTATTTTCTAATTTCTACTTTGTTAGAAACATCATAGAAGACGGATCAATTCCAAACTGGCTCGCACGCCTTAACAATTAACATATTTGAAATCCCTGGAAGAACAATATTGAACAGGCCTGAGGCCAGTATATAAAAAAGAAAGTTATGTAAAGACAATAAGATCTCACGAATGAATCCAGTTATAAGTGGTTCAATGTTTTCTTGTAATGAACACTGTGTGGATCCTAAAGCAGTTGTCAATACTGAATATAAAATTCAGGTCAGACGCTGAATTGATTTAGGCAAAACTGAGTGCACTTTAGCCACAAATAAGACATACATAAAAAACGAGTCCTTTCTGTAAAAATCACTTAGTAAAGAAGCTTATAGGTAAATAGGAAGCATAATTGAGAACACACGCAACAACTAACGAGAAATGCACAAAAGACAATAATGGCAGGAACAACCTTGTCTAGAACTGTTGGCTCCGTTGCATTTGCAAGCTCAAGCAAACGGAACAAGCCAACTGCAAAGAACCGACTGTAGCTGAAGTTTCCTGTACCCTTGGCCCTTTCTGATATGTCTTTCAGAATGGCCTCTATTTCTCCATCTCTGGAGGAGAAATCAACTAACGAGTTACCATTCTGAGAACGTGCCCACTCTTCCATCTTTTGTGCATCATCTCTGTACAGCAGACAAAAGAACACTTATTCGGATTGTTCAAAATAGAAACGTTACTATCTGAGGAAAGAGACTTTATGGATGCCAAGTTGCCAACTAGTGCCCCAAAATGCTTAAGTTGTTATTGATGCCAAGAAAGATAGTATCTAGTGACCCAAAAAGCATGTAAACATTAAACTACTGTACCTCAGAAATATAAAGGAGGTAAAGCAATAAGCTGCTAAAATCCTTCTCTAAGAAAAAAAATCCAGATTTCACAATAAAGTTGAAGAACAAAATACGTTTCATGAACATTGATGGATTAGAATAACAACAATTAACCTTAAAAGAATAAGGGCATGTTTCGATGTTACAGTATTCGAAAATATCTTTTAAGAATGTATTATGATATACCACAGTTTATGATTGCTACAGTACTAACATGGCTGACAAAGCCAGATATGTGAGCTATTAGATGTACCTATACTGATCAGGATCTTCATTTAACGCTGTTATATATGCCTTGAAGATGGAATCCCGGTCCTCGTTGCTGGGGTACCCTTCCATGAGCTGATCGTAGACAGTAACAAAACCAAGAGCAAACACAGGATCGTACTGATAGGTTCTTTTGTATCTCATCAGATGTTGCTGAACCAAAAGTTCTTGTAGGACTGTACTGTAAATGCTTGGGATAGGGCGTTTGTATGACTTAAGAAAGTTCAGCTTTGTTTCTGCAACAGTAGGTGGGACATCTGCACAAGATTATAAATAAATTAGAAGTTGCACAAATAATTTCTGTACTATGCTACTTACACAAACAAGATGTTCTGCATCGGATCCAATAAGTTTTAATCGGAATATATTGAACAGCATGTGGGTTACCATGACCCAATAGAAAATACTTGATAAGTGATTTACAATTTGTTTGAAAGTAGACATGACAAGTTAATTTTTTTCTCGAACCAACAGGAGGACTGCATGTCATTATATTAAGAAGGATTAAGGATTGGTCTTACAACATATAGGATTGGGCTTGTTATTGCATCGATCTCATTCTACACTGTATGCTGAAAGTCTATACTCTATAAATTAACCGCGCATGATTATATTCTACACTACAAAGCTTCTTTGGGTGACTTGCTCACACCACTCTTCATTTTTCAGAAGGACTTCACATCGGTCCTCTTCATGTGGAATTCAACACATAAAAATTCAGTGAATTGCATAACTGCATTTTTCTAAGCAAGGAAGTAGCAGCATGAAGTGGGACTAGGAACCTGACTGAATCTGATCGACTGGCAAAAGTTTAGTCTTTGAGTTCATTTCAAAAACTTATTGTGCCTGAAATTCTGCTGTCTCTAGCACAGGCAAAGGGTGAAGAGTTGAATGGAGCTATGGATGCATAGATTGAATTATAGGACACCTTGTGCGTGCAGCCAGCAAACCCACAAGTAATTGGGTTGATGGAAAACAATATTTGGATATGATTGCTCACAGCAAAGGAAGGTCCCCTGGAACAAAACTGTTAGAACAATGCATCCAAACGAGCTAGAATTAAAGAAAAAACGAGCTAGAATTTATTGCCAACAAAAGCCAAACCAGCTCACTTGCAGGGAGCATGACGACGACCACAGAAGAATCTGAGGTAACGTCGGTGAAGGAGGCACCATCGCTGGCAAGGCCAGGAATCGCACATTGGTGGGTGAATTTGGGATGAGGAGGAGGAAGTCTTTTGCGGTGAATCGCACAGATTGGATGGTGATTCGGACTCGCTAGTTTGAGATAGCGCTGCAGCTACAACCCCGACAGGACAGACAGAGATAGCTCACCGCCCGCCGTGGCCACGCACCGCACCACCGAGCGCGAGGACCGCCGAGCCCTCGCGCTGAGCACGACGGCACCGGAGACGGCCGCCGCCGTGGACAACGGCCTCCACTCGGAGGCTCCGCGCAGCGCCGCGAAGGGAAGCGACGATATGGCCGCCATGGGACACCCCTTTGGTCCTACAGCTGGTCGTTTCGCCGGACGCGGCGGCGGGTGGTCGGCGCCGCCGACGAGGGCAAAATGGTAAATGCAGGGGAGCGAGTGCGAGGAAAGGCTATTGTTCGTCTGGGTAGCCGAGGGATGGGATCTTTCTTATCCAGCAGACTACGCAGGTTCCTCGGCCACTACTACGTTGCCACGTGGCATGACATTTTTTGATTGGAGATTTAATTTGTTTTTGATACTTTTAAGGTCTTTTGGGCAATTTTTATGGGCACGAGAGGTTGGATTTGCTTGCGGCTTTGCAATTAGGATCTGGAATCTAGTGCACTGATGGCTTTGATTTAGACTTTAGCAGCTAAATGTTTTCTGAAATGTTTGGTCCCCGTTACTTTCTCTTAGTGGTGTGCACGCAACAAAAACATATGAAAACATTTTCGAATAATTTGAATGTTTGTATAAATTGATGCTGTGTATTTTATTATCGCGTGATAATGTTCCTTCAGTTCGAGTGCAAACTAGGTCTGATATCATGGAGCAACGAAGAACATGTACATGTCTGTTTGATAACTACATATTCATGTAGCAAATATACTACTTTGAACCTTTGTATATCTTTAACTCCAGCCAGCATTGCAAATATGTTTCCTTGAAAGCTAATCACTCTGTTTGTGAAGCGTCCCCTCACAAGAGAAAACTTAAATGTGATATAATATCAGTCCCAGGAGGCTGATAACACATTTATTACATCAGATAGTACATCACCGTACAACTCTACGCGGTAATGGGCAGTGAAGCGCCACTATCGCGAGGACAACAACTACAACCCAAACAAGAACGTGAAGCATGAAGAAGTCATCAGACTCTTGCGCCATACGGAGCTCCTGCGGGTGACCCTATCCACAGGCAAGATTGGGTGCAGAACGGAACCCCTACTCAACGTCTTCGGGAACAAGGTCTGGATCTTCCTCTGTAAAAATTAAGTAAGGGGTGAGTACAACGTACTCAGCAAGTCCAACCACACCCACGGAGGAGGTATAAACAGAATACATGCACAGGATGGATCAAGGATAAGGTTAGGGTTTTATTTGCGGAAAGCTGATTTTTCATGCATGGGTTTATTTGACAGAAAAAGGTTTTCCAAAGCGATTATCTTGTACCGAGTACACGTAGAGTTGATCCACACAGGATCCTAGTTTATAAGTTGCTACCGGACTCCCCGTCCGCCGAAGCACACGGCACAGCTGCCGGACACTTTTCAAAATAACTCACGCCAACCCATCCATTCCCAGAAGAAATACTAGTTGTGTGACCAAACCATAACTCACTCAGTACTGTGGGCACGACTATTCAAATAGGTTTTAACTCTGCAGAGGTGTACAACTTTACCCACAAGTGGGGTACCACAGCACGAGCACCTTAGTGTCGGTGCAGATCCCAACAAAACCATTACCCACCTTAGCTAGACCTGACTAGCCAACACGGGATCCACGAAGGGGCCATTGACCTATCTGTAGCGAAAATGGCCTCTCATGCCATATTTCAATATAATGTTTTGGTGATTGATATAGACAACACAACACTTGGACTAGTGTGATTGTTAAGATGACCATTCTCAGGCTTTTAGGTTCAAGTGATGACAAAGAGAAGATAGACGTAGCTATGCCCGAAGGGCCGCCCCTACGGTGGTTCCGCCCCTCGCGGGTCTCAGGGCAGCGCCCTGAAAGCTCTTCGGTCCAACGGACAAGAATTGAAGAGACCGTGAAGAAATCAAGTCAAAACGAACAAGACAGAGACAATTTGCTATCACCGGTTAAACCGACGTTAGGTAAATTGTACTCATCATTGCAATGTATCCAGAAAGCTGAGACTAGGGTTTTGCGCTGGATGAACCGACGATGCCTGAAGATAACTCGTCGGTGCAATGACTTGAAGTGAAGCCAGACCCAGAGACACCGGTTAAACCGATGATAAAGAAAAAGTGAGCGTCGATGCAGTTGTCCAGAGACTCCATTTTTCGGGGGGTTCTGAACTTACACACACCGGTTAAACCGACGTTATTTTTGAGAGCGTCGGTCGATTGATCAAAGGAGCCGTTGGAGCAGTAACGACTAGTTGCTGGGAAAATACACTCACCGGTTAAACCGGTGATGACAAAAAGTTGAGCGTCGGATCAACCGACGTTAAGGGATTTCGTCAGCCTTTTCCCAACGTCTAGTTTGGAGGGTTGGGCTATATATATGCCACCCCACGCCTCATTTGAGGTTGCTGGAGACCAAGGAAGTATACAAGAGCCAAAGATCATCTCCAACCACCTTAGAGCTTCATTGTACATCATATAGGCTTAAGCACACTTGTGAGAGTGCTTAGTGCTTGTAATAGGGATTAGTTCTTGCGAGAGCTCCCTTGAGAGAAGTCTTGCTACGGCAAGCAATCCTTGTGATCCGTCGTGTGACCCTCCGACTTGGTGTGGAGTGGCAACGACACTTTGTGCGGGGGAAGAGGAGACCCCCTCCTTGGTGGAGAAGCTCCGTAGTGGATTTCGGCTGGGTGACCGAGAGAGACGGTGGCGGTGCACGAGACTCAGGTGTCTTGTGGGCACTTGCCTTTGCTTGCCGGCATCGCCTTGGTGGCGTAGTGCAAGACGGTGATCGGAAGAGCCTCGGTGTCCCATGGACGTAGGCGTTTGTGCCGAACCACGTTATATGACCGTGTCTACTCGGGAGTTTGCATCCCTCTTGCACTTACCTCTTTACTTACCATATTATGTTTCCGCATTTACTTTATCTTGCGTGCCTTTACTTTCCTAGTTAGTTTGTTTAGGATTGGCTATAGGTTGCAAGTATTTTGGGGTAAGTAGAGAGTAGCAAAGATAAACCTTAGTCATAACTAGCATGAATAGGACGTGTTAGATTTATCTTATGCAAGTAGTTTGAGCCCTAGGTTAAAAAGCGATTAGCGACCCTATTCACCCCTCCCCCTCTAGGGTTGAACACCCCGGTGATCCTTACACTATCACCGAGGTTTAACTGGGGCATAAGTCACACAGAGCTTATCCCTTCTCCTTGGTCACCCGTTGCTCTCAGCTCTCCTGATGGCTATCAGACTAACTAGTGGGGTTTATGCTAAGCCGTTGCCACATACAACGGTCGAGTGGTTTGCACGATGGTTGAGTTAGGCAAGATGACACATCAACTCGGTCCTTAATTGTGACAAGATGAATATCTCCCAACCTTGCTTAACCACACAGGTACGAGCACACCTTTTGGCAATTCATACAGAAGTGCCATCAATCTCATCTTTCTTTTGGTTTCCAGAAACTCCACATTTTCCCTTCCCACACACTCATGCATTTTCCTTTTTATAAAACAAGTGGTACCGTGTTCAAGGCCCTAAGCATTCTAACAGCGATTAACATCCAAATAGAATAACTCATATTTAGACATTAATCCAGGTGGTCAAGGAATAGGTATAACAAATCAAGGGGTGGCTATCCAACCGTGTTTTCAGCAGGCAAAATATGCAGTTTTGTAAAACAGGCCAATAGGTTGTGTTTATAAAATTGGGACAAAACATACATCAAAGGATGGGATTGAACTTGCCGTTCTCAAAGCCTTCCGGGAAGTCCTGATCGAGGTACTGTCCTTCGGGTTCGGGGTCGCGGAACTGGTCCTCGCACACTTGCTTGCGGTACTGCTCGTCGATGGGTTCTCCCTCGTTCACGCCGTGATCTACGACGCACACAAACAAGCACACAATAAAGAAAAAGAAATAAATGTTTTATCGTTGAGCTCGAATCGGGAACAATTAAGATATAGAGATAGGAGTAATATTTGTGGGTAGTTTTCTAATGGCACGACCGAAATTATGTTAGAAATGGCGTGGTAAAGTTTCAGGTCAATCAGAGAATGTTTGGCGCATGAAATGATAGGTTAAAGAGAGGTTTAGGGGCTAAACCGCAGTCTTGGGGGCCTATTTGTAATTATTTTTGGGAAGGAAAGGGCTTGTTTGGAATTTCTAGAAATATCTGAGGTTCACTAGAAATATGCAGGGGTCTAGGTGTAATTATTTTGTATAGTGGAAGGGTCTTTTCTTAAATAGGAAGAACCGGGAGGGCTTTTTTGGAAAAGAACATAGAGAGAGGGGGAGGACTCTTAAAGAAATAGGGAGAAGGGCAGGGGGTTAAGGGAAAAACACCCTTTCTTCTCCCTCCTCCCTCCCGTGGAACAGAGGAGGGGCACGGGGAGGTGAAGAGGGAGAGGGAGTCGCGGTGGGTCGATTCCCCCACTTAATTTGGGCGTAGGTGGCCTGTGGAGGCGCGGCCATGCTGGCGGGCGGCGGCCGGCTCTGGTGTTCGCGGTGGCGGCACTGCGGGGCTCGGTGATAGCCGGGGTTAGGGGGAAAAGGAAGAGGGAGGTGAGGAGGTCCTATTCCCCTCCTTACCTCGAGCAGAGACAGTGCGAGCAGGCGGCTCCGCGGTGGCCGGCGAGGGGCGGCGGCTATGGCTCTGAGTGGCGGCACTGGGGAGTTGGTGAGGGGGCTAGCGGCGGCGGTGAGGTTCGTGGTGGTGGCGGAGCGCGACGTGAAGGCCTATTTATAGGCGGGGAGAGGCGGTGGAGGAGGGGCCGTGGTGGTGGCCAGTAAGCGAGCTCGGCGGGGCGGCTATAATGGCGTGGGGGCGGGTTGGGCGTCGTGGAGCGGCGCGAGCGTCAAGGGCGATAGTATGCAGGGGTGGACGGCGCAAGTGCACAAGTGGAGGGGCCAGCTGCTCGGCGTGGAGCTCGGTGTCGAGCTCTGCTCGAGCAGTGCGGGCTCGAGGGGCGAGGCGGCGGCGCTGTGCTGGACGACGGGCGGTGCGGCGAGCACAGGGTGATGGGATGGGTCGGGCAGGCGGCGAGCGGCGTGGCGGGCATCCCGGCACGTGGAGCGCGTGGGGGCGGCCGGGAGCAGGGGCGCGCGTGGGCGGGAGCAGAGAGAAGGAAGGAGAAGGGAGAAGGAGGGAGAAAAGAAAAGAAGAAAAGGAAAAAGGGAAAAAGGAGAAGAAAAGAAAAGAAAAAGAAGAGAGGAAGGAAAAGAGAGAGAGAGAGCGGCGGTCGGCGGGATTCGCGGCGACGGTCGACCACGCGCGACGGTCGGGCACAGTGCAACGCGCAGGACGAGGAAAAAAAAGAGAAGGAACGGGGATTGATTTCGGTGTCGGGTCGGCGGGATCGCCGGGAAAGATTACGAGGAATTTGGAGTTCGGACAGGAAGGGTTTTAGGAATGATTTGGGCTCAACGATGAAAAGAGATTTTGAAAATTATTTTTAGCGCATGATTTATCTTGGTAAATTTTTCGGGATGTTACAAACCTACCCCACTTAAAATGAATCTCGTCCTCGAGATTCGGCTGGTTCATAAAGAGATGGGGAAACTCCTTCTTTAGCGCATCTTTGCATTCCCAAGTAGCTTCTTTTATTCCATGCCTACTCCATTGGACTCTGCAAATACGTACTTCTGAGTTCCTTGTCCTTTTTGTGACAATGTCCAGAATTTTGACCTTTACTTCTTGGTATCGCAGGTCTGGCTGCAAATCTATTGCTTCCACTGGCACGTGTTCTGTCTCGGGTACCCTCAAATACCTTCTTAATTGGGAGACATGGAACTCTGGGTGTATGTCTGACATTCCTTCTGGTAGTTGGAGTCGGTAGGCTACTTTTCCGACTTTCTTTAGCACTTGGTACGGTCCAATGTATCGAGGGGCTAACTTTCCGTGCACTTGAAATCTTCGGATCCCTCGAATAGGTGAAACCTTAAGATAGACGAAGTCTCCTGGATTGAAACTTATTTCTCGTCTTTTTTTGTCCGCGTAGCTCTTCTGCCTGGACTGGGCTGTTTTCAACTTTTCGCGGATTTCTGCTACTCTTTCTTCCGCTTTCTTTATGAGGGCTGGTCCGACTACTGAACGCTCTCCTACTTCTGACCACATCAGTGGGTTCTGCACTTTCTTCCATAGAGAGCCTCAAATGGTGACATGCCTAAGCTTGCCTGATAACTGTTGTTGTATGAGAACTCTGCATAGGGCAAACTTTGTTCCCAATCCTTACCATAGGTAAGGACACATGCCCTTAACATATCTTCCATTATTTGGTTTGCCCTCTCAGTCTGTCCATCAGTCTGCAGGTGATAGGCCGAACTAAAATCCAATTTGGTCCCCATGGTCTTATGCAGACTTTTCAAAAACTTGGAGGTGAACTGGGTCCCTCGATCTAAAACGATTCTACTTGGCACACCATGCAGCTTTACTATATTATTCACATAGAGTTGGGCTAACTTTTCTCCTCCATAGTTGGTCCGTACGGGTAGGAAGTGAGCGACTTTGGTGAGCCGGTCCACTATTACCCAAATGGAATCATAATCTTTTTGGGTCTTGGGCAATCCTACCACAAAATCCATTCCTATCTCATCCCATTTCCAAACTGGGATAGGCAGGGGTTGTAGTAATCCTGCTGGCTTCTGGTGCTCAGCCTTGATCCTTTGACATGTATAGCAATGCGCAACAAACTGGGCAATGTCCGACTTCATTCCATTCCACCAATACTTTTGTTTTAAATCCAAATACATTTTGGTGGACCCTGGTTGAATGGAATATGCCGAGTTATGAGCCTCGTCCATGATCATTCACCGGAAGTCCCCTTCTTTAGGCACACAAACCCTATCTTTATACCACAAGGTTCCCTTATCGTCCACTCGAAAATCCGGTGCTTTGTTTTCTCCAGTATGTTTGTGGATTTTCATTAAATCCTTATCCGAACCTTGGGCCTTTCTGATTCTGTCCTCTAGTGTGGGTTGGACGTCCAACATGTGACTGGAGCCTCGAGGGATAATGTGCACATTCAATCGTGCCATTTCCTCTTGCAGATGGGCACTTGGGTCCATAAGATTTCCGGCTTAAGGCATCGGTTACCACGTTAGCTTTGCCAGGGTGGTAGTAAATTTCCACATTGTAATCCTTGACCAGTTCTAACCATCTTCTCTGCTTGAGGTTTAAATCTGGTTGGGTGAAGATATACTTCAGGCTTTTATGATCCGTGTATATCTCACACTTATTTTCAATCAGGTAGTGCCTCCAAATCTTGAGGGCATGCACTACGGCTGCAAACTCTAAGTCAGGTGTTGGGTAATTCTGCTCATGAGGCCTGAGCTGTCGGGAGGTATACGCAACTACTTTTCCATCTTGCATAAGAACACACCCTAAACCTTGTCGGGATGCATCACAATAGATGACAAAGTCCCGATGAATATCCGGTAGAGTCAGCACTGGGGCGGTCGTCAACCTATTCTTCAATTCTTGGAAACATCTTTCGCATGACTCTGTCTAGGTGAATTTCTTATCCTTCTTGAGCAGCTCTGTCATGGGCCGGACTATCTTAGAAAATCCTTCAATGAACCTCCGATAATACCCAGCTAATCCAAGAAAGCTTCTGATTTCGCTAACATTGGTTGGCTGCTGCCAATCGGAAACTGCCTCAACTTTCTCGGGGTCCACTGCTACTCTTTCTGCGGTCAAAATATGACCAAGGAAAGCTACTTTCTCAAGCCATAATTCACACTTGCTGAATTTGGCATATAGCTTATGTACTCTTAGATTTTCCAAAACCACTCTAAGGTGTTGTTCATGCTCTTGAGCACTTTTGGAGTAGATGAGTATGTCGTCAATAAAGACTACGACAAACTTATCTAACTCATCCATAAACACTTTGTTCATAAGATTCATGAAATAAGCAGGTGCATTGGTGAGTCCAAAAGACATCACCGTAAACTCAAACTGCCCGTAACGGGTGACAAAAGATGTCTTTGGGATGTCACTTTCCTTAATATTGAGCTGATAATATCCTGACCTCAGATCAATCTTGGAGAAGTACTTGGCTCCTTTTAGCTGATCAAAAAGATAATCAATCCTGGGGAGGGGGTACTTATTCTTGATGGTTACCTCATTCAGCGCATGGTAATCTACACACAACCTCATACTCCCATCATTCTTCTTGACGAATAGGACTGGGGACTCCCAAAGGTGATGAGCTTGGTCTGATGAAGCCACTTTGTTGTAATTCTTCCAGTTGCTTCTTCAATTCCGCCAACTCAGAGGCTACCATCCTATAGGGTCTCTTAGCTATAGGAGAGGTTCCAGGGACAAGGTCGATGACAAACTCTATATCCCTATCTGGTGGCATTCCGGGAAGTTCTTCAGGGAAAACATCTGGTGTGACACCCCGGCCCAGGGCTTAATAGGATTAATAGGATACTCATACCAACAAGTTGCAACTTCTTTTCTAGAAGCCGGTCTCCAAAGAACTCCGAGGTTAAGCGTGCTTGGCCCGGAGCAATTTGGGGATGGGTGACCGACTGAGTTATTCCCAGGTGCTCAAGTGTGCAGAAAAGACATGTGTTGGTCTGTGAGGGCAGTCTATGTCCTAGAAAGCTGTCAGATGTAAGCGGGCCCGGCCTCGGGGAGGCGGGATGTTACATCTGGGTACTCATTTACTACTGGAACTTCTTCTAAGGGCTTAGCTTCCATGCTAAAAACCATTGGGTCTGGTCCACTTCCCCGAATATGGCAGGTCATTTGCTTCCCATCTGAGTTGGTTAGGTGTACTACCTTGTCAGCACAACCTATGAGGCCATTGTGTAGGCTTAACCAGTCCATTCCAAGGATCATGTCTATTCCCTTAGACTTAAGGACTACGAGGTCTGCTAGGAATTCTACCCCACTTAAATTGATCCTTACCCGTAAACAACCTAGTTGGCACTTGATGTCACCTCCAGGCGTCCGGGTTAATAGGGGTATTTTTAGTAGTACCGTAGGTATTTTATGCTTATCCATAAAGTTTGACGATATGAATGAGTGTGATGCTCCAGAATCAAATAATACTGTTGCCAGAGTTGAACTGACTAGTAACTCACCAAGTACCACTCCTTGCGCACCCTGAGCCTCCTGCGCATTGATGTGGTTGATGCGGCTCGTCTATAATGCTGCTAGTTGTTGCCCTTGTTGTTGCTGCCGACGGGGACACGGTTGGCTCCGGATACAGGTGGCCTAGGCCCATTCATCGAGTTGGAGAAGACTGATGCAGCAGGCTTGTTCTTGGCATATGGGCAGTTGGCAATGTAATGCCCTGTCTCACGGCAGTTGAAATAGACCCTAGCATTGTTGTTGTTGGTGGTGACTTAGCTGGCATTGCTCTGCGGGGCTTTCATGGTGTTCTGGCTCCTGAACTGTGTGTTAGGGGCCTGGGGGCCTATCACCTGAGACTGCGTCCTATACTGCATTGGGGCTTGAGATCTTGGTGCAGTATAGCTGGAGCTTCTTGGTTTCTGGAAGCGGTCCTGCTGGCGGGCCTTGCTTTCCCGGAACTTACGCTTGTTTTCCTTCCTTTCCTCCGCTTTGGCCCTTTCTGTGAGAATGGCTATATTCATCAGCGTATTGAAGTCCGGGTAGATCTGAGGGGTAAGCAGGGTCCGGAGTTCTGGGTTCAATCCCTTTTTGAACATGTCCTGTTTTTTTCATCCTTATCCACTTCCTCTGGTGCATAGCGGGCAAGCTCCATGAACTGGTAGGTGTACTGTTCCACAGACATGCTCCCTTGCTGCAGTTCGCGGAACTCATCTGCCTTACGCTTCATGGTGGCTCTGGGGATATGGTAGCGGCGGAACTCCTTCACAAATTCATCCCAAGTGATGGTGGAGGCATCTACGGCAGCGGCACAGTAATTCTCCCACCAAGCTAAGGTAGTTCCGGTGAGTTGGTGAGCTGCCAGAAGAACTTTGTCTCGGTCTTGGCATTCGAACGGCTCAAGCTTCCTTTCGATCACACGCAGCCAGTCATCTGCCTCCAAGGGGTTGCTGGATCCTGCAAAGGTAGGTGGCTTGGTCCTCAAGAAAGCTGTCAGCTTGTCATTCATGGTCTGCTCTCGTGGCTGCTTGTTGATGAGGGCATTGGCCAGGATTTCCAGTATGAGGGTCTGATTGCTTATCGCCTGTGCCAGGTCCCCGAAAGGTGGAGGTGGTGGCAGTGGTGCTTCTCCTTGGTTTCGTCCTCCATTCTTGCTCACTTCCTATTCGTTCGGAAGAGGGTCCTGTCCGTTAGGCTGTCCTCCCGCTCCAAGGGCTGCAGGGGTCCTATTGCGGGAGGCTCTCGAACCGCTTCGGGAAGCCATCTGTAGATTGGGTAGAGTCTTTGTGAGATTGGGATTAGAATTAAGTGATGTTTAAGTTGTTTAGTTCGTATTTTTGAAAAGACAGAATCCACCTTCTGCCGAAAAGCACATAGACTAACAACAAGCACACAGACTAGCAAACAACAAGCACAAACAACCTCATTACTGCAAGGGGGGTACAACACTGGGTCAAGGCCAAAACGCATACTACACGTCCGGATACAAAGGCCACAATTAAGGGTACAACTTAAGACAAAGGGGCTGGAGGACTTTTTCTAGGGTGGCTTCGGAACATGCTACTTGCGGGGCGAGCCTTCTTCGGAGTGTGCCTCCAGGGGAATGAGCAGTCCTTGCTCGACGTTCTCTCGGTTTCCGTTTTCCAGGGGTTGCTCGGCAGTTTCTCCTTCAACGGTGGCAGTAGACCCTTCAGGGTTCTCGGGTGGGGCTTGTGGGGTCCCCAAAAGTGGTCCCCGCCCTATGATGGGTGTCCCAAGTAGGACATGATTTTCCCCAATTGTCGGGACAGACATTCCACTTCTGGTCCATTCTTGCATACGCCGGTCCCAGGCCAGCCTGAGGCTCTCCCGGGTAACCGCTTCACTACTGACCGCAGCTGCGACTCTTGCCTCGGCTTGGGCCGCCCGGATCTGTTGCATTCTTACCGCAAGCTCTGCTTGCTCGGCTCGATGGGTCTGCTCCCTCAGGATGCTGGCTTGCTCATCAAAGAGCTGATCCAAGGAGGCTAGGTAAGTAGCCACTTGGTATAGAGGGTCCTCTTCATGGCGGCATCATTTCAGACTTCTCATGCGAGCCTCCCAAACTGGGGGTTCTGATGGCGGGAGGAAAAAATCTCATTGGTGTGGGGGCTAGGTGTCTTTCAAAAATCCGGCACAGATAACGGAGCGCCTTCCTGGTGACCAAGGGATAGGTGTCTTTGAAAGGACCGTGATGTCGCCTAGAGGGGGGTGAATAGGCGCACCTACAAATTTTCACTCAAATACAACAGATTAAATTCACTGTCTGCCAAACACGAAACTTTCGGGTTTCAAATCTGGAACTTCCAAATTTGGGCTAGACAGCAGGTGAACTCGGAACTTCCGGGTTTGTCAATCCGGAACTTCCGAGTTCACTCAGAACAAAGTGAACACAATAAGAGTAGTGCTAATAAATGAATGTAAATTCAAACCCCAATTGTAGAGTCTGCTCAGAGAAGTTGCTTGAGCAGGTTCACGCAGATCCTGCACATACAAAATAACAATATCTCCAAGACACAAGTGTCTAATGGAGAGCTCCTCAAATCCACAAAACAAATGTAAATGCAATGAACAGAAGGATTTGTTTTACCGAAGTTCAGATTCACCCCGTGCACCCACGTGTGAATCCTAGTCTCCATTGAGGAAACTTATATCGACCCCAAGGTCAAGCTATTTCCTCCTTCCACTATATGACCATGCGCCCTTGTGGCACAAGGTCGGAGCTGCAACAAACTTACCGCTATGTGTCAGTTAGAACCCAGAACTTCCGGATTCTACAACCCAGAACCTCCGCGTTTTCAAACCAACTAGCCGTTAGTGCCACGTGTGCGAAATCCAGAACTTTCGGGTTCCAAATCCGGAACTTCCGGATTTGCCCTGGCAGCAAAGTTAAAATGTGCACGTGAGGCTTTTGTGCCTCTCTCAACTCACATGGGTTACTTGAGCACTGAGACTAAACTAAGACCATTGTGATGCATCCCTTTTGATAGTACGGCATACCTAAACTCAAGATCAAAGATAAATTACATTTCAACTTCTTGAGCTTCTTTTTTTTCATCATATGACGTGTGTTGATCAATCACAATCTGAGGTGTGCATCCAACTTGGCTTCTTTACTTTGAGCACATCTTTCCTTGAGCTAGTGACCTTGAACCATTATCCTTGAATGAAATCCACTTCTAGTTCAAGTCACCGTCTTCACAATAAGATTCTAGAAAGATTGATACTTGCCAACATGAACACCATACATGACCAAGATTCTTCAAGTTGAACCCAAAGAACGTTTCGTCACCCTAGCATTGGTTCCTTGGCACAACCACAATTGCCCTTCTCCAAGCTTAGTACCTAGAAACCCATTCCCGAATTCCAACTCATCATCCTTGCATCACATATAGCTTCATGTAGGCTTGTATCACATTTAACTTACAATGAAATCCATTTTGATTCACAAGCATTTTTTCTTCTCTAATGAATGACACTTGTCAATATGAAATTCTCCATGTCTCTTAGAATTCTTGGACTTGATCATTATCGGTTTCTTTGCTCATGCCAAGCCTTTGCTTACATAGCCTCTAGAAACACGCCTTTCGATCCCATCCATTTATCCTCAAGAGCCCACTTGAACTCACATTGATTTTGCCATTACAATGAACATCATTTTTTTCATTCTTACTTGATCATCAACTATCTCATACATTCCTTATGACAAGTTTCTCCAATTGTGAGACTATACCTAAGCATACACCTTTATCTCATTCACAATACCTTGGCTTGTCATTTTGAATTCCACTTACATCAACAAGCTTCATTTGGATATACGAATAAATTCTTTATCGTTGATACATATCCCAATTTCCATGGTAGCTATTGCTCGTTAATATTCTCATACTAGAACATGTCATTCATCTTGTCATATGAGCATATGTCTTGAATCTTGATTCATTTCATCACATAGATTACAATTATGATAATCAATTCCTGCTCATATACTCAACAAGATAGTTAGTCCTTTAATCGTGGTGTCAATCAATCCACCAAAACACACTAGGGGCCGAGATGCACTTTCAATCTCCCCCTTTTTGGTGATTGATTACAACACCGATTAAAGCTTACGAAAAGATATAACAAATGTAGCTTTTGAATTTTCAGATTTTGTAGGAGCTCCCCTTACTATGTGCATTGAATGGAATTCAATCAATTTGGCCTCAAATGCCCTTTTGCACATATTCACAAGAAAAACAAAGAGCTCCCCTTAAATCTTAGCATCCGTGGAGTGCAAAACAAATGTGTGATCAAATAATACGTGATGCATATGACATATATCTCACACAAAAGCAAGATAAAAGAAGCAGGTCAGTTCTGTCACCCCAAACCCGGAACCTCCGGATTACAAATCCGGAACTTCCAGATTTGCCAGGCAGAACTGGCCTAAAAACAATAAAACATCATTTCATCACCTTTTATCACACTAACAAGAATCACATATTAGTTTAAAGCATCTAAACATGGTTCACCACACAATATCACACAATACAATTTGTTCTCAAGTCCACATGAGCTAAAACGAATTTATTACATGGCATGTGGCATCCCACACCCAAATCCGGAACTTCCGGATTTGGAAACCCGGTACCTCCTGGTTTGCCTGACCAGAAACACTAAAATCTGAGTAGAAGCTTTAATCTTCAATAATGAGTAGAAGCTTCAATCTTCAATAATCTCTCCCCCTTTGTCATCTATCACCAAGAAAGCCCTGAGGGGAGTCTTTCTGGGGCTTCTACTACTGATCATCATCCTCATCATCTTGTCTTCCATCTTGCCTACTCGAACATTGGCCGGCATCACCAACATGTTGGTCAAACATCCAAGCACCAAAAGCATCAAACCCATAAGATGGTGCAACATATGGAGGAGGTGGTGGTGGAAACTGAGGAGCCTGAGGCATGAAAGGAGCAGTCGAGGGGTCAACAAAAGTAGGGTTAACATAGGATGTGGTGCCACTACCATAGAGCTGCCCACAATAATCTTCTTGCTGATATCTAGCATTCATTTGCTCCATAGTTTCAGGCTCACTTTGCTGTCCTTCTGAGCCAATGGGTGAGGGAGGATCATTGGGCAACATGGCTTCTTGCAATTTCTTTAGCCTCAAAGTGTCTTTCTTCCTCCTTTCCCTCTCCTTGTGTACCACATCATTTGTGGACTTGCACATCCCAAAAATCATGTTGAACATTTTTCTAATTGGAGAAAGAGACTTTTCCCAATTTTGAGATCTAGAGCCACCACGCCTTGAATAGAAGCGAGTAGGGACATGTGGTGCACTAGGAGCATGTGTAGGAGCATGTGGGGCTGTATCACCATCACCTGAAGCTGCAGCTTGCTCTCTAGATGCAATAATTTCAGCAAGAGTGGGTCCGGGGTGTGAGTCCATCTTGACATCAACAGGAGGATGTTTGTAATCACACTCAAATCTTTTGTTGGTCTTTTGATCAATCATGAACATGAGATAAGCTCCAAAACCACAACACTTTTGAGGTGATTCAGATATAGACTTGATTTCCTCCCATATGTAATCAAACACACTGAACTCTGGATCACTAGGAGTTAAAGCATATAGCAAATTCTTTCCGTGTGACGATATGTTGTGAGCATCACCCTCTCTAGGAGCAAGCGTCTTCCTAAAGAACTTGTTAAGATATGCATAAAATGGAATTAGTCCTTTAGGCCCCCCAAACTCTGACTCCCTGCCAGGCAAGTACATGCTCTTCATTTCTTCTTTGGGTAGAGGTGAGCTAAGATGAAGTCTAACTCTTTCTGCATTAGCTCTCCCAAATCTAAACATGGCTGCAAAATCAACATAATTAATTTTATACCATTTGCCCTCTGTCATCCAATGAACCCTTCTCATATCATCACGTGTCTCAAAATAGCAAGTGGCATAAAATTGGGCAATCACTTCAATGTTCCAATCATATTGAAATGCCATGATTTTATATATGTGCTTAGCCTTGCATGCACCAATGATCTCATTAAAGATTGGATCTCCCATGCTCTCAAGTTTTGGCCAATTCATAAATTGAGAGCGTGCCACTTTGTATTTCTTGCTAAGAATTGCACTCACATAGAAGTCTTGATGGAACTTGGTTTGAAATCTATAATCAACACTTCTTCCTTTCTTAGCATGCAAAGGATTATTCAATCTTTCTTTTCTTACTTTGTCTGTCATTCCCCTCTTCATGTAATCAGTCATGATATAGTCATGGGGAACACTTGGCTTTCTCAACATGACTCCAGTCACAAAGAGAGGCTGACCGGACTGCTGTACATGTTCTTCTTCCTCATCATCATCATCGAATCGAGCACCACCACTGCTAATCCCATGGCCACCACTGCTGCTGCTGCCCCTCATTTGCCTACCACCCCTCTTTGTCCCATGGGGAGGTGATTTCTGATAGTTTGTATCACTTTCCTCCCCATCATCACTAGAGGTGTTGTTTTCCTCCTGAATCTCTGGCTCATCTGCAATGTGCAAGGTGCCTCTGGAAAGTTGCCTTATGGATCTCTTTGTCCCAATAGGAACATTAGGATTTTTGCTCCTCCTCCTCAAAACAAACATTTCCTCATCTGAATTATCATTGCTCATGGTGGGAAGGGTTTGAAATTGATTCCGGAGGATGGATCCGGAACCTCTGGATTGTAATCACCAAGATCCGCCCTTCAATCCTTGAAATCCTTGATCAAATGGCCGAATCGCCCCAAAATCGCCTCTCCCGAACAGTGTTTGTGTCGGGCAGTGAGTGGGAGAGAGAATGAGAGGTGAAAGGGTAAGTCACGGGCTGAATAGTGATATACCGCTTGAAATCCGGAACTTCCGGGTTTCACATTACCCCTCGGTCAAGACTTGATATTGGAGAATTTGTCTGAGATAAATGTGAGTTCCAACTTCTTAGATATCCATAAAATTTTTTGGAACAAATATATCCATGGAAATTTCTCAGAACTTTAGTGGTGAATATTTTTACCCACTAAATCCGGAACTTCCGGGTTACAAACCTGGAACTTCCGGGTTTATTGTTGTACCTGGGTAAACTCCAGAGAATCCGGGAGAAAAGCCAGAGTATCCGGGCCACCCCAGAGTATCCGAGCTGAAACCCAGAGAATCCGGGAGAAAAGCCAGAGTATCCGGGCCACCCCAGAGAATCTGGGCTGAAACCCAGAGAATCCGGGAGAAAAGCCAGAGTATCCGGGCCACCCCAGAGAATCCGGGCTGAAACCCAGAGAATCCGGACTATTCTCAGAATTGGGCAAAATATCTCAAAAGTGTTGATAGAGTTTGATTTCTAGATGAGAGGGCCTTGACAAGAGAAAGATTTTGATATTTTGGTTCTTTTGTCTTAGATATCAATTTGAAATAGGAACCTAGGCTTGAATTTGATGAGAGATAGCATTTCCAAAGAATATAGCCCTTGAGATGAGATTGGAATAGATCCTATGGACTTGAGAGAGTCTTGTTGCTTTGCGGTTAGCCAACAATCAAACAAGTGTAAATATAACCATAAGGCAACTTGACATGGTCACAAAGACCAAGAACCAAAAGTTTCCAAACAGCATACAACCTAGCATACTAGTTGGGTTTTCGAAAAATCTATCCTATAACACTCATGTATCTAGTAATTCAAGTCAAGCACCGTCCTTAGCATATTTGGCTCATACCTCACAACAATTTAGTTCTCTTGACACTAAGTCAATCTCAAAAGAAGGTATCAACCAAATATCTAAAGTTACACTAAATGACTTTGAATTACTTGATACAAAACATGCACACACTAGCATGCAGAGGGCCTAGATGCAAATCATAAATACTTGACCCTAATAAAACATACCTTGGCCCTTTAGGTTCCATGTCCTTCACAAGAGAAAGATCTCACATACATGGCTTGCACATAATCATTATAAACATAACTTGAACTCTTTTCTTTCGATTAATCATGAAAAGCTCAGAAGTCCAAGTAAATCACATTAGTAGTACAAGCCCTAGATTTGTGCTTGATGATTCTTGAAATGTGGAAGGCAATGAATCGTCAAGCAGTAAAGCCTCATAACATGGACTAAGTTTCTCAAGAGTGAATAATGCACACATGTATATGGAAGGCAAGTATATGTGCATCTTTTGATCGATTAAGACCAAGTGAGGAACTTAAGCCATATTATGGAGAGCAGCCACACGGAGCGATAAGCAATCCAATTCTGAGTTTAGATGCACCCTTTTCAAGTGGCATACTCGTAGTGAAGCATATTACCCTTGTGATCATGTATATGTTTTCTACACACACGAAGCCTTGAAAACAAGGTTAGTAGCAAGACACAAAATATGAAATAAGCTCCCCCTAAATAAGTGCATCAAGGATAGAATTCTTGAGATATGTTAGTAGCAAGACACAAAATATGAAATAAGCTCCCCCTAAATAAGTGCATCAAGGATAGAATTCTTGAGATATGCACTTGTGATCAATAAAGACACTTAAGGATACTCATTTCATATCTTAGTCAACTAATCAAGAAATATGTCTAGAATATAGAGTAGGTCAAGAATGAACTCACAGTCCCTTGAGTAATGTAGAAATGAAGTCGTGGCTACTGTCTGTCCACAGATATTACTCAACAGTGATTCTTTTGAAAATTCGGAACTTCCGGGTTGTAAAATCCGGAACTTCCGAGTTTACCAGACTTTCTTGACTAAGGGTAATCCATGAATTCTTGATCTTTCTTGAATCTTCAATACTTGTAGATGCTCCTGTAATGTTACTAAAGCACTAGCTCCACCAAAGAGCTTGTTAAGAGCATCACAATTGATAATTGCATAGATAACTCAAATTTACAAAGGATGCTAAACAATTATTCTACTTGAAACCACACTAAGCAATTTCAGATATTAGAACTTGATTAGCTAAGAAGAAGATACTTGTTATCGGAGATGCATTGGATTGATGGATCGGTTTGAGTTGAACTTGGAGATTTTCTAGATGATCTTTTGGACAATGATGTTGAAGTGAAGCTTTTCTTAAGTTTGCCAAGTCCACAATGCATCTCTGAGTACATGCTAATTCTTTCAAGCACATTTTGGTACCCAAGCCATGTTGGGTCCACGAAGGTTAGTCAACAAAGATTTGGGAACCCAAATGGCTCTTGGGCGAGTAGTTGATGAACTCATCATCCTACCGGCACCAACACCATTTGAAGGTCTCCTGTAGCATAATGGTACATTGTTGATCAAGTTTGGGTTAGGAGAGTTACCGTTTGGACAATTCTTACCAAGATGTCCTTTTTCTCGACATGTATAGCAAACTTTGTGCTTGATGTTGCTTGATGGAGTGTTCTTATTGTCCTTAGCTGCTTTCTTCTCCAAGTATTTTTCTTGAGCTTTCTTGAAACCTTTGTTTGGCCTGAAGTGACGTTGTGATTTCAAAACCGGAACTTCCGGATTTGCTTGACTTGTCTGGGCAAGTTGCAATTCTGTGTCCCATTTTGCAGCAGCCAAAACATCTTCTTTTGGCAAGGCTTCTTTATCTCTTGGAGAGGGTCTGCTGGCCTTCTATCTTGATTGAGCACACTGAGGCATAATGTCCCATGTTGGAGCATTTGTAGCACTTAATATGATCCATATTTTTCTTCCTTGCTTGAGACTTGCTCTCCTTTGACTTGGGTATAAGTTTGCATGAGTTTTGCACGGTGGACCCCTTCTCAAGCTTCTTCACCATGGCTTCACGGTTATCTTGAGAAGATTGCACAACACTCTTGCCTTTTAATTTTGACAAGTCTTGTGAGAGCCTCTCAACCTCTTGTTTGAGCACTTCATTTTCTAGAGCGAGGTCATCATTGCAATCTTCCACGATCACTTGCTCATATCAAGATTGTTTCTCTTTGTTATTATTTTGTGAGCAAGTGTTGTCAATTTGCTTGTATGATTTCACCATTGTAACTATGACCTCATGAGCAACTTCTAGATTGACAAATGAATCCACAAGTTGGTCATTGGAGCACTTGAGTTTCTGATGCAGATTTTGAAGGTCCATATGCTTGCTAGTAAGCTCATCCAATTCAGTCTTGAGAGCATGATTTCTCTCTTCTACTAGAGCAAGACATTTGATTTCATCATCCTTTTTGTTGAGAACCTTCTTTTGTTTCTTTATTTCTTGATCTTGCTTCATCACCTTTTTCATCAGCCCAAGAATTATTTCCCTGCTCTTCTTGCTTATTTTTCTAAGTTCAAGTATTAGCTCCTCGTCGTCATCATCACTATCACAATCACTACCACTATCAATATCTGAATCTGAATTGTCTTCAGCTGTGGCCATAAAGCACTGATGATGACCATAATGTGATTGAGCAGAACAATTAGAGGTTGATTCATCATCTGATTGATATATTTCAGCATTATTCTCCAATCCGGAACTTCCAGGTTCTGAATCTGGAACTTCCGGGTTTGCTGAGATTTTTGGAGTTGAGTCAATGCCTTTTGAATCTTTGTCTTCCTGACTCTTGACATATGATTCTTGATGAGCTGTGCTTGTTACTGATGATACTGAGCAATTTTTGTCATAAAGATTCTTGAGAAAATTCCAAATGAGATAGGCGTTTTCTTGCATTTCTTCATCCTCAAGAATGATATCACTAATTTCTGCGCATACAACACTCAGCAAATAATCAGTGACTAACGCGTTGAGTTGCATGCAATCCATTTCCCTTTTGTTTGTTATGTCAACATTTTTCCAACTAAAATTTGAAGGAAGGATACTTGCAACTACAACTCGTTCAGCAAGCAGACCAAGATTCTGCAAATGATTTTGAATATTAATGGACCAGAAAGCATAATTTGAACCATCACTTACAAGCGGCTCAATGGGTACCTCATAGGACGTTGACATCGTTTCTTCACGGCGGTTAAGCTTTGATGTGAAGTTAGGCTTTGATACCAATTGAAAGGACCGTGATGTCGCCTAGAGGGGGGGTGAATAGGCGCACCTACAAATTTTCACTCAAATGCAGTGGATTAAATTCAATGTCTGCCAAACCCGAAACTTCCGGGTTTCAAATCCAGAACTTCCGGATTTGGGCTAGACAGTAGGTGAACTCGGAACTTCCGGGTTTGTCAATCCGGAACTTCCGAGTTCACTCCGAACAGAGTGAACACAATAAGAGTAGTGCTAATAAATGAATGTAAATTCAAACCCCAATTGTAGAGTCTGCTCAGAGAAGTTCCTTGAGCAGGTTCACGCAGATCCTGCACATACGAAACAACAATATCTCCAAGACACAAGTGTCTAATGGAGAGCTTCTCAAATCCACAAAACAAATGTAAATGCAATGAACACAAGGATTTGTTTTACCGAAGTTCAGATTCACCCCGTGCACCCACGTGTGAATCCTAGTCTCCGTTGAGGAAGCTTATATCGACCCCAAGGTCAAGCTATTTCCTCCTTCCACTATATGACCATGCGCCCTTGTGGCACAAGATCGGTGCTGCAACAAACTTGTCGCTGCTCACCACAATCCTTGGGAGCTAACTGGCGACGCCTAGCCGTCTAGGAGGATTCACCTCCAAGAGTAACAAATGCGAATCACACAAATCACGGCTAATCTCAAGTGCTCAAGGTTTGTTGTGCTCTCTAGTGCTCTCAAGCATTCACTCTCTCAACCCAACTCAAGGATATACACTAATAACACAATCTCACAAAGAGATGTTGGGGAGAGCTCAACTATGGCTACCAAGCTTCTTGGGACGACCAGCAATGAACAGAATAAAGCCTGGAACAGCAGCCCACCAAGGAGGGGGCTAAGGGGTATAAATAGCCGGTCCCAACAAAACTAGCCGTTATGTGACAGTTAGAACTCGGAACTTCCGGATTCTACAACCCGGAACCTCCGGGTTTTCAAACCAACTAGTCGTTAGTGCCATGTGTGCCAAATCCGGAACTTCCGGGTTCCAAATCCGGAACTTCCGGATTTGCCCTGGCAGCAAAGTTAAAATGTGCACATGAGGCTTTTGTGTCTCTCTCAACTCACATGGGTTACTTGAGCACTGAGACTAAACCAAGACCATTGTGATGCATCCCTCTTGATAGTACGGCATACCTAAACTCAAGATCAAAGATAAATTACATTTTAACTTCTTGAGCTTCTCTTTTTTCATCCTATGTCGTGTGTTGATCAATCACAATCTGAGGTGTGCATCAAATTTGGCTTCTTTACTTTGAGCACATCTTCCTTGAGCTAGTGACCTTGAACCTTTATCCTTGAATGAAATCTATTTCTAGTTCAAGTCACCGTCTTCACAATAAGATTCTAGAAAGATTGATACTTGCCAACATAAACACCACACATGACCAAGATTCTTTAAGTTGAACCCAAAGAACGTTTCGTCACCCTAGCATTGGTTCCTCGGCACAACCACAATTGCCCTTCTCCAAGCTTAGTACCTAGAAACCCATTCCCGAATTCTAACTCTTCATCCTTGCATCATATATAGCTTCATGTAGGCTTGTATCACATTTAACGTACAATGAAATCCATTTTGATTCACAAGCAATTTTTCTTCTCTAATGAATGACACTTGTCAATATGAAATTCTCCATGTCTCTTAGAATTCTTGGACTTGATCATTATCGGTTTCTTTGCTCATGCCAAGCCTTTGCTTACATAGCCTCTAGAAACACGCCTTTCGATCCCATCCATTTATCCTCAAGAGTCCTCTTGAACTCACATTGATTTTGACATTACAATGAACATCATTTCTTTCATGCTTGCTTGATCATCAACTATCTCATACATTCCTTATGACAAGTTTCTCCAATTGTGAGACTATACCTAAGCATACACATTTGTCTCATTCACAATACCTTGGCTTGTCATTTTAAATTCCACTTACATCAATAAGCTTCATTTGGATATACGAATAAATTCTCTATCATTGATACATATCCCAATTTCCATGGTAGCTGTTGCTTGTTAATATTCTCATACTAGAACATGTCATTCATCTTGTCATATAAGCATATGTCTTGAATCTTGATTCATTTCATCACATAGATTACAATTATGATAATCAATTCCTGCTCATATACTCAACAAGATAGTTAGTCCTTTAATCGTGGTGTCAATCAATCCACTAAAACACACTAGGGGCCGAGATGCACTTTCAGTCTTGGTGCCTAAACCCCGTGGCGGTCACTCGCCATGGCTGGATGTCGGGGTAGCGGTCACTCGCCATGGCTGGATGTCGGGGTAGCGGTCACTTCTGGCGATGACCAGGATCACTCTGCAGCGGAGGGTACCATGGTGCTTGTACTCCCTGCTGTAGTACCTTGGGCGTTCCGAAACGCCAAGGCTCTCCAGGGCGTTGATCAAAAGGCCGGGGAAGCCAGGTGCATCTTGACAAATGCCATGGGTCCATCCTTCCTCAGCCATCTGAAATAGGGCAAGAGTTAGCGATGAGGGTTTGTGTGGGAAAAAGGGTTAAGCAAGAAAAGTCCTAATGCGGAAAGGCTTGACAAAGGGGTCTCGCTCCTACGACCAACCTACGGCTCTGATACCACCTGAAGCGTCCCCTCATAAGAGAAGACTTAAATGTGATACAATATCAGTCCCCGGAGGCTGATAACACATTTATTACATCAGATGGTACATCACCGTACAACTCCATGCGGTAATGGGCAGTGAAGCGCCACTATCGCAATGACAACAACTACAACCCAAACAAGAACGTGAAGCACGAAGAAGTCATCAGAGTCTTGCGCCATACGGAGCTCCTGCGGGTGACCCTATCCACAGGCAAGGTTGGGTGCAGAACGGAACCCCTACTCAACGTCCTCGGAAACAACGTCTAGATCTTCCTATGTAAAAATTAAGTAAGGGGTGAGTACAACGTACTCAGCAAGTCCAACCACACCCACGGAGGGGGTATAAACAGAATACATGCACAAGATGGATCAAGGATAAGGCTAGGGTTTTATTTGCGGAAAGCTAATTTTTCATGCATGTGTTTATTTGATAGAAAAGGTTTTTTCAAAGCGATTATTTTGTACCGAGTACACGTAGAGTTGATCCACACAGGATCCTAGTTTATAAGTTGTTACCAGACTCCCCGTCTACCGTCGCACACGGCACAGCTGCCGGACACTTTTCAAAATAACTCCCGCCAACCCATCCATTCTCAGAAGAAATACTAGTTGTGTGACCAAACCATAACTCGCCCAGTACCGTGGGCATGGCTATTCGAATAGGTTTTAACTCTGCAGAGGTGTGCAACTTTACCCACAAGCGGGGTACCACAGCACGATAACCTTAGTGTCGGTGCAGATCCCAACAAAGCCATTATCCACCTTAGCTAGACCTGACTAGCCAACACGGGATCCACCAAGGGGCCATTGACCTATCACCGAGGTTTAACCGGGGCATAAGTCACATAGAGCTTATCCCTTCTCCTTGGTCACCCGTTGCTCTCAGCTCTTCTGATGGCTATCAGACTAACTAGTGGGGTTTATGCTAAGTCGTTGCCACATACAACGGTCGAGTGGTTTGCACGATGGTTGAGTTAGGCAAGATGACACATCAACTCGGTTCTTAATTGTGACAAGATGGATATCTCCCAACCTTGCTCAACCACACAGGTACGAGCACACCTTTTGGCAATTCACACAGAAGTGCCATCCATCTCATCTTTCTTTTGGTTTCTAGAAACTCCACATTTTCTCTTCCCATACACTCACGCATTTTCCTTTTTATAAAACAAGTGGTACCGTGTTCAAGGCCCTAAGTATTCTAGCAGCGATTAACATCCAAATAGAATAACTCATATTTAGACATTAATCCAGGTGGTCAAGGAATAGATATAACAAATTAAGGGGTGGCTATCCAACCATGTTTTCAGCAGACAAAACATATGCAGATTTGTAAAACAGGCCAATAGGTTGCGTTTATAAAACTGGGACAAAACATGCATCAAAGGATGAGATTGAACTTGGCGTTCTCAAAGCCTTCCGGGAAGTCCTGATCGTGGTATTTAGGGCTGGAAAAATAGCTCGTGGCTCGTAGCTCGGCTCGGGCTCGGAACGGCTCGGCTCGGCTCTGAGCAGCTCGCGAGCCTCAAACGAGCCGAGCCGAGCCAGATTTTTTGGCTCGCAAAAATAGCGAGCCGAGCCGAGCCGGCTCGTTCAGGCTCGCGAGCCGGCTCGCGAGCTCGATCCAATACAGTTTAAGAATAATTTTACGATGATTGATGAATTAATTCTTCATCATTAGTGGTATAAATTAATATTTATACACGTAACATAGCAATTTGTATGTACATAAGAAATATATGACACATAATTATTGTTATCATTCAAAAAAAAGTAAATTAATTTATTTTGAGTTTAGTTCACATTGTTTAGTGTGGCTCGCGAGCCGGCTCGAGCCGGCTCGCGAGCCTCCACCGAGCCGAGCCGAGCCTGATTTTCTGGCTCGCAAAAATAGCGAGCCGAGCCGAGCTCGGCTCGTTCCCTTGCCGAGCCGAACCGAGCCGAGCCGAGCTCAGCTCGGCTCGGCTCGTTTCCAGCCCTAGTGGTATTGTCCTTCGGGTTCGGGGTCGCGGAACTAATCCTCGCACACTTGCTCGCGGTACTGCTCATCGACGAGTTCTCCCTCGTTCACACCGTGATCTACGACGCACACAAGCAAGCACACAATAAAGAAAATGAAATAAAGGTTTTATCGTTGGGCTCGAATCGGGAATAATTATGATATAGAGATAGGAGTAATATTTTTGGTTGGTTTTCTAATGGCACAACTGAAATTATGTTAGAAATAGCGTGGTAAAATTTCATGTCAATTGGAGAATGTTTGGCGCATGAAATGATAGGTTAAAGAGAGGTTTAGGGGCTAAACTGGAGTCTTGGGGGCCTATTTGTAATTATTTTTGGGAAGGAAAGGGCTTGTTTGGAATTTCTAGAAATATCCGGGGTTCACTAGAAATGTGCAAGGGTCTAGGTGTAATTATTTTGTATAGTGGAAGGGTCTTTTCTTAAATAGGAAGAACCGGGAGGGCTTTTTTGGAAAAGAACATAGAGAGAGGGGGAGGACTCTTAAAGAAATAGGGAGAAGGGCAGGGGGTTAAGGGCAAAACACACTTTCTTCTCCCTCCTCCCTCCCATGGAATAGAGGAGGGGCGCGGGGTCGCCGGCGGCGCCTGGGCCAGCGGCCTCGGGGTGCGACGGCGGCCATGGGGAGGGGGGAAAGGGAGAGGGAGTCACGGTGGGTCGATTCCCCCACTTAATTTGGGCGGAGGTGGCCTGTGGAGGCGCGGCCATGGTGGCGGGCGGCGGCCGGCTCTGGTGTTCGCGGTGGCGGCACTGCGGGGCTCGGCGGTGGCCGGGGTTAGGGGAGAAAGGTAGAGGGAGGCGAGGAGGTCCTATTCCCCTCCTTACCTCGAGCAGAGACAGTGCGAGGAGGCGGCTCCGCGGTGGCCGGCGAGAGGCGGCGGCTATGGCTCTGAGTGGCGGTGTTGGGGAGCTAGTGAGAGGGCTAGCGGCGGCGGTGAGGTTCATGGTGGTGATGGAGCGTGACGTGAAGGCCTATTTATAGGCGGGGAGAGGCGGTGGAGGAGGGGCCGCGGTGGTGGCCAGTAAGCGAGCTCGGCGGGGTGGCTTTAATGGCGTGGGGACGGGTTGGGCTTCGTTGTAACGTCCCGCCTCCCCGAGGCCGGGCCCGCTTACATCTGGCTGCTTTCTAGGACATAGACTGTCCTCACAGACCAACACCAGTCTTTTCTACACACTTTGTCCTCACTCGTGCGCACCCGGGAAGAACTTCTCGGTCGGTCACCCATCCCCAAATTACTCCGGGCCAAGCACGCTTAATCTCGGAGTTCTTTGGAGACCGGCTTCCGGAAAAGAAGTTGCAACTTGTTGGTATGAGTATCCTATTAATCCTATTAAGCCCTGGGCCGGGGTGTCACATGCTCACCCCCTTAAGAGACTGACGTCCTCGTCGGTCAATCCCAAGCCAGGAACGTCCTCTCTTGGCCACGTCCCGTACGTCCAGTGCCAGCAGCCCATGTGCCACGTCCGTGCGTCCAGTGCCAACGGTCCCTGTGCCACGTTCGTGCGTCCAGTGCCAACGGCGCATCCCAGATGCCCGCGCACTGACCCGCCACGCGCCCGTGCACATGCCGGTGGCATCTGCGCCCCCACACGCCCATGCTCATGCCTCCGTACTTACGCCCGTACGTGCCCGTGAAACTGCGAGAGTCAGCTCTGATACCATTCTGTAACGTCCCGCCTCCCCGAGGCCCGGCCCGCTTACATCTGGCTGCTTTCTAGGACATAGACTGTCCTCACAGACCAACACCAGTCTTTTCTGCACACTTTGTCATCACTCGTGCGCACCCGGGAAGAACTTCCCGGTCGGTCACCCATCCCCAAATTTCTCCGGGCCAAGCATGCTTAATCTCGGAGTTCTTTGGAGACCGGCTTCCGGAAAAGAAGTTGCAACTTGTTGGTATGAGTATCCTATTAATCCTATTAAGCCCTGGGCCGGGGTGTCACATTCGTGGAGCGGCGCGAGCGTCGAGGGCGACGGTATGCAGGGGTGGACAGCGCAAGTGGACAAGTGGAGGGGCCAGCTGCTCGGCGTGGAGCTCGGCGTCGAGCTCTGCTCGAGCAGTGCGGGCTCGAGCGGCGAGGCGGCGGCTCTGTGCTGGACGACGGGCGGTGCGACGAGCACAGGGCGATGGGATGGGTCAGGCAGGCGGCGAGCGGCGTGGCGGGCATCCCGGCACGTAGAGCGCGTGGGGGCGGCCGGGAGTAGGGGCGTGCGTGCGTGGACGGGAGCAGAGAGAAGGAAGGAGAAGAAGGGAGAAGGAGGGAGAAAAGAAAAGGAAAAAGGGAAAAAGGAGAAGAAAAGAAAAGAAAAAGAAGAGAGGAAGGAAAAGAGAGAGAGCGGCGGTCGGCGGGATTCGCGGCGACGGTCGGGCGCAGCGCAACGCGCGGGACAAGGAAAAGAAAGAGAAGGGACGGCGATTGATTTCGGTGTCGGGTCGGCTGGATCGCCGGGAAAGATTACGGGAAATTTGGAGTTCGGACATGAAGGGGTTTAGGAATGATTTGGGCTCAACGATGAAAAGAGATTTTGAAAAATATTTTTAGCGCGTGATTTATCTTGGTAAATTTTTCGAGATGTTACAGTTTGGTTGGCTGTGATTGGTGTTGATTTGTTGTGAGAGAAAAGTACTGCTGGCTAGCTGGTAGATGATACTGATTTAGTGTGAGAGAAAAGCATTGTCGGCTGGTTGGCTGACAAGCATAAATGTGAATTTGAAATAGTATAATTTCTGTCGAGTATGTAGCATAGATGTGAGAAAAAAATCGACATATTGTGTGTGTAATATTTCCACTTTAATTTGTGGTACTGAGACAAAATATCATCCACCTTTATGAACAAAAATTATATCAAAATTTAAAGAACTATCTCATGAGCACAAAATAAGATATTTGGATAATTTTAAACTAATTATTTTGTCCTAATCATTACATATTTCAAAACTAAAGGGGTATGATGGGAAAAGTGATCATATTTTGGTTATGTGGTGTGACAAAGTTATAGGTCATCTACTAAACTTTGGGGTGGGTAGAGAGAAAAGTGAGCAAAAGGGAATAAGAGGTAGACTCGTCACATCACATCACTTGAGGCTTATCCGACTGTATAACCTTTAGCTCTGATTTTATTAGTTCTTAGTCTCTATAATAAACATTGTTTAACCATCAATACTTATCCCTACTATCAATGAGCAATTGAGCATGGAGAAAATGGAATATCATAAATAGTATGATGAATTCACAAAACTTTACCTAAAAGGTAATCCATTGCCATGCGGTAAGCATGGTAGGAACAATAAAATTGATCTTCTAAAATCTACACTGGTTATTTTTGAAGTGACTAGAAGTTCAATTAACTACTATTCTAGCACCCAATTATTCTTTGCTTCATTCCATTGCGTGAAATCTTTCATTGGGTAAACAATCATTTGGTGTTGCTATTTTGAGCTTTGCTCTTGCCGAAGCTGTGGTATTGCTGTCCCAATAACGGTCTTTTCTGGTCTCAATTGTAGTAAAATAGCAATAAATAATGTAAAATATAATTAAGAGAATATACATAACATATAAATGCGGACTAGAGGTCAAGGGCATAAATTGTTAAAAAAATATTCATCCTCCACTATGCTAGAGAAGTTATAGGTTGTGTGTACAAATCACAGAGAAGCTTGTGAAACTCAATGGAATATTCAAAAGAAAAATTGTAGTTTGAGTTTAATTGATTGATGCCTCTGTTATCCAAACTCTTTAGTTGATGGTTGCATTCCTCTTTAAGCAATAATAGAATTTTGACTTTTCCAATTGCACGTGTTATAATTTCTCTATTAAAGATAGCGTCTTCTTTCCTTCTCATACTTTTTTCCTTCCAAGTGACGTGTTTCTTTCTTTTAGACGTGTTACGTAAAGGTGCATAAACAATTAACATTATTTTTTGCATTTTCATTTACATGTGGAGGTGTTGTTCTTTGAAGAAGAGACCTGATTCATACCTTTCAGAACGTATAATACACACATGTTTCACAAGATAGGTAAAAGTATAAAGTAACAATTTTATTATAATATAACAAAAGCAATAACCACCTAAATAATTACAATTTATTGCTAGCTTATGCATCAACATTATTATAATATTGATAGTGCGATAGCTTAGTCACCATCTCGGTAAGGCCTCTCTCCCTTTTCATTATCCCTCTTTCATTGTTGAATCACACCCTACATAATCAACCATTATTAACCGTAGTTTATTGCCACCTAAACCTATTACCGGTTGCATTAATCACTCTAACACCGCATGTATCTGGCCACGATCAAAGTTCAAAATTCACCGCCGCATCTCGCCACAATGCACCACAGCTCATGCGTCTAGGCTTCAGCGGATGTTTTAGTTTGTTACCACACTTGTGGCGTGACACGGCAAATCATTTTTTACGCCAAATACTGTCTAAATTTGGTGCCATAATTTTGGTGCAGATGCTGCTGCAGCATATATAGCAGCGCAATAAATAGATTCTAAAACTAGAAGAAAACCGATGTTGTCCAAGTTGCCTACTGCAAAGAAAATTTTAGATGCTGCCGCTCCTGCACCGGCGGCCATCATCGCCGGGGAAGATTCTTTTTTTTTTTTTGAAAAGAAAGGATCGCCGGGGAAGAATTGACAAAAGCAAGCTGCAAGCTACAATTGGACGGGAACATGTCTGCTTTCAGAGTTTCACTGCTGTCACCTCCTTCCTCGTTCCTCCGGCGGTGCATAGAAAACAGTAGGATCCATCACGGTCCCATGATTAGCTTCACTGTAGCAGCAGCAGCAGCAGCAGCACCATCATATAAAAGTCAACCGGAAAAAGACGCGATAAAAGGGGCGAGATCAAGGATGCAGAACGCACTGTAGCGAAAGCTGGAGGTGAACCGGTGAAAGAAAAGGAGATCACTTTAGAAGAGTGGGGAGCGTGAGCGCAGCCAGCCCGGACCACAAGCCTCACCGCACCTGGCGTGGTAACTGGTAACTTGCCTCATGGCGATCTCCGGCGAGGAGAGGCACGCGCCCGCCGGAGGCGACTCCGGCGGCGGGAAGCTCTGGAACCTCTGCCGTATGCCCTTCCGGCAGGCGGGCGGGGCGCCGGCGACGGCGACTCCGCAGTCGTCCTCGTCCGGGATCCACCACTCCGCTGGCCGGTACGGCCACGAGGCGCCCGTCGCTGGGGACGGAGGCGCGCAGGGGGCGTCGGCGGGATCGATCTCGTCCGTGGCCAAGTCGCTGCTGCCTGCCCGCCGCCGCCTCAGGCTCGATCCGGCCAATAAGCTCTACTTCCCATGTGAGGACGCGAGAAACTAAACCTCTTTTAACTCCTGCTTGTTCAATTATGGGATCTCCTCTCGAGTAGTCTGGAAAGTTGCCATTTTTGCCTGATCTGCTTAGGTCGCATGCCGAAAACCCTTTGATTCCGCTATGTTTTTTCTGCAATTCTTTATTATTTTTGCGCGATCTTAGCTATTCCGAAGTTACTGTGTAGGAAGGGGGATCTTGTAGGCCGATTTGGTGAATGAGTTGCCTGATTCTTGGAATGTGTTCGTTGGGGTTTGGTTTTGGTCGGCGACTCGGATAATACCCTGGCTCCATTTCCACCTGGTTTTCTTGATCTTGGTGTAGATTGTAGTGGTTATATCATCAATCTATGAGTTCGATCTAAATCATAGTGGACACTTGTGGTGCAGAAGTTCCAGCAGGGAGTACCATTGATGAATTTTTAGTACAAGATTCTGGAACTGAACTTTAAGTAGGATGGTGTCCATAGCATTAACTATGTTGCCACCTCTGATTTTTTAGCTGATTTGGCACTATATTAAATAAGAGGGTGTCTTATTGGGAATGCCCTGAGATTAGCTTGTGTATAGCTTTAATGTCGTATGTTGGTGTAATAAAATGTCTGTTCGCAGAAGTTGTTCGGTATCTAGCACCTGGGCGATAGAATTTCTACCCAGGTAGATGTGGGGAATGAGATTATGATCTACTTTATTTGCAATTTTTTTGGTTGATTGCTAATGCTATGATGCACAAGTTTGCTGCAGCTGAACATGTAAATGATGCATGCTTATTGTGCTGTGGTAGAACTCTACCTATTGTGCAGATTTTGTGCAGCTTTCTGATGATCTTAGAATACTCTTAGATCTGTTAGCATAACTTTGTGCTGTCGTTTTGCGACATACTGTTACATGAGTAAGGCAGCTATTGTAGGTTGCAATGTTCGGGAAAATTGTATTACCGGTAACAGATCAGCAAACAATCTAATATGGCATGAAGGCTAACGCCTAGTTTCCTGGGGTTCACAGAAACTCCAAATGAACTCCAGCAAATTATCAACTCTTTGAATGCCAAGTATCTCGTTACTGTATTGAAGCTGAAATGCTGTCTAGGACTAGAATCCTTGTCAGAATCAGATAGTTATTATTCAATGGACAAGAAAAATGCTTGATTGGCTGAATCAATTTTTTAAACTATTGATTGGCTAAATCATTCACAGGCTTGATTTACTTTCAGCTTAATACTGGCATAATCAGTTGTGTTCTTATGTTCTAATGAGTAACAGCACCAACAAATGAGGAGGTTTCCATTCGACCTCATATTTATTTAACATTTGCTATTTTGTGAAGAGGAGCTAATGACATTCCCATCTCTGCCTTGTATAGATGAACCAGGAAAGCAGGTCAAAAGTGCAATTAGGATAAAGAATACAAGCAAGTCTCATGTAGCATTTAAGGTTCGTATGTCATATCTCATTGCACAACTCTACTCCAACATAGTATGTGTTGAATTAGCAGTGTATACACTAGTTTTGTTGGTAATGGTTCTTTTTTCTGTCTGTTAACTGACATTGAAATCACTAGTTTCAAACAACTGCACCCAAGAGTTGCTTCATGCGCCCTCCTGGAGCTGTCCTCGCCCCTGGGGAGACTATTATAGCAACTGGTAATACTGCTATGACCTTGGATCTGTACTTGAATAACAACAAGGTTTCCAGTGTTCTGTTTTGGTGCTTATCTTTTCATTTTTCTAACTTTCCAGTTTTTAAGTTTGTGGAGCACCCAGAGAATAATGAGAATATTCTACAGAAGTGCAAGGTCAAATTCAAGATTTTGAGCTTGAAGGTGAAGGGACCAATGGAATATGCACCAGAACTGGTTCGTAGCATTTCCTGCATTCTTGTTTGATTTCTACCAAAATCATGGCTGATTAAAGATGTGGGAGAGTATGGTAACTGTAGAGATGAGTGCCTTACCGCATTTTTCATAAGTGATGCCCTAGGTGGGAGGTCACTTGGTGGATCTCCACGAAGGCCAAGTAAGAAAAAACTCCCAGAGATGATACTGTTCGTGTTGAAAAGGAAGTTTATGAGGTGGCAAGAGAGTTGACACATTGTTGGCATACACCTTGGGTAGGATGAGCTGGGCAGGGAGACTTATTTCGAGCTTATGGCTAAAGTAAGCCCACTAAGTTGGGTATTTAATTTATTGGGTGTCTGGTTTGGGGACCTCCTCACCTAGGGTGAATTTATCCTTTATGGGTATGATTTTCGTAGGGTGACACCATTCTTGTTGCATTAGACTGATTTTGGAAGGGTGACACCATTCTTGTTGCATTAGACTTAAAAAGCTTATGGATGTTACATGCTGTGAAGGACTAGCTCATTTTGTTCCTTAAACTGAACAAGCGAGATACATTCTGAGTTAGGATTAATTTACTGACCACTCTATTTCTGCAAACCAAACATCCAATAAATTAATTACGCAATTTAGTGATTAGGGACTGTTAGGGTGGATTATAAGGGTTGATAAGATTGGTTAGTGGTTGCCACATAATGAGAATTTATGGCTTCCGCCTGTAATTTGATTGTAGAGAGTATTTGGGCTAAACCCTTACACGCTCGCAAGGTCCATATCACCCCGTTACCGTTAGTTTGTGTAATATATTACATTACATGAAGCAAAATCACATGTGCTCATTCTCTAGAGCCTTTTTCATGTGATGCTACATGTACAGGAGGACTGAGAATTTTTGGGTGCTTAATTCCTCTTAGCTTTGCTGTCCAGTAAATTAAATTCTTTACTCTATGCTACCAAACAATGTCTCGGTATTGTATTAATTTTGTAATACAAGGCATATTTTGGGGGAATCAACTAAAGGGAACATTTGTTTTTCTTAAAATGTAAAATCGATTACTCCCTACGTTCCAAATTATAGTCCGTTTTGGCTTTTCTAGATACATAGTTTTTGCAATGTATATAGACATAGCGTATATCTAGACACATAGCAAAAGCTATGTATCTAAAAAAGCCAAAACGACCTATAGTTTGGAATGGAGGGAGTAGTTGATAGGTGATCCTAGTTAAACAATTTGTTAATATTTTGCATCTTAGAGCATCTCCAGCAGTTTGGCAAATCGAGTTGCCATCTTTAATTTTTGGCAAAAACGTTAAAAATACTCCTCCAACAGTTTGGCAAAAGATTTGGCAATTTTTGGCAATTTGGAAAAAACCAGCCTCCAGCGCGTAAATATACGCGCGCAGTGCGCGGTTGGCATCGTGGTTTCTAGTCAGGTGGGAGGGTGAAAAAAGAAATAAATAACAGAGAATGGTTCCTGATTTAAGTTTTCAAGAGATGGAAGGGCATAAATATAATTTTGTTTCTCTCTCAGGGTTCCTGATGTAAGTTAGATCTGGATTTGGCAAGTGAATTATGCCAAACTGTTGGAGATAAGCTCTTTTTTTACTTGGCATATCTTTTTAGAAGTTGGCAAAACACAAGATATGCCAAGTAAAATATGGCAAACTCTTGGAGATGCTCTTACACATCTGTCCCATTCTGCATTTGGTGTTTTGAGTTGAATGGAACATGAGACACTTTATGCTTCTTGTCCCTGATACACTACATGATATTATTGAGATTTGAGATGCATATGCTATAGGTTTCCAGAAACTCTGAACTTATGAAGGGGCTCATGGCCCTTGTGGCTAGTTCAGTTGTGTAATCTGTAGTATGTCTTGTATTCTTGACTGAGGTGTGTTCATGTCTATGTGAGGGTGATGTGTATGTCTGAGTTTTATTGCTTTCCGTTTGGAAGAGTTTGTGTTTTTGGACCAGTGCTCCCTCTTCAATACAAAGATTTGCAGCTCTCCTTCGTGTTCGAGAAAAAAGAACTCTGAACCTTCTTTTTGCTGCGTTTTTTTTGTTTATATCATGTGGATGCAACTTTCCCCCAATTATCAGTAACTTCTTTTATGGACTCAGTAGTTCTTTCCTGTCTGGAAAACTAACCTTTTTTTATTGATGTAGTTTGATGAGCAGAAGGATCAAGCTGTTGTTGAGAAGATCCTGAAGGTTGTTTTCTTGGATATAAACGGTCAAAGCCCTGTAAGCAAATGATAAGAACTATTTTGTAATTGTGATTCTTTTGATGGATACTGGAATTCAAATGATCTCACTCGTTCATTCTTTTTCAAAGCAACTCGAAAAGCTCAATAACCAACTAGCTGAGGCAGAAGCTGCACTTGAGGCACGGAAGAAACCTCCAGAAGAAAATGGCCCAAAAATTGTTGGTGAAGGGCTTGTCATTGATGAATGGGTACACCTCTCAGGCTCTCTCAGTGACATGAAATCTTCTGGCTTTGTCCGGTTCAGTGCTAAAATCCATCATTACATGTGTTTGTTGCAGAAAGAGCGGAGGGAAAGATACCTCGCGCAACAGCAGGTTGAAGTGGTCGATTCGGTGTAAATTGTACCTTCTGCTGCTCCGCAATCTATGCACATGGCTTCAACAAGAGCTGTGACATTCTGTAAACTCTTAGGTTTTGCTGTAGTGTAGTGTATGTTGTAGTCTAGGGTTGTGCTTGCAGGATCAGTCCCCAAAGGACAAGCTAACCTCCAGTGTCATCGGTACTTCTCATGTAATTGTGTTAACAAATGTGTTTGGTGCTAGTGCTGGATGCGTTTGTTTGTCAGAACAAAATAAAGCTTATAATTGTTGGCATCAGAACATGTTGGAGTGCCATGTAGGATATCTGCTTCCTGTTTATAATGGTTTGCGAGTGCTGTGCTGATTGGGGTGGGCTGAGTTTCGAAAACTTAAAAACCTGTCGCAACTCGCCTTTTTCTTGGTCTATTTGTTGTGTTGATCTGTAATCTTAATTTTAGTTTTGGGTGCCCTTCTCACGAATTGATTTGAGTATACATAACTGCTGTATCTACTTCTCAGCTGTCAAGTGTGAGATCTGTTGTTGATAACATCACTGGTATCAATTCTGCTGCTCCGCAATCTATGCACATGGCTTCAACAAGAGCTGTGACATTCTGTAAACTCTTAGGTTTTGCTGTAGTGTGTGTATGTTGTAGTCTAGGGTTGTGCTTGCAGGATCAGTCCCCAAAGGACAAGCTAAACCTCCAGTGTCATCGGTACTTCTCATGTAATTGTGTTAACAAATGTGTTTGGTGCTAGTGCTGGATGCGTTTGTTTGTCAAACAAATAAAGCTTATAATTGTTGGCATCAGAACATGTTGGAGTGCCATGTAGGATATCTGCTTCCTGTTTATAATGGTTTGCGAGTGCTGTGCTGATTGGGGTGGGCTGAGTTTCGAAAACTTAAAAACCTGTCGCAACTCGCCTTTTTCTTGGTCTATTTGTTGTGTTGATCTGTAATCTTAATTTTAGTTTTTGGGTGCCCTTCTCACGAATTGATTTGAGTACTACATAACTGCTGTATCTACTTCTCAAGCTGTCAAGTGTGAGATCTGTTGTTGATAACATCACTGGTATCAAATGCAGCTATTATTCAATTATTGGACTGAAATCGGCCATGAACTTCTTGATTCCTAAGCTAGATTTCCAAGATTTAAGTTGCACTGCACAACATATACAACCTACTGTTGCAAGTGTTACAATAGTAATGACATATAAATGCTGTATAGAGCTCGAAACTTAATGTCCCTGGAGCAGATGGCTTGAGATTAGAGGAAGAATCGTATCAGACATCGACCAGATCATTCGTTATTACAAGTTTTATCCAACGGTTGGACACCCACTGCTAGCCATCAGCACTCGATTCATACAACCAAGACAGAGAATTGTAAATCAAGCCTATGAGTGAACATAAATTCATATTCTCTTAATGAAAAAAGTGAGCATAAGCCATACTATTTCATCCCATTTGATAAATTCATCACCTATTTACATCCATGGACCATGGAGATATGTTCAGAGGTACAGAGTTAATAGCTTGATATCATGTGAATACATGTCACTGTGAATGGTAGTAATCAACCATTAGATCACCTATGAGTCCTGAACAAGGATCAGACGTCCTTATGGACACACTAGTGCTTCATTTAACAACCCTGCAGCTATTTTAACCGTTTGAATCACCACAAGTCACATAACACAATGGTTTGTCTCCTGATGCAATATAAAACACTTCACAAATTTATTCGAATGTGACATGCACTTGTGGGCAAAATGTAGGACATGACCGGAAAGCTACAAATGATGATGTTCCACGACGAGATTCGTGAGATCTTTTATATGCATATAATATCAGCGATGGATCTCATCAGATAGTCTATCTGTGCAATTATCTGCGACCTGTCACTTCAATCAGTGCTATTATTTATTAGTGAGCCAACTAATCTTCTTATTAAACACTGTTCGTTTAAAAAGTGATGTAGTTTGATATTGACCCATTACAGACAGTTACCGGAAACGATTTACTGTGGCCTCTGATGCTAATTTGTCCAGTAAAGAACCCCGAGGGAGACATTAAAGAAGTCAAACTGGATTGTTGCCCGTTAGAGTCGATCGATGTTTGTCCCATTCGCTTCATGATTCATAAGGATAACCATCAGGTCCTAGCAGAGTATTATAGTGTGTATCTTAATGCAGTGTCAGAACACAAAGATACAAGCGAGCACATGCAACAAGAAGGCTTGATTCCCGGCAGCTTCTTCCCTCTAGCATGCATGTTCGTAGCGGATAATGCTCCAGATCAGAGAACCTATCCATACCAGTCTTAACAAAGGATGAGTTTCAGAAACCAAGCGACCAGCTAACTCTGACATCAAAGTACTCCGCATTGCATCTGCCATTTCCGCAAGCAAGTGGTTGAATTTCAGAAACCAAGCGACCAGCTAGATCTCGGTTCAAATCCAAAGCCCACTGAAACTTGCTGCGTTGGAGTTGCAGCCGGGACTCGAAATTCAGCGATCAGTATGAACCAGCAGGTACGTGAAGCAACTGAATTGCTGGACGCGATGACTTAAAAGGTGATGCGAGCCAAGCAAGCGACAGGTTCAGGCAAGATGATCTGCATGCTGCAGAGAAGACAAGCGCCAGTAACGGCAGCGCCCATCCGAATCATGAGCCAGAAGCCATACCATGGACTCGAGGCCGGCCACGAGCTCCCGGTTTGGCGGAACCAATGGTCCGCCGCCCACCTGTTTCCCGAGCTGCCCGCGAAACCATTGGCCGCTGACGACTTGACATCGACGCACGCCACGTCAACACACGTGTGTGTATATATAGCTCGTTCTACCCAATCATGCACGAACACTGACGACGTTCTTGAGGAGGTTGTCCAAGTTTGAGCCACACAGAACGCAGGAGGACGGGGAGAATGAGGTTTGCGGTGGCGAACAAAGCGTACATGGCAGTGACGCTGGGCGCCGCCATCGAGCTCAAGGAGCAGGTGGCGAAGCCGTGCTCGTCCGCGGCGAGGCGGCGCGCCGCGCCGGTGCTCGCAGCGCGGTCGCCGTCGTCGGCCGGCAGCGCCGCCGAGGAGTCGCTGAGGATGGTCATGTACCTCAGCTGCTGGGGGCCAAGTTAGCTAGGCTCGTGCAGAGTGGCAGGTGCCGCAGCTGCATGTCCATGTTTCGATCGACAGCTATAGCGTGAGGTCGTTGCTAGCTACTACTTGCTAGTGGCAGGAAGCATCTGCTTTCGTTCTCGCCGAGCTCCGAAGCCAGGAATCATCGTGTTCTTGGTTGGATGCATGCTCGTCCAAGGCTCAAGCTAGCAAAGCTACAATCGAGCTGGCCTGTACATTTGTTAAAATATAAACTTATAAATCTGGAGCAATCCTATGTCTTGCGCCCTTTTGCTTTGTGCTTTTTTTCCCTCTTGCACATAGTAGTTGTAGGCTCTGGTTGCTCGAGCTTTAATTTGTGTAGTTTTTTCAGCGTGGAAAGTTATTTGATCAGCTGACATGGAGGTGAGAGAGAAAAGAAAAGACTATTTAATATTATTGGACCCACACGCTCCTCTCACATGTTTTTGTACTATGTGAAATAGATCAGCTATTTGCTCGTCACTAGTGACTACTCTATCTCCTACTTTTTTGTTGCCACATCAGATCTAGCTAGCCAAATAGCTAACCATTGCGGACGCCCTTAGAAGTTGAACTACTCGCGCAGCTTCTGAAAAGCCTCAAATTTCAAAAAAATTTAAAAAAGGTTGAGTTTATATGTTAAACAAAAAAGTTAGTTTTCTTAGCTTTCTGTAGCTTTTTAACTCTAGAAAATTATAATTATCATCTAAAACTATCATTATTTTTAGAAGCAAAAACCAGAAGCAACTTTTAGAGAAAAAAACTCTAAAAACTGCAGCTCAAATAAACACATCCTTGATGCATATGACTTGGTCAAAAGAAAAAATAACAAAAGGAGAATTAACCTTCTAACAGTCATGAATCTTAAAAAGATGGACTTGTTTAGCAACAAGAAAGGGAATTCATGAATGCATACCTATCGTATTATTTTAAGGAACAAGAATTATGCTGCGGGAATATTTTCAAAAGCTTTTTTCCCTTACGATTGAAGAAGATGGTATAAATTAAGGAAACTATTATTGTCTTGTGTAGGACATGAATTCTATCAAATTTTTGTACCAAACCTTGTAAACAAACTTGGTACGAAAATGCTAAGACCTAAGAGCCTTTCTCTTCCATATTCATATCACGTTCACTGGTGCGCATATGCTCAAAGGGATCAAGTGATCAACCCAACTTATTGGGTTGAGTTGTCTATCATAAGATTAGTTAGCAATAGCATCACGGTTAGTAAGATGATATTTCGTCTGCCAGTGTAGTCATCTAGGAGTACTTGGGATGGTTGGATTATTGATGGACCATTGTATCTAATTTTCAAATCAAATAAGGGTAGCTGATTAGATTAAAAGATTAGAACAATTAAGGGTTTTTAGTCTGCAGCACACCGCATAAATGTGATTTTGCATCCCGCACACTCTCAAAGTTGAAATTGTCTCTCACACACTACAAAATCAATGTTTGGTCTGCAGCACACTGAGCCGATTAAAAAAGTCATTTCTAATCTGGTTGAGTAGGAGATATCTATGAAATGGCATATATACCCTTCTTCCTTTCTTCCCCTGCCCGCTCTGTGTGTTTGCGCTATGCTCCAATGGCACCCTCGAGGTCCGGGGCGATGGCGAAGGCGTCGGCGTCCGCATCGTCAAGAGCGTCGCCCTGGGCGCGCAGGAGGCGACGCTCCTCGACGGCCCAGCTCCGGCGTCCGCCCCCGGCGGGCTGTCGTCCAAGCTCAGAGCCCTCCGGCGCATCACGTCGGGGAGCAACCGCGCCGCGGTGCCCCTCTCGGCGTTGCTCTGTAGGGACCGGCCCGCTAGGCTCGACCGGAGCGTCACCGGCGCCGCCAGCACGCTCAGGCAGCTCCAGTTCCTCAACCAGGCTGTCGTAACCGGAGCTTCGCACTCTGACTGCCTCCACAAATAAGCTGTCCAATATCCTCGAGCGCGTCGGCGAGTACACCGCCCGGCCACCTCTGTCCTTCGCTGCACAGCACGCCCCTCATCCGTGCTTTGCCCCCAACGAATCAATGTAATTAATTAGTAGCAGCAAAATTACAGGCCATCAATCTTGCTCCATCAATTTGATGCCTCTTCTCCAAATCAAGTCGTACCACGCCATTGCTGATGTCGAGCACAGCGGCGGGCCGCGCGAGGATGGAGGCGCGGGGGGAGACTGTCGAAGAGGGGAAGGAAGAAGATGACATGTGGGTCCAAGGGCAAAAATGGTTTTTTACATCTTTACTCAACTAAAAATGATTATTATAATCAGCGTGGTGTGTTGAAGATAAAATAGCAATTTCACAATGTGTTGGAGATAAAATCAACTTTCACGGTGTACTCCACACAAAATCACTCTTTTAGAGTGCGCTGCATACAAATTTCCCAACAATTAATTATGTGCCACATCGTTAATGTTTCATTAATCAGATTTGCTCCTCCACATTAACCATTAGCCAACGAACACTCACCTGATGCAAATGTCGCGCTGCATAAACCTACCTTGTTTTGGAATGGCCGGATGATTAGTGATTTCCGTTGAATTCATGGGCATTGCATGTAGGATAACCGGGTGAGAGTCCATGGTTGTCAAGAATCAGAGCAAGGTAGTAGAATGGACATGGTTACAAACAGAAATCCAAAGAACAGTGGGTCCGGCGAGAGAATCCTGCGTCAAACAGACACAACAATCGAGTAGGGTGTCATGTCACCATGACAGCAAAACACTTCGATTTAGGGTGTGTTTAGTTCCCACCAAATTTCCAAATTTTCCATCACATCCATCACATTTCCTATCATATCAATACATTAAATATAACAAATAACACATGCATGGAGTACTAAATGTAGTTAAATAAAAAAATTAATTGCATAGTTTTGATGTACGTTGCGAGACGAATTTTTTGAGCCTGGTTAGGTCATGGTAGGACAATATTTACCACAAACAAACAAAAAGTACTATAGTGTGCTACAGTGACTGATGTGTCTTTTTCTCACCCTTCTCACCTCGCCTAAACACAGCCTTAGGCTATAAACGTCAAGGAGAAGAGGGAAGGGAACCCACGTGAACGTGACGTGACGCGCTGGGAGAAGAGATCACTCAGCTCTCGTGTCGTGAGAAGCACGCGAGAAACTCGGCGAGATGCAGGCGCAAAAGCGGCCGTGTCCTCCTCATCCTGTGGCCCCGCAAGCAACCGAGCCAGGAAAAAGGGAAAAGGAGACGCAGGAGCGGATAATTACCAAAACCACCCGTCCCCGAAAACCACCACCAGCCGCGATTACCGAAGCCACCCCCCACCCGCTACAAATACCGCCTCCTCTCGCACCCTCCCACACCTCTCCCAGCTCCAGCTCCAGCAACCAGCAGTGGTGTAGCACAGGCAAGGTTGCAAGCGCGAGGCGAGCTGCCAAGGCGAAGGCATAGGAACAGGGCTAGAAGCGAGAGGACCCCCACCCCCGTGGTTACTGACCAGATGGCGGCGCTCATGAGCCGGGTGTGGGCGGCGGCCACGGTGGCCGCTGTGCGGGCGCAGCGGGAGAGGGCGCCCTCCGCCGGGGCGCGGGACCGGCTGGCGGGGCTCGCCCCCCAGGCGGCCGCGCTGACCTGGGCGCGGGCGGCCGCTGGCGCCGCCGGCGACGGCCGCAGGCAGGCCGGCGCCGACGAGTCGCTCCGCAAGGCCATGTACCTCAGCTGCTGGGGACCCTGCTGAGTGAGGATAAGCCTTGTGGCTTGTGGGGCCCTAGGCCCATGTGGGTTGGATGCTCCAGGGCCGTTGGCTGCCAGTCAGCCATGAACCAACCGTTGAGATGTTTTTCGGGGTTCGGTGATTGGGATTTAACATCTCTTCTGGGGAATTCATGGGATCAGAGCTGGGATGACTGTAATGTGACTTGTACTTATCCTTACTGTAAATATCTATCTCATGGGACTAATTGGAGGGGGGGGATCCAATAATCAAAACCGTTCGGCTCCCTTTTTATTTGCAACTTCTACTCGGATGATTTCGATCGATCTGAGAGATTCAGAGCACACGCCGTCAGAGTCAGAGGGCTGCGCGACGAGAGATCTCTGCCGCAGATGGTTGTTCTTTCACTGTTTCGGGTGAAATTTATCATCTACCCATGTCAAAAACGATGGACGAGAGAGACCAGAGCTCGTGCCACACACCACCCCCACACGAGCTCGTGCCACACACCACCCTCTAGCCAGAAATTCGTCCACCGATCAGTCCCTAGAAGAAGGTTCGCGGATACCCACCGCGAAGTGCCCAAGCCCCACCTGCAGGTTTCTGGGTTCAGACTTGAGACGGGAAGTCATCCGCGCGGGCACCAATCGTTCGCGCAGACTGGCCCGGCCGTGGATCTCTTTCCCCAGTCGCCACCCTCTCGTCTCCCTCCCCGCGAGCAGCAGGGTACTCCGCGATCGTTGCTGCGCCGTTCGTTACCTGCTCGAGTGCTCGATCCCTTTTTCTTCGCGAACCGCGGCCCCGGAGCTCGACACGACCGCACCGGGGACGGGGAGAGACGCGACAAGCGACGGACAGCCGTAGCGGAGAATATTGATTGGCTGCAACCGGACAAGGCCGTGGTGGCTGGAGCTCGACGGGGGTGGGCTGCTGGCCTGCCTTTCGCGTGGCGTCACGTGACGCTGGGCCACCGCGGTCGTGTCCCGGCGGGACGGGTGGCGGCGTGGCGCCACCGAGGCGTGGGCGAGATGGGGCAGCCCGCAGACGTCGCGGCGCGACGGGACCCCAGCGCAGAGCGCTTGCCGGCACGCGTGCGCGCGGCTGGTGCATGCACCACAAGCCACCAAGCGTGCGCGGTGCGCCGCCGTCCTGTCACCCCAGCTCCCGCATCCTGCGAGATCCGTCCGGGGAGCCGGAGTGGGAGCAAAGAGCAAGTGAGCAACTCACTCGGTGGCTCGGCATCGTCATGCCGTCGTTGGCGGTGCGGCCACGGCTGTCGTTAGAGCATTTTTAAGAGAATACTAATAATGTTAGCTAAATTTAGAGGAAAAGAGACTAGCTAAAAAATAAAAAGTTTCATAAATTAGAGGGTAAACCAACGGACTCTTCAAAACAGGACACTCTAAACCAACAAAGGCTACTGAGCCCCACGTGTCATTCTCATTCTCTTCTTCCTCTCCCCCATCTCCTCCTGCCCTGCCTGCCATCCCCTCCGGCGACCGAGCGCCGTGGAGACCCGCCCTCTCTGCGTGCCGCCGTGCTCCACTCCGCGCGCGCCGCCGTGCTCCAAACCCACCTGCGCGAGATTGGCCGGGCGCGAGCAGATCCGCCGCGTGCGAGCTCCTTCGGGCGCGAGGAGCTCCACCGCCCGAGAGCTCCGTCGGCTGCGCGCAAGCTCTCGCCGGGTGCGAGCTCCCCTGCGGGCGAGGAGCTCCGCCGCGCGCGAGCTCCGCCTCCGCGGGTGCGAGCTCCGCCACCGCGGCCGGTGGGCAAGCGGGCGGAGGGCGGCGGCCGGAGGAGGCGAGTTCGGATGGGCATGGCGGCGAGTGGGCGGAGGGCTATGGCGGCGAGCGGGCGGCGGCCGGAGGAGGCGAGGTCGGATGGCCATGGCGGCGAGCGCCCGGAGGGTGTGCACGAGGGGGGGGCGGAGGAGCTTCGGGAGCCGTGCGCGGGGAATCTGGAGGGGATGGCGACCCGCTGCGCTCGGGAAACAAAGCGAGCGGAAGGGGTGGGTTAGCGACTTGGATAGCGAGAAGTGAGTTTTGGAGACTGTTGGATCTCCCTTTTAGTCCAACTATGCTATCTTTAGCTAGTCATCTCATTTTAGAGAGATTATTGGAGATGCTCTTAGCCGCGTCGGTAGCATGGTTCCCCAAACCGTCGGTAACCGGTCCGGTTTGATCCGGTATAAACCGGTCCAAATTCAAAATTTAAATTTGAATTAAAAAAATGAAAAATTCTCAAAAAATTCCTAAAAATACTTCAAGATGCGACAAATTTAATGGTGTCAAATTTTCTCAAAAATTCGTTCATTTAGTATAGTTTGCGGGGATTTAAAGTTAAACAAAAAAACGTGCATACAAAAGTATACAAATACAATGTAAAAGTAGTACAAAAGAGGGTTGGAGGGTTCATTTAGACTAAAATATGTTATACAAATATTTATTTAGTATACTTTGCGGGCATTTGAATTTAAATAAAAAAAATGAATTTGACTGGTTACCAGTCAAACCGGCCGGTTACCAGTCAAACCGGCCGGTAAACCAGTCTAACCGGCCGGTATACCGGTACGAACCGGTTGAACGGGGAAGTTTGAATTTAAATTTGAATTTGTCCGGTTCCGACCGGTAACCGGCCAAACCGGTTCGGTATACCGGAATCGGAGGCCGGCGGTTACCGGTTAGCTGTCGGTAAGTTGAACCCTGGTCGGTAGTGGTCTAGCGATTTGGGCCAGCTATTTGGAAGAGAGAGAGAGCAGGGCAGCATGTGCTTGGGAAGAATGCGTGTGAGAGCGAGGTGCATCGCGAGTGTGCGAGCTAGCGACAGTGACCACTGTACAGCAACTGTTCATCCATTAAAAAATCAAATGGCCCGCCAAATCGTCCACCACTGGGGGCGCTCTTATCCGGGATCAACTGGCTCCTGCGATCCTGTCCTGCGTGCCGCTGCACAGCACAGCCGGAGCAGCGGCGGCGCACAGCTACGGATCCGCATCATCCTGCAAAGTTTCAAGCTCAGATCATGGGGTGGTCGGTCGTTATTTGAAATTCTGTCCACCTCTGTTCTTCGCGAACTGGGCGGACACCGAGCGGCGGCGGTGTCCGGCGGCGCTGCAGAACTGCGGGCACGCGGCACCGAGGGGAGGGCGTGGCGCAGATCACTTTGGTTCGTTGCTGGACTTACTGACATGACACGAAAGGATTAATGACAATGCTCCTCTAGTCCTCTCTACAAATCTACATTCCTGAATGGCTGGATGGAAAACGAAGGTATACAGTATACTGTAGCTCAGATTCTTTGATTACTGCTTTTCGTCAAGATTTGATTGATCAATGGAACATGCGTCGCTTTATTTGATTTGTTTCCACCAAAGGTTTGTTTTCACCGCAGCTGATCCAGGTGATTTTGGGTCATGTATTATGAATAACCTTTGTGAATGTTCAGACCTTTTGTACCACAAGACAGTAGCTAGATTCACGTAAAGCAACAATTTCTTTCAGTAATGGAGACATGCCTAGACCCAGCATTAACCATAAAAGGAACCATTCATTCAGCTCACCTGAATACATTACTGTTGGTACATGGCATCACCCTCGCGGCATTTACAACCCAGTTCGGGTATCTTTACATCCAAGTGAAACTGTCGGGCACTCGCTGCTAGTCCATCTTTCGATAGATAGGCTATGTATCTTAGATCCATTACCGGCCCAGTTTGCACATCACATAGGTCCAGAAAACACAAAGCATGCAGCCCAGAGACCATATTCCACGCGTGATGTTTTCTTTCAAGGCTTTAAGAAAAAAAAATATGCCTAAGCAGAAGTGGTTTGCTGCAGGCCGCTAGAGTGCAGAATTTCAGAGTGCCGGACACACACAATTTTTCATTATTTTCTGTCACCCTCTGGTAAAGATGGTGATATTCACTTTTCTTCTCTGCAAAAAAGAACATGAGTGGATGTTAAGCTAGCTATACTATACCCAACATCTTGAAAACATCAAAACACTAAAATCAACATTCCGAAATACTAGATTCAACACTTCGAATAGACTAGATTCGACGTTTTCTATGGTCATGTTGAAACAATATTTATAAACACTGAAGTGGTGTATTAAAATGCTGAAATAGTATATTGGAGATGTTGTATTTCAAAAATAGTTTACAAAAGTCGAAAGTATATATATTTATGTTGAATCTCATTTTGTTACATTAAATCAAAATAACACTGGGGCCGCTTCTTCCTGTTCGCACCCATCCAAACGATCAAGAGTATTTGCGTACCCATCCAAACAGTCCAGAGTATTTGTGAATCTCAAACACTTGAAAATTCATATAAAACTTTCTTTCCGGAATAGATAGGAACTCCGTTAAACGCAACGAATAAAAAAATTAAAACCTACGCAACGAACCATATCCAACGGAAGTCCGCCTTTTTTTTATATATTTTTTAAAAACATTTTTTACAGAAATATATTTTTAGTTTCACAATTTACAGTTTTATACCCCTACCGCCCGGCAGCGGTAGGCCCCCTGCCGCCCCCTGCCGGGCTGTAGGGACCTATATGTAATTAAAATTTGAGTGCTATTGCATGGAGGCCCCTACCGCCCGGTGGAGGGGCGACAGGCAGGCTGACCGCCCGGCAGGGAGGCGCCAGGCTCCCCCAATATAAAAGATGAGGTTCCCCCCTCCCCACTCCCACACCTGCATTTACAGCAAACAACATCCATAGAGGGAAAAATGAGAGACGTGGGGGTGAGGGAGGGTGTTACAACATCGAAGCCCTGCCGGATTCCGCACTTGTGATCTGCAGGTAAGTTACGTATGAATCCATTAATATTGTAAAGCAATTTAATTTAATTAATACTATAGTATTAAAATTTTAGTTCAGTATTAAAATTTCAGTTTATTATAGACTTGTTTCTAAATTAATTATAAATTAAAATAGAATTAAGTTTTGGATAGTGAAATATAGTATTAAACTTGTTTCTAAATATTGCAGCATAAGTCAATGGCTACCTCCAATTTTGAAGGATTTTCATGGACCGAAAAAAATCTAGTATAATACTTGAGATCGTGACACATCTTGTAATCAGTAAGAAATTGGATCTATTAGCGGATGGTACGATAGAGATGGTGTTGTCAAAATTAGTTGAGTTTAAAGATTTCACACTGTTTTGAGGTATTACAATGCAAGATGTAAAGAAACACCACTCAGCATGTTGTTTGCTGCAAATGGAGGTGTGGGGGGCCTCTGCTTTTATATTGGGGGGAGCCTGCCGCCCCCCTGCGGGGCGGTCGGCCTGCCTGCCGCCCCTCCACCGGGCGGTAGGGGCCTCCATGCGATAGCACTCAAATTTTAATTATATATAGGTCCCTACCGCCTGGCAGGGGCGGCAGGGGCCGGCCGCCCGGTATAAAACCGTAAATTGTGAAACCAAAAATATATTTTTGTAAAAAATGTTTTTAAAAAATATAAAAATAGAAAAAAACGGCGGAAGTCCAAGGTCCTTTCAGAAACGCGCTGCAGCCCAGGGGCCCATAACCATGCATCGCGGGCTTGCTTGATATGATCATCAACCCAGGCCCATATCACACACGAACAGAAAGTACACAACAGAGAAACTGACCAACAGGCTCGTACTTGAACAAGATATCCATTGCCACCAAGCGCAGTATAGCAGATTTGGGGATTTGATAGACACATACAACGAAAAGTTATTATATTTCTTTGGAGATGGTGGTCAGCAAGAAACAAGGTCAATGAAGGTGAGACGATGCAGAGTGCGAATGAGATTTGTATCTCTGTATGTTATTTTTTGATGGAGGTTCAAAAATTGGAGAGAAACACAATGAAACAAACGGCTGTGGCCTGGTATAGTTGGAAACCACCCCCTGCAGACATTTACAAAATTAATTCTAATGGGTCTTTCGATCCGAGTAGCAGATCAGGGGGTTGGGGATTTGTTGTAAGGGACAGTAGCGGTGAGGTTCTAGCTGCAGGAGCGGGTAATATTACCTACGCAGCAGCATCTTTGCAAGCTGAAGCTATTGCAGTGTATAAGAGCATCCTTCAGGCAGCACATCTTGGTATGACACGAATAATCTTGGAGATGGACGCTACCGTCCTTGCTTCTGCTCTGAAATCATGCTGTGTTGATCAGAGTGCTATTGGTGGTTTGGTGTATCAGATACGAGACATTATGTGTGACGATTTCTCCTGCTGTACTGTCTCTGTGTATAATCGAAGCTGTAATAAAGTGGCAGATTGCTTAGCTTTTCATGGAGTGTATGTGTTGTCTTCTGGTTCTGAAGTGTTTATGAACTAAGTCCCAAGACTTTGTTTTGGGCGATTTGCCCAATATTGTCTAACGTGTTAGTGATTTGAATAAAAAAAAAGCACAGTATAGCAGAGGAAAAGAATACTCAGGTTTCCATCTAACCACCATCCAGTAATCTCCTGTACTACGATACGATACAATCAAGGTTTTAAATCTCCGGCTATAACTTCCACTATCTCCTGCTATAGTTATTTGAGAGAGATTTAGCTAAGATTTTTCATGTATAACTTAGCTCTTAGCTGCGGCTATAGCCCGCTATAGCCGGTTATAGCTTGTTTTTGGACATAAATAGCTAAATGTCTTAGCCGGTTATTTAAAACATTGGATACAATACACACGCCAATCAAACGCTAGTACGTACAAAGAATACCACGCACCACACTCGACCAAATGCAAGCGTCCTCACAGCCGATCGGAGCCTCACTCAGACGTTGTCGGGGAGGTCGAAGTGCTGGACGCCGAGCACCTGCAGCGCGGCGTTCTGGACGAAGAGGACGACGCCGCACTTGGCGGCGCGGAAGCCGTCCCAGAGCGCGAACTGGACGGTCCCGGAGACCGTCTTCTTCGCCGAGGCGCCCTCCCGCACGGCGGCCACCTTCTCCAGGCGGCGCACCACGTGGTCGTTCAGCAGCGACTTGCCCTTGTTCTCGCCGCGCCCGCAGTCGGTCACCAGCCCGCTCTCGTACAGCGCCGCCAGCACGCTCGCGCCGCCGGCGCCCTCCACGCGGCTGCGCAGGGCGCCCGTGAAGGACGCCTGCAGCGTCGTCGGGCTCGGCCGCTGGAACGTCACCTGCACGCACGCACGCCGATCGGATCAGGTATCCAGGTCGTGATTTCGACATTGCGTCTACAGTGACAATGGCACCCCATCTACAGAACACGTATACGGTGGATCTGAATTATTGTTGATTGCAGATCCAGCATAAGAACAGTGGTTGATGAGCGTTCTGCAGCAATAAGCAATCAGAATATTTTTTTAAAAAAAAGGCAATCAGAACATCCTCCTTCTGCTTAATTTGCAGACCACTTGACTAAACAAGTTCGTACACTATCGATTGACCTCTATCCGTGCAGCAGATGACATGGTGGCGTCAAGATCGGACATGCCGGTAGCTAGTTACCTTCATGGCGGGCGCCGGGTACCTGGGCGCGTCGCGGACGGCCTTTGCGAGCGCGTCCTGGTCGGTGCCGACGCAGTGCGCGCGGCCCTGCACGACGACCTGCGGCGTGAAGAGCGTGTCGAGGCGGAGCGCCTCCACGTAGGCCTTCTGGCGCACGGTCCAGGCGCTGGACGCGAAGGGGTCCTTCCATCCACTGTGGTCCCAGTAGTCGACGTGGAACGCCAGCACCACCACGGCGGGGCCGCCGCCGCTCTCCTGCGACGCGGAGTCCTGCGCCAACCGCGCCGCCAGCGCTTCGGCCTCGGGCGACGCCCCGCACCCCTGCGACGCGAACAGCTCCACCAGCACCGGGCCCGGGGCGGCCAGCTGCTGCGGGTCCTCTGCTGCCTCGTCCGCCGCCGCCGCCGTCGCGGCGCCGCCCCTGCGGCCGAAGCACGCCAGCAGCCGCGGCGCCATCGGTGGTGGTGCCGGCGGTAGTGGTGCGGTGCAGCTGGGCTAGGGGAACGTCGTGGTGAAGGGAACGAGGGGATCAGGGATCAAGTGATGAGCTCGCTCGCGCGATGGCGTGTGGCGGGCAAGGCAAGTAGTAGTAGGTGTCCCGGGGCGGTGTGGTGCCTAGTGGGGCAGCTGCTAGGTGGGTGGCACGGAACGTGGTGGTGGCGACGGCAACAGGACACCAGCCTGTCAGCACGCAACTCCTCCTTGGATCTTCGCCGGCTGCAAGCCGCCATGTGTGTTCGTGCCGGCCTAACCTCCCAGCTCCAGCTCCTGCTGCTCCTCTTTCTTTTCTCAGATTTTTTTTATCTCTTCTGCTGCGGACTTTGCACTTCCAAATGTAGAATCACCGGTTCAGTGCGATCTGTAATTACATTATTCTGTGGCCATGTTCTTCGGGCTTTAGGGGAATGGAAGGAGAGGAAAGAGGGGGAGCCGTGGAGCACGCCTTTTGCTTTCACGATCGAAGGGATGCCATGCTTTGCTTGGTCCGGTCGGTGTGTCTTGTGGGCGCGGCGACGACCGTGTCGGCGAGTGGTTGGATCCGCCGCTGCCAGCCGGGGTGCCTCGATTCGTTTTGTTTAGCACACAAACAGCAAGGCCACGTTGAGCACCATCTAATTGATCAATCCGCGATGGTGCTTGCAGTGGCGGACCTAGCACCGGATCAGCCGGGGCTAGAGCTCAGTTTCTACCCGAGCTAGAAGCATAGAGTTCCTTCTAAAATTTCTTCTATAAATTTATAGCCATTGAAACTTGAAAGAAATAAATATAAATAGAAGATAAAGTGAAAGAATTCTTTCTAATATTTTTTCTAGATCCGTCACTGGATGCGTGTATAATGCACACGCCGAACAAGGCCATAGCGTTTGCTAGCGAGGGGAGACAGCGATCGGATTTCAATTCGCGCGCGGTGGCGAGTGCGGCGGCGCACCTGATGGTACGTCGACGTCCGACCTGATCGGCACCGTCGGCCGGTGGGCACTGTCGCCTTTGGGTGTGCCTGGCCAAGTACCATGGCTTATGTGGGCTGGGCTGGGCTGGGACTGACGCTATTATCAGCTCGCTTTGAAAATGGTGGTGCGTGGCTCTGGCTACCGAGGCCTGGCCTGTATTTCAGGTGGGAAGTACGCATTTCGAACTCGTTTGGGCCACATTTCGGCTTCAAGGTCGAGCCCGAAAGATTTGCATTCGCGGAAGAGTCCAATTGATCCATTTCGACTCTCGCGGTTCCATTAGCTAGCTGTTCTTGCGATCAAGAAAGTTAGATATCTTGCATAAGTACCGTACAAATCACAATCTAAAATCAAGGCTGTAGCTAGCTGGGTTGCCCGCCAGCTGCCATGTTTTGTTGTATCCGTAGACAGACAGGCCACAAAGTCAATTACTCGCATCATGCAGTGAAGCTTTATCTTATCCCACGCCGGCGTCCGGCGCACGTGCACCATCGCAGTTTGAACTTTGGAGTCGTTGCGGCTGACGCATGCGTGTATTACGGAGAGCCGAAACTTTTGCCCGGCCTCCAACTCTCCATTTCCAAGCTGGCGTCGTGGGGCGGCCGGCTCCCCCGGCCTCCCCGGTGTTCCGGAGACCGGACCCGCCATCACAACCACTTGACTGTTTTGCTCCTCTCATTTTGGAACAACTTTGCTACACCTCAGGCCAAGCAATTCCTTTGGCTGGTCCATCAACAGAGGCTACCGGCCCATGTTCTTCTTTTCCATCGGCAGATCACCACCTCTGCTAGTTGTGTTTCCTGCGGCCAACTGGAAGATCAGCTACATATCTTCTTCTCCTGCCCAAGAGCTGCTCAAGTCTGGTCAATGTTATGGCCTCTACACTCCTTCTCAAGTCTTCAGGTGCCGGATCTTTGGGCCCATCAGGTGTTCCGAGATAACACCCAGAAGGATCGATCTACTATTATTACGTGCATTCTTTGGAACATTTGGAAGGCGAGGAATCAGAAGGCCTTTGATAATGTGGAGACCCCGGCGCGAGGTGTGCTACGTGGCTTCATCAATGATCTAAGTCTGTGGCTGTTTCGAGCTAAGAACCCCTCTTGTAAAGCTGCACTTCGCAGCTGGTGTGATAGTTTTGAGCATGTAATAGGTTGATTTTATCTCCAGTCTCTCACACTTTCATTCTTTCACAAATCCCCTGTATGCAAATACTTGCATGAGTAATATATGTTCAGGCCGGCAATTGCCTGCCGTAGGTCCTCTCAAAAAAAAAACAATCAGCGGCCCACCGTGGCGCACTCGCCTCGTCCGCGAGGCCGCGCGCGCGGCAGCACCAGCCGCCCCCGGCAATCCGCTGACTGCGGCGGCCGGTCGCCGTCGCCGAGCCCCCGCCGGGATCAATCCCAGGTGCTTGGTGAGTCATCAGGTCCTTGACTTCCACGACTCCAAAAACTGTACACGGCAGGGCCATTTTTTTCCACAGCTTGGCACGAAGCCAGCGGCATTAATACCCAACGTTTCAGTGTGATCCAGTTGACGGAAAGGAACACCGTTCATCTATCCGATCAGAAAGGAAACTTGTGCACGGCCGTCCCGAGATCGATGGCCTGCGTCGGCGACGCTGGCGACCCGACCGACATGGCGACACGCGGCGTGTACGTAGTAGCTAAGGTTGCAGACTTACAGAGAAGCGCGGTCACGACCCACGATCAGCTTCAGCTCCAGCCAATCGGCCGTCCGGCCTGCAGCTCCGTTGGGACTTGGAAGGCGACCCAACGCCAGGTGATCTATACGCTGACGAAACGGACCCGTCGCCTGATTAATGGCAGGCTGTTCATGGCAACGGATCGGATGATCGGATGCCGCGTTGCGTGTGAGAGAAACGCGCGGCCGGTGGAGCGGCCCCGAATCGGATCCCGTCACGTGTGCGCGCCGCGCGTCCTCGGAAGGGGAGAAAAAGAAATGGCGGTGGGCTGGTGGGAGATGGGCGCTGGGAGGCGGGAGCAGCTGCTGGCCGGGATCGGCCGGTCACTTTACACGCCCGCCGGGTGAGAGAAAAAAGAGCAAAGGATTATCCACAAATTTATCCGGATCACATTGCGTAATCCGCCGTGGCGCCGCGCCAACAACCGCAGGTTCCTGGAAAAAGTTGTCACGCACATTTGCGTCCGCGTGCGCGCAATTAATCCGCCTAATCTAATCCCGCAATCCGGAATGGCCCAGGCGCCGCGGCTTCTCCAGCCCCGCCCTCTCGATCGCTTTCTCGCCACGACGACGAGCGAGCTCGTGACGGCCATGCCGCTGCTCGCCTGAGCAAGCACGTCGCCATCGTTCGAAATCTGCTGGATGGGTTGGTGGTACTGTCTTTTTGGGCGGCCTCGTGCCCTCGTTGCGTTAGGCATGGGCTTCTTTCGATCCGCCTTCGCCCGCTTTTCCGGATCCGGGAGCACGGGAGAACTTTGGGCCCCGGATGAGACCGAAACGGGCGTGGATAATAAACTGGATAAGAGACGATGCTGCAAGTAGTAGCAGGCAGCAGCAGTGGACAGCCACAGGACTCATCTCGTCTCCTCGCCTGTTGTTGACTTGTTGTTGTTGCTGCTGCCCGGCGAGAATGGATTATGGATGGCCCGCCGAGTTGGTGGCTCTATTTGCCTGCCTTTGTGTTTATCTCCGGCACGCTCTTCTCGCTCCTGATTCCGTGATGTAGCACTGCTTCTGTCGTGGATAAGACGGAGGACGCGCTTCTTTTCTTTTTCGACATTGTTCTGTGGGCTAGCGATGTGCTCAATGCGTAGTTACTAAGGGAAGCGGTGGTGGTGAGAGGTTTAGTTCAGCAGCGTATTCGTACAATGATGTTCTACTCCGAGATCATGCGCGGCGCGTTTACATTGCTTCTTTTTGGATGATCGAAATCGCTTACCAACGCCGACCTGGCAGAGGTTCTAAAAGCCAGCTTGCAGATCTTCTCTCCACAAAAGTCGCTAGTAGTAGTAGTTGAGGCAATGGATCACGCATGCTGCACAGCGCAACGTCGTAGTACGCGCATACGCCTAGTCAGTCCTCCTACCTGACGCAGCTGCTGGTAAGCTGGCCGGGCCGCGTGTCAGCTTGCCGCGGGAGCGCGGCGCCCTGAAGAGCCGGCGCGGAGGCCTGGCCGGTGACGCTGACGGCGTCGTTATCCCTTCCATCTAATTCCAACCAAGCAGGGCGCGTCGTCAGGGATTGATCGGATCCGGACGCGACACCGCCCAGGTTCCACGTGAAGCGAAGCAAAAACGGAAAAGGGAAAGGGAAGAGGAGAACGAACAAGGGCTCGCGTTTCATCATGCATGTTCTGATACTCGCTGGCTTCTTCCACGGATTCTTCGCCAGCTCATGCCAAATCATAGGCAGCTCCCGTGAGCCCGTCCGCGGATGGAAATGGCGATGATTCTCGGAGGCGCCCGTCCACTTCCATCGCCTCATCTTCTGAAGCGCGAACGACCTCTGAAGAGATTTTCATCGCCTAATGGAAGCTTCATGCTTATCCGGGCGCATCGATCGATCGGTAGATGTGAATAGCTTTGCTGTCGTGGTAGTAAACAGGGAGGAAATACATGCCACAGGCCCACCATACGGCTCCTTTAGAAATCGCTCACATGTCTGAACGAACATTAGTACTATTTTGCAGCAGTTTTCCTGAATTCCTCAACTCTCTCTCTTTTTTAAGAAGTTCCTCAACTCTCACCCTAAAAAACTCATGCTCATTGATCTTGGTCACCATGTGAAATCAATCAAAACGCCGTGATTTTATATTTTATCTTTTCGGCAATGCAACTGTCAGCTTTAATTGTTGTGGATCTGAAAGTCAGTACCCAGTAGTCAGCAAGAGTCCATGCACACGGAAAAAGGCAGAGTTTTAAATTTGCAACTTGCAATCATATTCAAATCTGATTTGATCCACACCATACTATTTTATCTTTTCGGCAATGCAACTGTCAGCTTTAATTGTTGTGGATCTGAAACTCAGTACCCAGTAGTCAGCAAGAGTCCATGCACACGGAAAAAGGCAGAGTTTTAAATTTGCAACTTGCATTCATATTCAAATCTGATTTGATCCACACCATACCCCCCACATCGAGTATCTTGAGATAAAGAGAAAGAAGACAGGAAACGAAGACTTGTTGACCAACGGTCAACATCCAGTCACCCTACCTAATGCGACGATTTATAATACAGTGATGAATCCTTAAACTTTTGAAATTTCCCGCTAAACCCGGAGTAGTTCTGTATGAGTAGATTATTGCCCGACACCGTCAGCAGCGAGCGACGTCCGGGCTACTGCGCGCCGCCGAGCTTGCCGTTGCCGTTGGCGCCGTGCATCTCGAGGTCGGCGCCGACGTGCACGTCCTCGTCGCGGATGAAGCGGCCCCAGTACCAGTGAGACTTCCACACGAGCACCATCTCCTCGATGGGTACGTTCTTGGTCTCCGGCAGGAACAGCGCCACGAAGATGGTCATCACCACCACCCAGGCGCCGAAGAAGAAGAAGAGGATGAACTTGAAGCGGCACAGCATGGGGAGGAACGCCTGCGCGATGATGAAGGTGCAGAGCATGTTCACCGACACGTTGATGCTCTGCCCCGCCGACCGGATCTCCAGCGGGAAGATCTCGCTGGGCACCAGCCACCCGAGGGGCCCCCACGACCAGGCGAACCCGGCCACGTACGCGCAGATGAAGAGCACCACGATGGCGGCGTACGCCTTGGGGATCTCGGCCACGCCGGAGAACCCGAACTTGGCGCCGATCAGGCTGCCGACGACGATCTGGCAGGCGAGCATCTGGGTGCCGCCCTGCAGGAACAGCTTGCGGCGGCCGAGGCGGTCCACGGTGACGATGGAGACGAACGTGGCGAAGACGTTGACGAGGCCCGTGATGACGGCGGACATGAGCGAGGCGTCGTCGGCGAAGCCCAGCGTCTTGAAGAGCACCGGTGCGTAGAACATGATGACGTTGATGCCGGTGAGCTGCTGGAACATGGGGATGGCGATGGCCATGACCAGCTGCGGCCGGTAGCGCGGCTGCAGGATGTTGCGCCACGGGTGCGCCACGAGCTTGGACTCCTCGCTGGCGGCCACCAGGTCGTTGTACTCCTCCTCCACGTCCTCCGTGCCGCGCACGCGCTTCAGCATCCGCTTGGCGGCGCCGGTGTGGCCGCGGTCGATGAGGGAGTTGGGGGTGTCGGGCAGGAACAGCGCGCCCACGGCGATGATGGCCGCCGGCACGGCGGCGAGCGCGAGGCTCACGCGCCAGCCCCAGCCGCCCTTGATCTTGGCGGTGCCGTAGTTGATGAGGTTGGCGCACAGGATGCCGATGGTGATCATGAGCTGGAACCCGATGTTGAGCATCCCGCGGAGGCGCGCGGGGGCCATCTCCGACAGGTACACCGGCACGGACTGGTTGGCGAAGCCGACGCCGATGCCGAGCAGGACGCGGCCGAGGATGAGCATCACCACGTTCTTGGCGGCGCCGTTGAGCGCGGCGCCGAACAGGAACGTGACGCCGCCGCCGAACATGGACCACTTGCGGCCGGCCACGCGCGTCACCGTGGCGGCGAAGAAGGAGGCCACGAGCGCCGCGAGGTAGAGCGAGGAGGTGAACATGGTCAGCAGCTGGCTGTCGAACTTGCAGTACTGGTTGCTCTGGTTGCGCTCCGCCTCCTGCTCCTTGCGGTACACCGACGGGAAGAACTTCATCAGGAACGGGTTCATCGACGTCACGCCACCTGATCACCATTGCAGAACGTCAGTATTTTTCTTTACTGTGGCACTGATTTTGCTTGTAGGACTATTCTAATTTTCTGAAGGAATGATCTGAGGCAATATTCGTTTTCGTTTAATTGCAAGAAGACTAGGTGATGCATGGAAAGATTCTTCTTGGCTTTCGCAAAGAATCTGGGTAATGGAATAAAGAAAAGGAGGGGAATATTGCAGTTTTGTTTGTATGTGTAAAATCATGCGTCGGCTCTCTCGACACCACGGTAGGTGAACTGCGCCCGAGAAAAAAATATATACTCTGATTCGCAAGAACAGAGCAGCAGCGTGCGAGATGCAAACAAAGAGTGCATTTTCTTTCTGGCTCTTCTAATCACAGCCATGGTTTTTCTTTAAAAACAAAAAAGAAGAACGAGAAGAAGAAGATGAACAGGAGTAGAGGGAGGCAGGGCGTACCGGAGATGCCGATGTCATAGCCGAAGATGAGGCCGCCGGTGGCGGCGACGATGCAGGCGAAGAGCACGAACATGGTGAGCTTGCCGGGGTAGTCCTTGCCCCCTCCGGTGTTCACCACCACGCCGCCGGCCATTGCGACAGCTCACCTCTCAACCAGAAAAGGCACAGAGCTTTCGCCTCTCAAGAACCAAGAAGATCACAGGCTGGCTCCACTCGAAAGGCCTACGACTAATCGAATCGAACCGATGAGGAATGGGAAGTGTTCGTGAGCGCCCAGAGATGGAACGTCGACGAGTTCAGGGGAGAGGAAGTTCAGAGGCGAACGATGGCAATGCTGGAACGGGGGCGGAGCGGGCGCGCATTTATAGGCGGGGAGAGGGGGGCCCTGTATAGAAGAAAATTCCTTATATAATTCCATAACACTGAATAAAACTCTATTTCCTTATTTCCTTATATAATACTAAATTTATTTCCTCCCTTTCCCCGTTCATTAATTGTGGCCGTGGATAAATCTTTATCCGGGTACCGACCCCACCCAACCCCCACCCCCGTTTCCTTCCAGGAAAGACCCCGGGGCAGCCATTAATGTGAACACGCTGCCAGTGCAGGTGCAGCTGCTTTCCGCTGCCGGCGAAGGCGGAGGCGGAGGCGGAGGGCCGCCGCCTCGCCGCCGTCCACCGCGGCGCGCGTATACACGCCCGCGATGGGCTGGCGACGCTATCCGTTATCCGTTGTCTTCCCTCCCGTTTCTCGCTTGCAAATGTAAACGCGCAATGGATAGCGGAATTAGATTTGGGAGATTGGACAATTGGGGGCCGAATCTCCTTTCTCCTACGCTGGTGCCTGGATCCTGGAGTACCAGTGTACCACCGGCTGATGACTCGGCGACAGGTCATGCGTAGCGTAGCAGCATCGATGCGGAACGGGGAACCTGATTCTTGCTGATCAAGCACCTCGTCGAGCTGACGCGGAACCGGCCGTGAAAGTGTGGAGCACATGTGGATAGGTCAACGGTGGTCAAAACCAGAGCAAATTCAATAAACTAGCTGCGAAATGGGAAATTTGAACAAAGAGGATAATACTACTAGTATACTGTAGCTGCCGTTTTCTGGAAATAAGGCAGGACAGGATCGGTTGCAAAGAATAAGCATAGCTCTACCGTTTTTCACATGCGCTTTGTTTGTTGGTTTGTCAGCCAACCAACCAGCAGTACTGTTCTCTTATACTAAATCAACACCAGTCACCAGTTACCACTTATTAGGTTGTCAGTCAGACCTCACCTAACGGATGATGTGCCGGGGTTTATCAGGTTAACCACATAACTCGATGAAATCAGATAACTGCATGCGCTTAGGGCATGTACAACGCACCGTAGACAGTCATAGACATGCAGCAGATTTTTGCAAAACCCCCCTCGACGCCCTGTACTTACCCCTTGTTTAGATGCAAAATTCAAAATTCCAAAACTATCATATCGAATGAGAATCTTACATGCATGGAGTAGTAAATCTAGACGAAATAAAAAATAAATTGCATAGTTTGCTTGTAAATTGCGAGACGAATCTAATGAGCATAATTAGACTATAATTAGACACTAAATTGTTACAGTAATTGCTACAGTACACATACTCTAATGATAGATTAATTAGGCTCATTAGATTCATCTCGAAGTTTACAGACAAGTTCTACAATTAGTTTTGTGATTAGTATATATTTAGTACTTCAAATGTTAAAAGATTTCCTTTCAAAAAATTTACAGCATGCATCTAAAGACCTTAATGGCCACTCGTCGACTCGTTCGTTGACGGCCATGGCTCATGCTCCGAGGTGATTCTGTGAATGTTGCTAGCTGTGCTCACGTTTTGGGTGGGATCTAAAATTTACATGTTCATTAAATAGCCCATAGACAATTTAATAGACACTTTTGTATGAGTTGTCTGTTCAGCTGTCTTTACATGACATAGCATGTGTTTATAGATGACAGCCGTCTAAACTGTTGTACATGACCAGTATGATGAAGCCGTGACATGCTGCCACAAAGGATGCGAATTAAAGGGCTCAACTTGGCTGCATTCACTGAACACACCGGACGGCCATGAAAGTTGGACTTGGGCGAATGATGGAGGCATTATTTGACACAAGCGCCGGGCACTCGCAATCAAGGACGAAACAATGCGCGGAGCTGGCTGCGTACCCGTCGGACAGCTAATACGCTATCAGACGAGACGACCATGGCCCTCGTCGCGTAGTACGATCGGCTTGGTCCGGTGCCGACCAGTGCGCCAACTGCATCTCCCGATCCGCGAACGTGTCAGCCTGTCAGGAACGATTAGCCGGGAGAGATTCTGCTTTTTTCGCACTGGCTCACGCCACGCCGCTACGCCGTCGCTGTGCGCGACGGGCACCCCGGCGGAGTCAAAGGAGGCTGGCGACGGAGGCGCAGGCGCCCGGGGCCGGCTAGCTGGCCGGATCGCAGGCAATGCTCGCCGCAGGGGAGGAGTCGGCCGGAGACGCTAGCTTGCTGGCGTCGACGTCGCTGCGTCCCGGACGCGACAGGGACACGAGCGGTCGCGGTCCTAGGCTCGCCATCGTTTGGTAAGGCAAGCAGTAGCTGCTATAATTTGGTCAAACGGATGATGCAGATCTCGACGGTCGGGAGCAGGGTTTGAAATTTCGGCGAAATTTCGCCGAATTTTGGCGAAATTTTTCGTTTCCGCTCGGTACCGGGAAAAAATATTTCGGTATTTTCGTAAAATTTCGTTTTGAAAATTCAAAATTCAAAAAAAATCGTCCGAAATTCACCGAAATTCGCCGAAATTCACCGGAATTCCGGTTCCGGAATTCCGTTTCCGCCGATCACCGGGATTTCACCGGAAAACGAAATGGTTAACCCTGGTCGGGAGTAGCGCTAACCTGGTCCACGGAACTACGGGTATGTTTAGATAAAAGCAAAAAATTTTGTGTTGGAATCGTACTAATTTGAAGTACTAAATGAAGTCTATTTATAAATTTTTTTGCACAGATGGGTTGTAAATCGCGAGACGAATCTAATGATGCTAATTAATCCATGATTAATCAATAATTAGCTGATAGTTACTGTAGCACCACTGTTACAAAACATGGATTAAGTAGGCTCATTAGATTCGTCTCGCGATTTACAGCCCATCTATGCAAAAAGTTTTGTAAATAGACTTCATTTAGTACTCCATGCATGTGTCGAAACATTCGATGTGACGGCTTTTTTTGCGTTTACGGTATTTATGGGGTGGGAACTAAACAGGGCCGTCGTTGCCTTTGCCCATGTCAGTCTCTGGGTGTGTTTAGATATATAAAATGGTGGTAAAAAGGGTTACATCGAACACTGTAGAACAATGTAGCACTTTTCATTTGTTTGTGGTAATTGTTGTCCTACCATGACCTAACTAGGCTCAAAAAATTCGTCTCGTCGTGTACATCAAAACTATATAATTATTTTTTTTATTTATCCACATTTAATGCTCTATACATGAGGTAAAATATTTAATGCGATAAGTGAATAGTGAAGTTTGGAGAGAGAAGTTTTGGAACTAAACACAGCCTCTGCTGTAGCACTGGCAGCCGCGGTGCGGTTGGGCTGCTACACAGCAGGAGCGGGTACTTTCGTTCTTCTCGTGGTCCAGACCCTGGTTCAATGAGCAGAGTACGTTTCGTGCGCAAATGTAGGGCATGCCAGTAGGAGACCGTAAATACACGGCTTTTCTTCCAAAAAAATACGAAGAGGCACATGGCATTTACAATGGACGCATGAGGCATCGCAGATCGTACTACTGATGAGTAAGATGCTCGTTCCTCCACAACTCTCTCTTGCAGCTTGCGGAACGCAGACACGCTAGTCGGCGGCCCTAGGCCGACCCGTCGTCTCTTCCGTTCTGCCGCTGGTCTTCGGTGCAAGGAAGAGGCAGGCCGCCTGCGATCCGAGTCAACGGTCGACTGGGATACGCATACGCGAGGGAAGCGGGTCATGGTCTCATGGATCGGAGCAAGAGGAAGGAGAGGTCGATGCGCATGCGTCACCGCGCGACGACGGGTCGCTGAGGTCAAGCCCAAGACGCGTGCATGTGAGCCTGTAAGTGTGGACGCAGCAGCTCCGCATGGGCCCGCTCCTTCTGGCCTCGCGTGTCAAACTGTCAATGCCAACCAGCCGGGTCAACCACTGCTGCGGATGCTGCTACCAGTCGACTGCGAGGACTACTTGAAGTCGATGGGCTCTACTGTCGCCGGGATAAGATACGAGATGCTGGCATTCTGCTCCGCAGTCCGCAGGTCGGCTGGCAAGGCAAGAGCCCAAAAAAATGTGCGGGTGCTGTGGTCCGTGCTGACCTTTTGGGGAAAGTGGGCCCTGCAAGCAGCCTCGTTTGAATAGTCTCCTGGGGGGTGGCCCCCTCGGGGGTGGGGGGTCCTAGACTCCGCGGTCCACCAATCAACATCCGAGTCCAAGAAGGCAAGAATTTTCAGACTAGCAGACAAAGAGGAGAGCTGCTGCACCTTTGCATGGTGCGTTGCATCTCATTGTGCGACCTTTCGTTGGCCATGCGACTACATTATGCGAGGTATGCATTGTCACATTTGAATACTGTGACATCCCAAAAATCTATCAAAATTAAATCACGCGCTAAAATATATTTTTTCCAAAAAATTTTCATCGTTGAGCTCAAAATCCGCCTAAAACCCTGAACTCTAATTTCCGGAATCTTTCTCTGTTCCAAACGTCCGATTTCCAACCCCCCGACCCCTTTCCCTGTGGCCTCGTCCGCGCGCGCACGCGTCCGCTGGGCGTGGCCGACCGGCCCCGCGGTCGTTGCCACGATCAGCGCCGGCGCGAACCTCTCCCTCTCTCTCTTCTCTCTCCCTTCCCCTTTTTCTTTTTCATTTTTCATTTTCCCTTTTCTTTTCCACTTTCTTTTTCTTCTCCCTCTCTCCTTCCTCCCTCCCCTCTGCCGCACTCCCCCGCGCGCTGCTCAGCTCGCCGCCGCACGCCGCTCCTGCACGCGCGCCCCACCCCGGCCGACCCCACGCGCGCACCGCCCGCACACACGCGCGCACCGCCGCTGCCGCCCTCTGCCCTCGCCGCGCAAGCCGCCGCTGCGCGCACGCGCTCGCCGCTCCGCTCGGCGCCGCCCGCGCGCACGCACACCGCGTGACCGCGCCGCTCGCCGGCCGCCCCGGTCCCGCTCGCCTCTGCTCCTGGCCCCGCCCACGCACGCAAGCACCGCTCCCATGTGCGTTCGCCGCGCCGCCACGCGCTCTGCCCAGCGCACGCACGCGCACGCCGCACACCGCCCGAGACGTCCCGTCACCCCTGCGCCGGCCTCGCCGCCCGTGCACTGCTCCACGACGGCCGGAGCGCCATTAATGGCGCCCCGCGATGCTCGCTAGCTGGCCACCGGCCCCGCACCTCTCCACCGCCTTCCCGCGGCTATAAAGAGACCCCTGCCTCGCCTCCGAGCTCCGCAAACGCCACCACAACCCGCAGAGCCGCCCAGCCCAGCACCACCCTGCCCCTAGCGCCGCCGCCGCCGGTCCTCGTGGCCCGCCCTCCCTGCTCCACCCCAACTCAAGCTAGGTAGGGGAATCGAACCCCCACCTCCTCCTCGCTCTTTTCCCCTCCTCCCGAAGGGCCGTCGAGCCCCAGGCCGCCGGACTCAGGCGCCGCCGGCGTCGTGCCGCCCCTCCCCTGTTTTCCAGCGTGGGGAGAGGAAGGAGGAGGGCTTTTTTCCCAAACCCCCCACCTTCCCTCTATTTACTAAAGAACCCCACCCTTTATAACCCTTTTTCCAAAAAGACCCTTCATGTTTTCCCTTTTTGCAAACAAACCCTCCCACCATATATAATTAATTTTAAATAAACCCCTACACCTTTCTAGTATGCCCCAGATATTCCCAGAAATTACAATCAAACCCTTTCATTCTCAGAAATATTTACAAATAGGCCCTTGAGTCCCGGTTTAACCCTAAACCCCTCTCTGACCTATCTTTTCATGCGCCAAACAACCTCCGATCAACCTGAAACTTTACCGCGCCATTCCTAACATAATTTTGGCCATGCCATTTGGAAATCGCCTGAAAATATTACTCTTATCTCCATATCTTAATTGTTTCTGATTCGAGCTCAACGATAAGACTTTTATTTCTTTTTCTTAATTGTGTGTTTGTTTGTACGCCTCGTAGATCACGGTGTGAATGAATTAGAGCCCGTCGACGAGCAGTATTGCAATCAAGCGAACGAGGACCAGTTCCGCGACCCTGAGCCCGAAGGACCGTACTTCGACCAGAACCTCCCGGAAGGCTTTGAAGACGGCAAGTTCAATCCCATCCTTTGATGCATGCTTTTGTCCTAGTTTTTATAAACACAACCTTTTGGCATGTTTTACAAAATTACAGATGTTTTGCCTGCTGAAATCACGGTTAGATAGCCACACCTTGATTTGTTATAACCATTACTTGATCACCTAGATTAATGTCTAAATGTGTTGTTTGGACGTTAATCACTGCTAGAACGCTTAGGACCTCATACACAATACATCTTGTTTTATAAAGAAAATGTGTCTGTGTGTGGGAAGGGAGAAAAGTGGAATTTCGAAAGGTGAATTTAGACGGGATGGATGGCATTTCTGGGTGACTTGCCGATGGGTGTGCTCGTGCCTGTGTGGCAAAGCAAGGAAGGGAGATATCCATCTTGTCACAACTAAGGACCGAGTTGGTGTGTCATCTCACCTAACTCCACTATCGTGCAAACCACTCGACCGTTGAATGGGCAACGGCTTAGCATAAACCCCACTAGTTAGTCTGATAGCCATCAGGAGAGCTGAGAGCAACGGGTGATCAAGGAGAAGAGATTAGCTCTGTGTGACTTATGCCCCGATTAAAACCTCTGTGATAGGTCAATGACCCCTTGGTGTATCCCGTGATGGCTAGTCAGGTCTAGCTAAGGTGGGTAATGGCTTTGTTGGGATCTGCACCGACACTACGGTGATCGAGTTGTGGTACCTTACTTGTGGGTAAAGTTGAACACCTCTGCAGAGTTAAAATCTATTCGAATAGTCGTGCCCACGGTACTGGGCGAGTTACGGTGTGGTCACATAACTAGTGTTTATTGTGGGATGGGTCGGCGTGAGTTATTTTTGGAAACGTGTCCGGCAGTTGTGCCGTGTGCTACGGCGGATGAGAAGTCCGGTAGCAGTTTAAAACCTGGATCCTGTGTGGATCAACACCATGTGTTACTCAAAAACTGGTTTTGGAAATACTTTCTTTCAAATGAACCCCTGCATAAAATCTAGCTTTCCGCAAAGTAAACCTTGACCTTATCCTTGAATTACCCTGTGCATTATATTCTGTTTATACCCCCTCCGTGGGTGTAGTTGGATTTGCTGAGTACGTTTGTACTCACCCCATTCTTAATTTTTTTCAGAGGAAGATCCAGACTACGTTCCCGAAGACGTCGAGTAGGGTACCGTCCTGCACCCAGCCTTGCCTGTGGATTAGGGTCACCCGCAGGAGGTTCCGCATGGCGCAAGACTCTGATGATCCCCTCTTTGTAGTTAATGTTGTTGTGTGGGTTTTAGTTGTAATCCTCGCGATAGTGGCGCTTCACTGCCCATTACCGCGTAGAGTTGTACGGTGATGTACCATCTGATGTAATAAATGTGTCATCAGCCTCCTGGGACTGATGTTTGTATCACATTTAAGTCTTCTCTTATGAGGGACGCTTCAAATACTATTGTTCCATTGTGCAAGAATGGAAATTCAGAATAAACTAGTAGCACTTGCAAATTCAGACATTCAGTATAAAATATGTTACCTGCCGTTTGAACTGCTCAGAGTCCAAAACAATTTGCTAATTGCACTAATGTACTACGAAGAAACTGAGCTGCGCGACAGCAAGCAGCAGCAGATGAACAATGTGCCGCTACCAGTAACCGAGCCGGAGTTCTAAAACCCTGAGCTTTACGTGGAAAGCTCGCCGGCATGAAAAACGGAAAAAAAAAAGGAAAAAGAAGTACTGCCGTTACGCTCATTTATTTTGAGACAACGAGACTTCAACTGCCCTTTTGTACCGTTCATGTGTGTTTTACGGCTCTACGTACCCCCAAGAGGCCAAGACCACAAGCGTCAATCCTTCAAAAAGAAAAAAAGACCAAGCACTGTGACCTGACCTGCGAGATGTTTACAGTTTACACCGTATGTATCCATAGCAGGAGTCAATTACAGTGACACTCAAGACCAGAGGATACGATGCAAGTTTCCTTCCTTGAGCGTATGATTCTTCTCAAGGTCAATGCTGGGGACACTCATTCTCACCGGTAGATCGGTCTCACGGCTGTCTCGACAGTTAAGACTGTCAATTTTCACTGTCACATTCAACCAGCTGGTAAGGCAGGTTTATCCAGAGAAGGAATATCCATCGTCAGGGACAGGGAGCTGGGAGCATATAATATGTGAACGTAAGGCGTGCGTCTCTCTTTCACTCGCGTCGCTGCACGCAAAGGCCTCAACACGCGTGTGGCTAGCTGATCGTCCCGCCGGGCAATATACTAGTAGTACATGTAAAGCAGATTCCTTTTTCATCACATCAAAACAAAGAAGCGGCCCCGCCAGTGATCATACCTAGTGCGACTGAGCTCAATAAAGCTGGTGGAAGATAGGGACTGAACTATACTTGGAATCGACATGTGCAAAACGGGCGTCCACAATTAAAGTTAAGTTTGGTTTGGTTAATTATCATTACTACTCCAGGTATAGATTAGTAAAAAGTATACGAGTTTATTGTTCCATAGTTGAGTCAGCAACACGAGCGTGTTTTCCCTCGTTTTCATCCCGGTCCTAAACAAAAGCATCTAAGTCGGCACGAGAGGAAACTTGCACTGCCGCACCCTCTCCGTTTTTCTTTCTCGAACTATGTTAATTTGATTTCATTACCAAAGTAAAGAGAAATTTAAGAGGTGCCGCACTCACTCATCTCTCTTGTAGTAAGATGGAGAGCACAGGCTCGCGGACTGCGTACTGTCAACTGTGGTTACCAAACACTAATGCCATCCGAGTCACGCGTACTCGTGCGGATTGTGGCCTACATTCTTCCAAAAAAAAGACAGAGAGATTCTGGTCTACATTTTTCCGAGAATGACATGCAGTTTGTAATTGAAAAGGGTTTATTCTTAGAATTTCGGGGCCACGCTGGACGGACGCTTGGGTGCCTATAGTGGCTCGTCAGCTATCACCGTGGATTCTCCACGGGTGCTCCCTCGACTGTGATCTGATTTTGATTTGGAATCCCATGGGTTTGGCACTTGTGTGATTTTGTGAACCATACCCATGGCCCGTGCGTTGCGATTGCGTGTGGTGTGGGGGCATGCAGGAAACGTAGGTGGCAGAAGCACCGAGATGATGAAAGGCACCTCGGGGCGAGGCGGGACGTCCGGTTCAGTTCGGATCATACAGAGGTGCCGACCGGTCGATAGGTGGACCAGCGACGCATTCGGAGACGGTGAGCGTCCACGTCGTACGGCATGGGGAGCAGAGTGAAAATTCAGATCTCAAATTGCGATGCGAGCTCGGTAATGACCTCAAGAGTCAAGACTACTGAAGAGACAGACAATCACTGGGCTCAGCTAGTCGAACGAAGAGTTGTGGCCCATCAATGTGCTGGGTCTTGACGTGGCACTGGGCTCTTTCTGGTCGAAAAATAACAGTATAGTACATCAAAGTGCTGGGCCTGGGTGCGTTCAAGCGAGGGAACCCCTTGATGGGTTTATTTTGGTCTAGATCGGTCTAGTGGATCTCTTCACGCTCACAGGTCTGTGTGGTGTGGTGGGCCGTAGAAGCCCATCGAGCCGTGCGCGACACAAAATGGGGAAAATAAAAGATGCGTTTGCCGGGAGTCGAACCCGGGTCTATTGCTTGGAAGGCAATTATCCTAACCGTTGGACTACAAACGCCTTCCCGATCGAAAAAAATTAATTTTATTATACAATAGTTAACATCGAATCAGGAGCCTGGACCCTACATTATCAGCCGACGGCGACGGTAGTTTTGCGCCTGTGTTCACAGGGCTAAGTTTTCTATACGCAGGTCAACTCAAAAAAAAAAAAAGGTTTGGAAGAAAGCAGCATCAGAATAGCATAATCTCCGGATGATGTAGTAGCCAACCTAACCCAACAATCACCTCACGGTCTTCCAGAATCCCGGAACATCTTTCCAGCATTGACGTTCCAGAACAAAAAGCTTTTGATTGCTGCAGAACGGCGCCTCCCTCCCTCAACTGCCTTGGACTGCGCCCCCCTCCCTCACAGGGTCCAATGCCACTACGCAGCTGACGGTGCGACCAATTGCAAGGTTGGCCTGTGTTGGAACCTGGAAATCGAGCAGAATTTCTTTGCTAGTTTGCTTGTTGGACACTCGTTTTCATGTGTTCACTGTTCAGTGAATGGCTGCTGGAAAAGGCAGGTCGCCTGATTGAGTGGTTACTGGGGAACAAACTACTACTGAACTTTCCCCTGGAAAAGAAACCAGTCCTGTCTGAATAAAGGCCACTGTCTCTGGAACTTTGACTGAAGCTTCTCACGACAGGTCGAGAAGCCGGTGCCGGTAGATGTTCTCCAACTGCCATCTCGGCTAATATCTCTCAAGTCCAACTCAAACATCTTGTCTGAAACTTGAAGCAAACGAATGCTCCGTCTAGCACTAGCAGGGGCTGACCTGATTGTTCGGCTCAGAGTGGGACAGGAAACTAGAAACGCAGCCATCAAGCTGATGCCAATGCTGCGTGTCTCCTTCAGCCAGTTATTGGTCATCGGGCTCTCGACAGCGAGGTTTGAGCAATAGAAGCACGGACGGTCAAGCAGGGAGGGATTGGTCAGTCGGTGCCCGGGGCAGGTCCACGCTCCAGGGCCTCGGCGGCAAGAACACGGGATTATGCAATGCGACGCTGGAAGTTTCCACTGGTCCTGGTTTCAGATTCAGTCATACAGTACTGGTCTAGCAGTATTGCACGTAAAGCAGTGTACTGTTCAATGGACGTGCTTCCGCATCGCCGTTACAGATTTATAGCATCTTCCAGTATCAGTCAGATAATTTCGTCGCCCTTGTTTGACTGGAGAGTACAATCTTCAGAGGTCCGAATCGAGTGCGTCAGAGAAGACGAGCAGAAGCCAATGGATCCACAGCTTCTGCGAGCAATAAATATGCCCACATGGATGGATCGAGGAAGAGAGACGGTGACTTATTGCGATATTCAGAGCCCATGATCATAGCTCGTCGGCCGGCACGCAGTACCTGCACTTTACCGAATTGTACCGCGAAAGATCATAAAGCGAAGGCGACCCTACCGCGCTGGCGAAAGCTCAGATCGATGTGCCATTCTGCTGACGGACTGGACGAATGGTTTCCATCACATATTGGCTGTGTTTAGATACCTGGAAAAGGTGGGAGAAAAAGTCACATCGGACACTGTAGCACACTGTAGCACTTTTCGTTTGGTTGTGATAAATATTGTCCTACCATGATCTAACTAGGCTCAAAAGATTCGTCTCGCAACGTACATCAAAACTATGCAATTAGTTTTTTTATTTACCTACATTTAGTACTCTATGCATGGGTCATTTGCTATATTTAATGTTTCGATGTGATTTTGATATGATGGAAAATTTGGATTTTGCGGGGGTTTTTGGGTATCTAAACAGTCCAGGCCGGCCCTCCTTTGTGTCAGAGATGAATGTGCTCGCGGCTGGCAGGAAATCATCCCATGCCCAGGTAAAAATGTGTGATTTTTTATGCTGATGCAGTTACTGCAAGGAAGGGAGGAAGGAAGGATGGATGAATTCGTTGTTGAATGGACTTGCAGTTTTTATTTCACATGGATGAGTGATATACACATGGGGTGACAAATCACCGGGTGGTTCATTCTTTGATTCCTTCACAGTAACAAAAGATGCAAGGAACTCGTGTGTTAGCTAGAGGTACAGTACTGGTAAGTGACAGCTAGTTCTTGTCGCCAAGGATTACAGGCTCCAGATGCCATGGAAAATGCTCCTCAGCTTGCTCCCGCCAAGCTTCTTCACGATCCGTTTGGCGTCCGGGACATTAGTCTCCGCAAGCTTCTCGAGATTCCTGCCATGGATAGCAGACCGTGAGGGATTCGTTGCGATGCGACCAGCATGTGGTGACTAGCTCTTCATCGGTGTCGTGGTTTGTACCTGACATGCTCCGAGGACATGATCTTCCTCCGGCCGGAGCTGCTGTCCGTGAGGTGCATCAGCGTCGACAGCAGGAACCGCTTCGACGGCGTGGGCTTCTCCTCGTCGGGGCCCAGCAGCTGCAGCAGCTGCGCCACGTTGCGCTCGTCCTGGACGAACCGCTTCCGGTTGCGGTGCACGGACACCAGGGCGCAGAGCGCCTCGGCCGCCATCTCCTGCGTTTCCGGGGACTTGGCCGCGCGGAGGACGCTCACCATCTCCGGCATGAACCCGGCGTCGCCCATCGCCTTCCTGATCTCCTCCGACACTTGGCACAGGCGGTGCGCAGCCTTGAGGGCGCAGTGCTGCAGGGTCATGTCGCCGTTGCGGAGCAGGGAGAGGACGCGGTCGAGGAACCCGGCGGCGAGGAGCCGGTCCGTGGAGGTGGGCGGCGAGAGGCAGACCGCGTCGATGGCGCGGAGGGCGACCTCGCGCGCCTTGGAGGAGCGCGTCGCGGAGGACGGGTCGAGCGCGCGGACGAGGGACTCGACGGCGCCTTCCTGGATCACGGCCTCCCTGGCGGATCCTTCCCCGGAGGCGATGGCGGCGAGGAGCTCCATCGACTGGATTCGCGCCGCGTCGTCCGTGGCGGCGCCCTGCGAGAGCGACACGAGCGCCGGCACGGCCCCGGCGTCGGCCACCATGTACTTCCTGATCTCGTCGACTCCCGCGAGGCTCCGCAGCACACGGCACGCCGCGCACACGAGCTCGCCGCCGTGGTCCGTGCAGACGTTGAGCAGCGCCATGACGCCGCCGTGCGCGGCGACGGCCCAGGCGTTGTCCGAGTTCTCGGTGAGCCTGCAGAGCACCCGCGCCGCGCGCTCCTTGGCCCCCGCGCTGCTGGCGCCAGCGTCGAGGACCCGGACCACCGGCGTGATGACGCCGCCGACGACCAGGTCTCCCCTGTGCGCGTCGGACCCGGCGATCACAGAGACCGCCTCCAGGGCCTCCTCCTGGACCCGCGCGTCGGGGCACTCGAGCAGCGCGACGAGGACGCCGACGCCATCAGGGACGTCGGAGGCGACGACGCGCACGCACTTCTCGTCGTCGCGCATCACCTCGGCGAGGGCGGCCGCGGCCTCCCTCCGCATATCGGCGCCGCCGACCCGGAGCCTGGCGAAGAGGTCGCGCACGTAGAACCGCACGTCGTCGCGGGTGGCCCCGGCGCCGGGCCGCGGCACCACCAGCGCCCGCGCCCGCGTGAGCGCCCCCGACGCGTACACCTCGTCCAGCCGCGCCACGTGCGCGTCGAGCGCGGCGGCCAGGAGGTCGAGGTCGCTGCGCAGCCGCAGCTTGCCGCCGCCGTAGTGCCGCCCCTGGCTCCGCGGCACCAGCTCCAGTGCCTCCCGGGCAGTCGCCGCGACGTCCCGCAGGAGGCTCACGAACGCGTCGCGCCTCCCCTCGCCGTTCTCTTCATCGGCGCCGGCGGCGGTGATGTCGGCGAGGCCGGCGTGGAGCCTGTTGAGCCGGTCCCTGATGAGCTGCCACTTGAGCGGGAACAGCGTCGCGGACAAGGAAGCAGAGACCAAAGAGCCGATGGCGTCCAGCGCATCCGCCAGCATCCCCTGCTCCTCCGCCTCCACCTCCTGGCTCCCCGCCGCCGCCGCTTCTTCCTCCCCTGCTTCTTCCATCCTCCTGCCCAGAGCTGTCACTGGCTCGACAGCATCCGTCTGCTCTTCTCAGACGAGGTCTCACATGCGCCTCGATTCCTGCCGCGCTAGCATCGACGCATCGTGGTGGCCGAGCGAAGAAGAGAAGAGGGGTGGGATGAGCAGGGAGTGGGTTTTCAACAGGTGCCGGGTCTGGCCGGTGGCTTTTTCACCGCTGATGCAGCTTTACTTTTCGTGCAGGTGGGATGGAAGTTGGCCCACCAGTACACTGCGGGCCCCATGTGCTCGCTGTCCAGGCACCAGGCAGGCATCGCCAGGCAAAGGTTCCTTCCAGGCACCCGACGAGGCAACTTGGATATGGGACCCACTCCTCCTTCGATTCTTCTCCGGTAGTGTATTCTTGATCAAAAAAGAATGTATATCTCGTTTTTTAAGAAGTTAAACACTTTTAATTTTGATTAAATTTATATAAAAAATTGCTGACATTTGTGTCTCCGAATTGATATAGTATAGAAATATATTACACGATTAATCTAAAGATAGTTATGTTGTAATATATATATTAGTACTATTTTATATAAATTTGGTCAAAATTGAAATTATTTGACTCCTCAAGAAACGAGATTTACATTCTTTTTGGAACGGAGGGAGTACTTGCCCACGCCCATTGTTCTTCTCCTATCTCGTTCCCCAATTTCTTCCTCTTTTTTTTTCGAAGTCTTCCTCCTATTTCAAGATCTGCCTTTGATGGAAGGTGGTTATTGGTTAACAAGGTGTTTGATTAATTTACCACGCCACAGTTGTAGCCGTCACACGAAATATGGTCATTGCTTGGTTACTGACAAATTTACGGTGTGCCACAGCCTTTGCAGTTTATTTTCTCGCCACATTGTGGCGGCCTAATTCGGCGCCGCATCGACGATGAGTCCATGTATATTGTTTACCATCTCAGTTCATGTGCACTGTTACCATTTCTCAGTTCCGTGCAAGTTTACTGCTGAGCTAGTATGTTTCATAGAAGAGATGCTGTCCGTGGGAGATGCTTCCCACTTTCCCAGTTCTATTCTCACAAGAAAATCAAGACACAAGCAGCGTTTGTCTACCCAGTACTACTACATGCCAGCCAGGCTTCAAAATGTGACAAAAATCACTGGTTCAGAGTGTGAGTTTGAAGATCGGATCATGGTGGCAGCCTGGCAGGGAAGGTACCTGGAGAAGAGCAAGGTAGTAGATCGGCCGGAAGACGGGGAAGGGAAAAAGGAAGGAAGAGAGACGGAAAAGGGGAAGCGGAAGGTCCGCCGGCGGTGAAGGAGATGGGCTTGATGATGATTGTGCTGACAGGTTAGACCGGATGTGGGACCAAGTTGAGAGAATTGTGCCTGGTGAGTGAGGCGAAGGGAGGACTGGAGCAGCGGCCAGCGGTGCGTGGAGTGTGATAACTGTAACTGCACGGTGGTGCTGAACTGGAAGAGGCGGCCGGCGGGGCGCTTTGGGAGGAGGAGTCTTCAAGGAAAGGTAGTTAATGGAATGGAGGTGGAGGCGGGTGGGCCCGGCAGTGGGCGGCCGCCGGTGGACCTACCGGCCAGCCGGGGAGCAGGCGCAGCACGAGCGCGCGACTGTTGATGCATGCGCTGGCTGGGCTCTCGGGGGAAGGCGACGGCGAGGCCCCCCATCCCCGCCCTGGGGATCGGCGACCTTTGGTGCGGAGCGGCAAGAGCACGACGAGGGGAATGGAATAGCGGCACAACCGCACAAGTGACCAAAGCTTCGAGCCTGCCAGCCCCAGCTAGCTGTTAATTCTAGGTTCGCGTGGCATGCCCAAATGCTAGGCGTACTCTGTGAGCTCGGATGCAGCGTTAGAGGTTTTACAGATTAGACTAGGGATAATCCCCCATGCCGCGGATTAGCTTTATATATTAAGTTTAGTCCACTAGGTGATCCAAACAGGTTAAAGTTTAGTCCCTAGGTCTTAAAATCCACTTAATTTGGACTAAAATCAATCTGTGAACTGCAAAAAGATGAAACTACCGCTCACTATGCACATGTAGCCATGACAGCACGATAACCCAAGGGTAAAAAAGATATTTCTATATCTCTACGTGTGTGTTCCACCTAAAATTTAGTCCATGGATCCAAACAAACATGGACAAAAATTTAATTACCTAGCTAATGTTTAGTCTGCACTCAAGTTCAGTCCTAGGTGTTCCAAACAAGACGGGCTGTGTAATTTTGGCATGCTATCAAAGTTTAAAAGGGTGGAGAAATGGCAGCTGCTATTTCATTCTATCGAACACTGTTTTTGTTTTGCTTTTCAAGGTGATATATCTCGAAAGAGCGAAAATAGTTAACTTTGGCAGTAGATGGAACATGTCGCCAAAAAAACAAAATGATTATTTACAAGTCATACCAACTTATAACTACCAAATTTTGATACAATGAGATACAATACCAAGAAAACAAATCTCAAGTAAATAAAACACTATGGTAAAATAGGTGTTTGGGTCCTCAACTTTGCTTTGAGGATCAAGTTCGTCTCTCAATTTTTAAATTGGCTAATTTAATTCTTTACCTTTTATTTTTTGGTCAAACTCATTCTTGTCCTGACGTGGCTCTCCATATTAGCATGAGAATAATACGAAATCTCCCTTCTACTTTTGGTCTTTTCTACTTCCTCAATTTCCACTGATGTGTCATATAATTTACTTGGACTCATAATTCCCCATTCAATGGACTAACTTGGGCCACCGGTTTTAGAATTTGAATTCTATCTAATATCTAATTTTGAATTCTAGCATTTTGAGTGGGGTAGTCTGGGTTAGCGTTTCTAAGAAATTAAGGGGAAGAGGAAACCAAGGGCAAAAATGACACTTTCTATTAGTTTCATTCCACTTTGGAGAGCTGCACCAGCACAAGGCCAGGTTTGAACCAAAAATGAAAGTTAAGGGACTAAATTAGCCGATCAGATAGTTTATGGTATGGATGAATTGACCCACTGGGCACATTTAAAATAAAATATCTATTTTACCAAAAACTATAACATCATTGTTTAAAAAGATATGTGACATGGTACATGTAAACATAATAAGATATGGAACGCTGCTTATATAATAAAAAACAAATGGTTACGGTACTATAAGCATGATTATTACGTCAGCGGCATCAAAGTGCTCTCAGAGTTAAAAGTGAATCACAATAGCGTTGATCGTTTGGCTTGTATTGTCGTACATTTCCACATACAGGCAGCATCGAGCACCAGTTACCATCGATCGACGGCATCATGGCAATTGGCAAAGCGATCAAAATCTGTCAAGTCCATCCAGGCACCTAGCAGCCAGCTGCAGCCTGCAGCCGAGGGAATCATGAAGCACTGACACTGAAGCATCCACTCAACGCCGAGGAACGCGCGCGACTGGACAACAGCGCATACACGGGTGCATTCTGTGTGTGCCTGCCTCATTGTGCCATACTGCCATGCAATTCTGCCATGTAATCTACTACATAAATACATAATAGTGCTCTAGAACTGCCAATCTCCTCATCGCCTAGGAAAGAGTCCATTTCAGCTAGCCCAGCCTTGTCCATCCACTGGCGCTTCTTCCCCCATGTGAGCCCTTCCTTGATTTGGCTGCACCTGCACCTCCATGGCTCCATCCCACGGGGCAACAATGGCTGGCCGTCGTCCCTCACGAGACAGCCTCGCTTTTTAGCTGGTGTGGATGTGAAGGAACAAAGGGCGAAAGGAGCACAACAAAAGATGCATAAAAAGCTCTGCATGGCAAGGAAGGATCACACAAGAGTCTTGTTGCCCTCATGACAAGAAAAGGGCACCCGATTTCCCCTTCCTGGAGATCTGCAGAATACTCGGCCGTTGGTAATGTGAGAGCGAGAGGCAAACAGGCACCGGCTGCCTGCTCTCAGCTACCGGTTTGTTACTGCGGTGTGGTCTGTGATGCTGTATTGCCGAGTTTGCCGTGGTAACGATACGTCGATACAGTACAGAATGGGAACATGCTTGTGATTCGTGAACGTTCCATCAGGCAACAGAGATGAGAAAAATTCAGGATGATTTTGCCGTGTATGGCTGCATGCTGCATTGGAGATTATTGTCTCTGGATGGATTGTGTGAGCCCATGCCTGCATGGGAGCTGGGGCAAAGCACATGTGGGTGGGAACTGTTGATGGGTTGCTGCTACTCTACCAATATATATCACTGATTAAATCAATAAATGTCTGCATGGCTGGAATAATCATCTACTGTCTGGAATCAGTACCCAGCAGGATAAGAGACCATCTCCTCCATAGAAAAAAAATGCAGGCAAAGTCACTACAGAGCCATCAGATATATTGTGGCTGATTATATATCACTCATCTCCAGTAGTTACTAGTTAGTTCCTTCAGAAATCTTGGACCATCTCCTTACAATGCCATTGTTCTCTGAACAAACTCAATCAATTGGTAATACAAGATCCTGGAAAAGGAACAGATCTCTGATCTGGACCCATGATTGCTCTTCAAGATCATCATGGGCAGTGGCTCGCAAAGCGCTCCCAAAGTTTTGGTCCCATGGAAAGTGGTTGTGGGTGACAAAGTACATGTGCTATAGCCCATAGGAGGATGATATAGTAGTAAAGCTTCTATTTCCCCATGGCCAGGAAAAGCCAGCTCCACTTTCTTGAGAAGAAAAAAGTTTGCAAGCCAACACCTATCTTTTGCTGCAATGTTTATGCATTGACTCATATTATCGCAGAAGATTTGGCTGCTAATTGTCAATCCTAGGGCGTGCTGATTCTCTAGGTGCTTTGAGTGGCTCGAGGATTTTGTCACGTCTCTGCAAGAAATGTTTATTCTTTTTCTTATGTAAAAAAGGACCAATAAACGTTTCTGGATGACTAGTGCAGTTAATGCTGAAACAGACATGATTAGAAGGGACAGAATCAAACTTGACAGTTAGTGGCATATGATCCAATCTAGCTCATCACTAGACAAGATTATCCTGAAGTGTAGGTAATTTAGACGGAAGGCATGTAATCCAAAGTAGAACAAAGATGTACCCAATCAGGACCTTGCTTTGCTTTGCCATCCAAGATCATGTGGTGGAATAGCTGCTTCTCGAGCTTTAAAGAGACAAGCCAATAGATGCAGAGCACTACAGCAGTTGCTTGAAGTAGTGCTGTACTGCTGAAGTTTAGCAAAAATATTATTGGGAAAGTTTTTTTTGAAAAGATATATTATTGGGAACCTTATGGAGAGCTTTTGCTACATTCGCCTACTGAAAGCACAACACCACCAACCATCAATTTGTCATGCATGCATCCCTTAATTAGTTGCCTTAAATTGTTATGGAATTCGTGATACAATGAACCATGTCTCATGTTCTCCTATGACAAACTTTTTGTTTCACTAATTTACTGCTGAATTTAATTAGTTTAATGCAGCAGTGTTTGTTTACCACTGACACAGCCTGCCGGATCATGAAGCAGGATTGTAGAACAATCCAAGATCCAGTTTATAAAATATAAACTGTACTGAATCTTTGGGATCCAAGATATGTTACCGTAGAATGTAAGCAGGAAACAAGTTTAGAATCTTTGGTCATCTTACCCATTTCTTCAGTACTTCATAGAGATCGATGTGTTCAATCAAGTGCTGGGGCATAAAGAAGTGGTCTTGTTTGGTAAAAGGAAAATGAATAGTAAGTTGCTATACCCGACCCACTCCACATGCTCTGCTGCAGTTCCGACACATGACCCATTTAATATATGCAGTCGAGAAAGACAAATGGTCGAAGGCAAGAACAATTATAGGGATTGGTGAATAAAGCAACTACTAAGAAATACTCCTATATTACATTAAAAACTGTCTTTAAAAAGTTGCATTCAGATGTTGAACCCACAAAAAAAAAAACAATGCCAGGCCAATGTAAGACAAGACTAGAGTGCCGATACATGAAGAGCGTATCACAAACAAAACAGATAAACAAGGACATAACGCAGAAGTGCAGGAACTATCTGAAGAGTTCCTGTGCGCGACACTAACCAACACCTGCAGGCAGATTGATGACACACCTTTCTCATGTACAAGTCAGTGCCAAAATCCATGTACAGTACTAATGCCCAATGTTGAGTCTGCGGTTGACCGCAAGTTTTGTAATTTACGGTCGATCCACTCCTTCATCTTCCTATTTTCCTTCTTCTCCCCCCTTTGCTCCTCCATCTTCCTATCCCTCCCAGATCCAGCCACTGGAGCCTCTTCCCATTCCTCCCGAATCCAGCGCGGCAGCGGCGGTTAGGTGGCGCGGAGCTGCGGACAAGCGCGGCACGGCACGGCGGGGATCCCCGACGCCGGCGGCGAGCTCCGGCTGGGGGAGCGGCGCGGTGGGCTGGCAATGGAGAGGTGGTGCGGCGGGTCGGGGGCGGCGGCGGCGGCGAGTGGAGGCCAAGCGGGCAGCGGGTCTGCGGCGCCGTCGCCGCCGATAGTCTTTTTTTTCACTTTTTCTTTTTTTCATACAAAATTTAACAAAAAAAATTACCCGAGTTTTCTTTTTATTTTTGGATGTACAATTTTTTCCTTCAATTTTTCAGTTTATTTCATAAATTTCTCTTTGTGAAATTTTTTCTCGTAAAACTTTTTTTTATTTTTACCAAAACTTTTCTTGAAATTTTTTCAACCTCATTAAATTTTCACTTGAAAAATTATATGTCTCTCCAAAAAAATTTCTGAACTTTTTTTCCTCAACAAAAAAGTTACTAAAAATAGAAAAAAAAGATGTCTGAAAGTCGACCGTACGGACCGACCCTTCCGTACGGTCGACCGTAAAATAGCCAACCCCATACTAATGTAGTTAGTTACTAGTTGATACGCGGACAAATTTTGTGAGATTGATTAACTTCACTTCTACTGACCAATTTCATTGTAAACTCTGTAAAACTTCGATCTGAAAATGACGCCGCATTGCGACACGCGCCTCCGCTGGTTCTAATGGGCCACAACCCTATATGAACATGACTCGGCTACAGATGGTTTGCTAACTTTGGAGTTTGTGGCTGTTTGAAGTGGGCCAAGTCTGGTTTGTTTGGTAGCATTGGCTTGGTAAGAAGGGGGAGCAGCACCAGGTGACTTTACCTATGTGGTACTTGTTCGGTACTAATTCTTCGGTGCCAGGAAGAAATTCCAATGTCTGACCTTAGTTGGTTGTACCTTGCAATGGCCTTGCTGAAGGCATTGTTTGGATTCCGAAGAATTGCTCTCTAGGGTGAAAACTTATGATCTGGTCTTAATTAGTTGGGCAATGGCGGTGCGTGCGCGTACCGTTTCCACTTTGGTGGCATTGTCTTGGGAGTTTTATTCGAAGTCCAGGCGTTACTATGGTAATGAAGGAGGCAAGGAGTTAAAGATGAAGTTGTATGTTGTAGTTTGCTACGGTATGATTTTTTGTCATGTCGTTGTTTTGTTTCTTTTACTCTATAGGCTGTGTGCATCCTAGTTATGCAGAGGCCGGGTTGGATCTTAGTATGATTGTATCATCTTGATGTAATTGTCTAAGATCAATATAACTTCCTTTTTCAAAAAAACATGTACATGTCAGTGCCAAAATCCATCTACAGGATTAATGTAGTTAGTTACTAGTTGATACCCAGACAAATTTTGTGAGGTTGATTAACTTCACTTCTACTGACCAATTTTGGTTGCGTTTAGTTCCCAAAAAAGTTTGCGCAATACTTGTCATATCGAAATTTCGGACACATACATAGAGTATTAAATGCAGTTGAAAAAAATAACTAATTACATAGTCTAACTGATTCATACGAGATGAATCTAATGATACTAATTAATACATAATTGGATATTAATTATCATATAACAACGAATTGTGCTACAGTAGCTAAATCCAAACTTTTTCACCAACTAAACACCCTCTTCATCGTAAACTCTGCAAAACTTCGATCTGAAAATGACGCCGCATCGCGACACGCACCTCCGGTGGTTCTAATGGGCCACAGCTCTCTATGAACATGACTCGGCCACAACTCCTTCATTTTCATCACATCCAAAAAGCTCCAAATACTATCTGTTCAACTTTTCTGATTCGGGTTTCAGTCATGCAACACCTCCAGATTCTGCTGGAGTGCTTCTTTTCTTTTTCTTTTTTGAGCAGTAGTTGTATTCAGTCTCGAGATCCAGGCTGTAGCAACGCCGGCGAATTGGCAAACGGCCCATCCCAGAACCTGTGGCGCGAATGTGCAGGCAAAGCCGGACGAAAGTGTCGTCCACGAGCCTTGAGCGTTCTCCCTATCCCAGCAACCTGGAGCTGGGTCCTCCACAACCTCTTCCGTGGCCGGCGTTCGACGCGCGGCGGACGGCGGATGCTTTCATACCTCCGCCGCTAGCCAAGCCACGAACGCCGAGGCGCGGCCACAGCGGCGCCACTTGTCTAGCACCCCGCCAGCGCCATTCCATCGCTCCGGATCCGGCCTCAATCTCGCACGCGGGAGGGCGCTCGGCGCTCCGTATGGTACTGGCTATATATAGCCTGACGAACTGAACATTCGCTGCATCACTCGCATAGGCAATCTGCTCCCTCTTCCTCTCGGCTAGCCGGCCTCAATTCGTGGCGTAGGGCAAAGGCGGCGGCGAGCGAGGATGCTGGAGAGCCGGGCGGTGATCGGGGACACGGACATGCTGCAGGCGATGCAGCAGGAGGCGCTGCGGCTGGCCGGGAAGGCGCTGGACAACTTCGAGGCCGTCGACTCCACCGAGATCGCCCGGTTCATCAAGAAGGTCGGTTGCTGACTTTTGGTTAGCTCTTGCAGTGAATGCTGAACATGTTTTCAGAACTGAACATCGTGCCGGCAGGAGTTCGACCGGTCGTACGGGCCCGGCTGGCAGTGCATCGTGGGCACCGACTTCGGGTCCTTCGTGACGCACCACTCCGGCTGCTTCATCTACTTTGGCATCGGCAACCTGGCCGTCCTGCTGTTCAACGGCGGCGACGGCGCGGCTCCTCACGGTGCCGCCGGTGAGAAGGCGCGGCTCACGGCGCGGTGAAGGCTGCTGTCAGAGGCGTGAGGGAATGTTATGATCACTTATTGTGGACTTGTGGTGTCACTCGAAGGGGATGATAGTGTAGTGATCAAACATGCAAGTCCTTACTTGGTTAAAAAAACTAAAAATCCTTGTTCTCGCGGCATGTCTGCTGGGTAAACTAGAAGAAAGTGATGGCAAATACGCAGTGGAAATTCACATGCATTTTCATTTTCGCCAGCGTCTAGTGGGGCTTTTGTCTAATCACACACCACTCCGGGTCCTTCAGTTCAGTTCAGAGTTCAGATTCGGGCCCCACTAGACGCTGTGGACTATGGGCTACTGCGTATCAGTCCCTTTCAATCCCTTTTCCTCCGAAGAATCCGAACACAGCACATGGGCCAAAACCTGAGCTGGGAGACAACACAAAGTTGGACGAGCGTTGGGCCCTGTCTCTGAACCACATAGGCCCATGACATGCTCTTTCGGTTCCAACTAAAGTCACTGAAAAGTGACCTGACCTGAACACCAGCCAGATCACCCAACATCCTATTGGGGCTAAGCTAGCCAATTCAATGACACTATCGATCCCACTTTTTTTCACCACTTTTTGCACACATCGTTCTAACGTTTATAAATCATTTACTTGTCAAAAATGCAGATATTAGGTGTCAAAAAAACAACAACAAGCTCGCAGATGTCGTGCTCGTAGACACCACACCAGCAGAGTTAGCTGTAAACAAGATGTCAAGATATCCAAGTGCAGGAAAAATTAAAGTTCGGATATGCTGCCAGAACATTGTACCTTAATGGCTGCCGTCCAAATCATGTTTATGGAATGGGAGCAGTCCGTTCACGTGGCACATGACAGGGAGAGTGCCTAAATATCTTCTACGGCCAGCTCGGTTGCCACAAACGATTTGATGTTCAGAACTCTGAACATCATGCAGCCTGAAAGTGCACTGGAGACCGACAGGTTCAAGCATTTGAGCGACGGACAGGGAAATTAGGTGATACCGAATGCTAATCCGGCAGGAGATCGCAGGCGGCAGCACCTAAATCTGCGATGAGAAATGGAGCGGACAGGCTCTGATGGCATTCGGTCAGTGCGTACTGGCGCATCAGATCACATCAGGATCGCAATTGTTCTTCTGCTCTCAAAGTCTGTTGTTTGGATTATGTCCCATTCAAGGGAATATTGATATTTATTAATATTAAATAAAATCTGATTATAAACTAACTGCATAGTCCTGAGCTAAATTTCGAAACAAATCTAAAGATGTATATATTAATTCGTAATTAGTAGATGATTACTATAGCATCACTATAGCAAATTATGGATTAATTAGGCTCATTAGATTCGTCTCGTAAATTAGCACCCATCTGTCAAAAAGATTTTATAAATAAATTTTATTTAATATTTTTAAATGGTAAAATTCTTTTTGTGACAGAAATTTTTTAAAAAAAGCTGATGGAGGCCAACCACCGAACAGGAGAGTACTACCACTGACGACAAGGAATCCAGATCCAAGCGGCGTCGCCAAGGCACTGGACACCCGCAACAAAAAGCTTGGCGATTCGAGCACAGTCCAGCCACTGATGGCGTCCACGCACGATGCAGCAGAACAGCGCGTGCCAGTGGAGCATAAAGGCCACAAGGAATTCAGGATGCCTGCCAATCTTTCAATGCGCATCGATACCGCTCAGAAATCACAAGAGCTCGTGATGCTCGATCAGTCAATCTTTCGCGGGGTGCATTAAAAAGGACCGGAAGAACTGTGGGATCTGAATAAGTTATCATCATCAAGATCTTCTCAAATAAGCAAAGCAATCCGTTTGAGAAAAAGGGAAAGCAGCAAAGCTTCTCACTCAGTATCTCCTCACTCATTATCTCCTCACCATCCTATATGTACATTGCGGCAAGCCATCTAGATAAACGCACTCAAAGAACTGGAAATGCCACACGCCTGATCAGCAAAAGTTTTGTTAAAAAGCCCGTGGAATGAAAGAACTAAGAAGAAATTAATCCCCAAGTAAAAAGGAGGAGGCAGACGTGTGTGTGTCGCGTCCGGGACAGTCGATGAGCCGATCCCGTCACCGGCACCTGGAGATGTCGATCTCGATGAGGCTGTCCTCCTCCAGCAAGATCTCGATCATCCCGTCCTCCCCCTCGCCCCCGCCGCCGGCGCCGTCGTCGTCGCTGCCGCCGCTGTCCGAGCCTGAGTCGGAGTCGAGGTCGGAGTCGGAGGCCCAGGACAGGCCCATCTCCTCCGGCCGCCCCCACTCCGCCTCGAACTCCTCGTGGATCACCTCCAGGGCCCGCCCCTTGGCCGCCCACGACGCGAACTCGAGGGCCTCCGCCGGGAACACGAGCTCCCGCTCCGGCGGCGGCGGCGGGTGCGCGGCCTCGTGAAGCTGCTGCTGCTGCTGCTGTTCCTCCTCCTCCTCCTCTGGCAGCGGCGGCGACGACGTAGGAGGAGGGTCTACAGGAGCGGTGGCCGCCGATGGCGGCGGCGGCGGCGGCACGGAGCCGAGGCGGAGGAGGGAGAGGAGGAGGAGCAGGGAGGATAGCGAGGCGGGGGAGAGCACGAACAGCAGCAGCGGCCGGGGGAGGTAGAGCACGGCGAGGAGGGACGCCGCGGCCGCGGCGGCGAGGAGCGGGTGGTGGTGGTGGGGCTGCCGCCGGTCGCCGCCTGCGGGGACCTCTTGCGCCGGCGGCGGCGGGGAGGAGGACGGGGCGGGAGCGGAAGTGGCCATTTATGGCGGGACGAAGTGGGCAGTTAAAGCGGCGGCACCCGCCAAGCGCGGCGGTTTTTATATACAAGGGGAAGCGGACAAGCAGAGGAGATTTGCCGCAAGGCTCCGGCACGGTTTCGCAGGAGAGACCTCTTTTCTCTTGCAATTGCAAGTACGCCAGGGAGAGGACAGGGGACAACAGGTTAGATAGTCGGGGCTCAGCACGGCCAAACCGTGCCGAGTTAAAACTGGGAATGACTTTTATGTGCTACTGCTTGGACATCATCGTACATTTGCGAGCTGGAGTATTTCTTTGGGTGTTTTTCGTGCTCGCACAAGTTGTATCGCATAGTATAATTTGAAGGAGCATGCCTGCCTTTGTGTAACCTAGCATGCAAGAACTAAGTAGACAAGTAGTTAAAAGTTTTCAAATATCGAATTGAATAATGATATTCCTCCTATCACATATCTAAGTCCATAATCTTTGCTAAAGTTAAATGTTTTAATTTGGAAATATTGGAAACATTAAAAGCACTTCTATCATTATTCATTACCAAAAAATATACCTATTCTTCAGTTTTTTTAAAAAAATACATGTTCTTCCGTATGATATTATAATCTTACTATTACTAATTGGAGGCTTTTTTCATGCCTACACATGAAACCACCTAGGATCGTAGGTGGACACTCTAAAAAAATAAAGAAATCATAAAAATTATCACAAAAAATTAGAAAACATCCGGCCATCAATCAGCTCTAATTATAATAGTCATTAGATATGTTATCTTTCCTAATAAATTATCCACCTCTGCCATTATGAATTAAAATAACCCCTCAAATATATATCTAAATTACCCACCTCTGCCATTATAAAAAAAAATCTAAAGTAACCCCCTAATTTTTATGTAAATTACCCAACTGCCATTATAAAAAATAATACAAATAACCCCTAAATTTGCATATAAATTATCCAACATGTATCTGTCAGCACCCTGTAGCAGGGATACCCACTCCTACTGCAGCAGGGCAGGACCCGTGTAGTTATCCGTAACTACGCGTAAAGGACGGATCAGTCAGGCCCCACGGGTCAGGCCCTTTCCTCACCAGACCAACGGCCCCGGACCTGTTCCCTGTCTGGGGATGGGTCCGGAGACGCCACGTGTCCCTAAGGAAGGGAAGCTCCGAGCTGACAGTCGAGGCCTCGGACCCCCGTAGGGGTCCGGGACCTCCTGCGTCCATCCGGACCTCCCATACTGCGTGGGGGTCCGGAGGCGCCACGTGTCCCGGAGGAACGGGTTCGAGCGCGAGCCTTCTGCTGGAAGACTCGCCCGCCTACCGCATTCAATGCTGGTAGTTGAGGCGTGCTCTGCCACCACAGCACGCGGGGCAGCCTTTGTCAGGACCCACTGTGCATCGCGTATTACCAAGATACACAGTGCAGCCGCACCCGCGCAGAGCCCGCCTACCGCACAGTATCTAAATTACCCACCTCTGCTATTATAAAAAAAATCTAAAGTAACCACCAATTTTTCGTGTAAATTACCCACCTACCATTATAAAAAATAATGCAAATAACTCCCTAAATTTGCATATAAATTATCCAATTATGTCATTATTAAAAGTTAAAGTAACCCCAAAATCCGAATCTAAATTATATATTTATAATAAATAAAAATATGCATCAATATAAAATTGTAAATTACTATTATAACATTATTAATATATTATTGGTATTATTATTTATATAAAATACTACGCATGTGTCACCATATATTCATATATAATGGAAGTGATAAGAATATCAATTTACAAATAAATGGTTCAACAAAATATATTTTAAACATACATGGAGATGTGATGCAAACTAAAATCTATTGCAACAAGATAATGATAAATATGTATTTATAACATGTGTTAGCATATTTAACACATGAAAAAGTGCGTGAGATACTAATTATAATTATTTGCTATAAGTATTACTTTTATATTAATTCTAATTAACCCGTGCGGGGGCACGGGTTGATAAGCTAGTTACTTCTAGTAAAAAGGTTAGACTAGAAATACATGTGGTTCTGTGAAGTAGCTTTTTGTGTATTTGTTAGAAAATAAAAGGTCTAAATAGACATTTAGTACCTTTTTTGAGGTGGGTGGGGGATTATATTTATGCAATTTTTGTAAATTATGTTAACCACATATTTAAAATATTCAGGCTCATAGCATACAACTTGTCCCATTTTGGATGTGGATATATCATTTCTAGCATCATGATCCGACGAGTTTTGATACAAAAAAAAATAGTAAAATGGCACAATGTTTACACCATTGATAGCTCAAGTCCAATTATATGAGCACTGCTATATCATTTAAGGACAACTGGACAAGTACTATAAATCCAACAATGAATATCGAAATAGTAATTGTTCTAGTGACACGACTATTTTTTTGTTATAAGCGATGTGCTCGTAGTGTTTTCGTCTTCACAGTCACAGCTGAGATCCAAGAAGACCTGTGCCGGTCAAACCGGCGTGCCCTGTGACCTCTCGGCAGCAGCGCAGTGATGATGGGGGCGCCGCACACGGGAACCGCAGGAAACGGCGCGCCGGCACGGCTGGTGGCTCGGCTCGGGCCTCTGTCGGGCCTGTCGATCGACGGGGCGCCGAGACCAACAAAGCCGGCCACGGCAAGCGAAAGCGTCCTCCGGCACGGCCCTGCCCCGGCCGTTTCCGATACTACTACCCCTAGCGCGCGCGGCGCGGCGCGGCTCGGCTCGGCGCACGGTACCTCCTTGCCGGCTCTCGGCGGGACGCGTCGCCGTCACGGGCCACCGGGAAAAGCATCCTGGCCAATGGCAGCTAGCAGGATCGCTTGGACTACAAGGCTTTGACAGGAGGGGGAGGGACGGGACGGCCTAGGGAGGACGGACGGAGGCATGTTCTCGGGGTCGGTTGCGCTGGGGCCTGGTGCCGCACTGTCCGGCGCCAGATTACTGCTCTTCAACCGATGCCTAGCTTCTCGGTTGAATGGCGCTTGATGGTTTTCTGAACGGAACTGACTGATGCTTTGAGGAGATTGAGGTTCAGAAGCCCGTGGAAACTGCAAATCCGAGAGATCCGACGTCGTACAAGGTCCCTGGGTGAGTCGGTTTCTGCCTTTCTTTTCTGGCGTACACGTGCCCACCCCAGAGTTGTATATAGTACTAGTGCGGAAGGCCTGACCTGAAGATCTGAGCGAATATCTCGGCATCATGCAGAGTTAGTAGGAGCAAGGCAGCAAGTAGCTCTCAATCGTGCACAAGGGACGAACTAGGACTGTGCATCGATGTTATGGGTGCTCGGAGTCCAAACAAACTGACGTCGTGCGTACTGGGTACTCCCTCCGTCCCCGAATTAAGTGTCGCCCTCCGTCCATAAGTATCTCCCTCCGTATCTAATTAAGTGTAACCATAAAACGGAGCTAGGAACTAGCAATTGGCAAAAGACCGAGCATCTCTAAAGTTTGTCAAATTCTACTTGGGCAAATTTTGTGATTTGCAAACTCCAAAACTATATGCCAAGTAAAAAAACTGCCTCTCTCCAATAGTTTGCTATTTTGGATTTAGCAAAATGAAAAAGAAGGACCACAAGACTTATTCCGGTCGGTTTCTGTAATGCTTTGCGCGAAGCGTTCTTCTCCACATGAAGCCACCGCCGCCGCGTCATTCTTTCACGCGCGATCCCTTTCTCCCAGCCGGCCATCTCTTCCTCCGTTCCAGCCCTCTCCTCCATCCAAATCTCTTCCCAGCCGTTTACAGAAGCTTCAAATTGTTGTTGATCCATCTTTCGCCGGCCAGGATTCATGCCTCGAGTATTCAATCAAATATATTTTTAAATAATATACGAGTGTGCAATGGATCAGCAGCAGCAGGAGACAAGGATGGGACATGGATCAGCAGTAGGAGACGAGGATGGGACGTGGATCAGCAGCAGTAGGAGACGAGGATGGGACATGGATCAGCAGCAGCCTAATCTGCAGGAGCAGCAACGTGCAGCAAGAGCAGGCCATGATTAATGCATGTCGAGCAGCACATGTAATCGGTAGGAGTAGCAGCATATAGCTGGAGCAGCAGGCAATTTGCGCGATGGTAGCCAGCGCGCAAACGCATATTTGCACGTTGAACAGCTGCATTTGCCAAGTTGCCAAAAGATGGAAAGGAAGATAGCAAATTGTTGGAGACCTATTTTTCTTATTTTTGCAAAAAAACAATGATGGAGAACCAATTTGTCAAACTGTTGAAGATGCTCACCCCTAAGTAGGGATCACTTCTCAGCATTTGAATGGACATGTAATTAATATTGTATTCGTGACGTGAAATAAGCATGCATGCCACACAACATCAAATTTTGTACATTACACAATCAGGAGTTATACCCACTTTTTCACATTTAAACATGCAGTACAGTGTTTCAGCCTTAAACAAATCAAAGAGGCCAACAAAACATGCATTTCATTTGGCGGCAAACACCACTGGCGCCAAAACAAGTCCTGCTCTCCATTTTTACCAATGTGAAAAGCAAACTGAAATTTCAAACTATTGACCCAGCGCCATTTCTCTATACATGTGGGAATAAAGCCTGGTACCCTTTCGATGCCTTTTCAGTTGAACCATTCCCCTCTCATCCATCTACTGTCCATGGCAATAGACTTAAACACACTACCAGAGGAGGAAGGAGACGAGGTGTGCCTGATCTCAACAACAGTCCTGCTGAACATGAAGAGGGTCATGATCACTCAAGATGTAGTGATTTTACCAGATCACCACACTGCATGCAGATGCAGTACACCAACCTCATGATCTGCCGACATTTCTAGCTCCGCATGTACCACTGCCGCGACCACACAGGAACAAGATGTCCCCCGGCGAGAAAAACGTGCCCGCTGACCCACGAACTGCTGGAATGCCTCCTCCCGTCCTCCGGGCCAATACGAACTCCATAGAAATCGAACCAGCACGAGTGATTTTCGATTTTATCATATGGTAATCGAACCGGCAAAGAAAATCTTGTGCGGAATGACATGGTTGGAGTCCGATTGTACAGACAGAGATATGAAATCGCTTTTGTAGGGCGTCCAGCACCTAGAGATTGCGATCTGCCCCTTGTCCATGATGATGCCGGAGGCAGGGCTGGGCGCCCGCACGTGAACTGATGGTGCCGTGCCGAGGCTATAGGTTCGGTGCGTCCGGGTCAAAAAGGTGCCGAGGGAAGCACTGGAAATCTGGAAGTCCGTAACTGAAGGTTCCCAGCAGTACTCTCCACCTTATTCATTGGATTGCTGGCTAATGAGTACTGAGTGGTAGCACCTGCTAGAGCAAGTCCCGCTGTAACAGAAGCTGCCTAGGACAGCATTAGGCCAGCGTTTCAACTGTGCAAGTTTGCAACACGTGTTAAGGTTTATTTTATCGGCACACACCAAATACTATGTACACCTCAGCAAAACTAGACAACAGATCAGAGACAGCAGATCAGCAAAACCAGCGTGAGGCCGTCAGTGACACACGTGAGACCCGGGACCGCGCCGGCGTTGGACCCCCGGGCGTTCTGCGATCAACCGACGCCGGCTGCCACGCTGTTGGCATGCTTTTTGGCACGCTAGCAGCCAGCAGCGTGGCCCGATCCGGCCGGCGGGACAATAATTCGAGGGTTGGGCGCTGTGGCCGGCGTCAGAAGTCGACCACCCTGACCTGGTGCCCCTCACCCCCAAAGACACATGCCGCGCGGGCCCCGCACCTCATTCCGGCACCCACTCTTTTTCGCACCGAGCCGCAGCGCCGCGCCTCTGCCGGCTGCTCCACGGTTGGCAGCCACGGAGGCGGGAGGCTGGCTGGCAGCCTGGCACAGCTGCGCGCGTCTTGTCGCCGGTGTAAACGCGTGGGACGAACGCCGGGCCGAGGGCCAGGCTCTTCTCCTCCGGGTCCGGGGGCGGTTGCGCTGCCCTCCTCCTGAATGAAATTTTCTGTAGCGGCCATCGCCGTGGTGGTGCCCGTAGTAAAAGCGCCGTGCTCCACACTTGGGTCCGGGGCAGCTCGAAGAATGATTGCACGAGCGGCTGCTGATCGATTACCTCGCCAGTTGCGAGCGATCTCGTTTCCGCGTTCCCGGAACCATCAAATTGTGTCCTGTGAAATGACATCAAGGCGGGGGCACTGTGCCGCCTATCATTGCAATCGCAGCTGCACAATGCGGCTACCCGCTTACACTCTCCGTTCCAAAAAAAAATGCAACTCAAATTTCTCCGTGAGTTAAACAATTTCAAATTTTATCATCAAGGTATTCGTATAGTATATTTTCATACTAAATCTACTTGGAAATATAAATGAGTAATTTTTAGTTTTTATATAAATTTAATTATATAGTTTTAAAAATTAAATAGTATTGTTTGATTCATTAGGAAGTGAGAGTTGTGTTCCTTTTGCCACGGAGGGGAGTACGCAGGATCGGAGAGCTTCACTGTCTACGCAGATTAGTATACGTTCGTTGCTGTTTCACACCAGATAATGGTGGCAAACTAGCGACAGCAAAGGGTGTAAAAGAATCGCAAATGTTCAAAAGATAAACGAGCCACAGAACTTTTGTCTAAAAAACGAGCCTCAGAACTCCGGATTTTGGCCCATTCTGTAATGGTTCTGTGGCTGGGCGGCTGGGCCAAACCGGCGCTCCAATCGGCGATAGGGCTGGCTGCTGAGCTGAAAGAAGCTAGTACTCACCACCCAACTCCAACAAACCGAACGAAAAATCTGGACAGACTGCGACTCTGAAAAAACCAACACGCCTTGCATGCCTGCAGTGCCCAGTTTTTCAGACTTCAGAATTCAGACAGTGCCATCTATGCACGCATGGTTCACACGATTACTACGGATGATATCATATATAAACAGATGTATTCTGCATCAATTAGTGAAGAGTGCAAATGCATTATGCATCAAGTTGTAAAGAGTTTACCTTCGCGTGCTCGCAAGTACACAGTGATCATACACTTGCAGCATGCACAAAAGAGAGGGGAGATCAATACTCAACAGACTCGCATATAACTTACAAAGTACGTACACAAAAAGAAAAAGGGATAAAACAAAGCGTGTGTTCTTCAATCACAGCATTGAAGAACGACCACAATATATAACTCTACATAAGCTAACTTACACATATGAGTATACTATAATACTACCGCTACCTAAAAAGTTTCTCTATGACGTGGGCTACAAAAAGCACTAAACTTTGCAACCTGACACTACTTAGATACACTGGCGAGCAGAGGTGGAAAGTGGAAACTGAAAGCCTGTGACGATGTCATATTTACATCTAGACCTCGGAGAGCAAGCTTCCAAACGACGCCGACAGGTTGACGGCGATGCTCTCCAGGTTCTTGCCCCGGAGGCGCGACCTCGCAACCCTGCGTTGCCTGGGCGCCCCGGGGCCGTCTTCATCGTCCCCGTCCTCGTCGCCTCTAAAACCGGCCTTGGACGACGGCGTCGCGAACTTGAAATGCAGCTCCCTAGCAACATTTGTCTGCAGAGACAGAATTGAACAAGGTGATGTCAGCAGGCGGAGTGGCGACAGATGCACAATTTGGAATCAGGAGGCAGGGGTCAAAGTGCGTACTGCTTCGCTGACTGGTTTGGACACGAGGAGGAGCTGCCTCAGATCACTGTGGTTCACCTTGCACAGGACTTTAATCTGCCGAATTCGAACCGAAATTGGGATAAGAAAGACATACAGAGTATTGAAATCGGAAAATAGCAGATGAGCGTCGAGCAATTACCAGGACGTCTTGAGGCAGCGATTCGAGAAGGCTGACGGCGTCGTCCATGTGGAACCGGACGCTGCGCTGCTTGCGCAGGGTGCGCGCCGGCGAGTGCGGGCTCCTTGGGCCCGGAGTCGGCGAGACGGCGACCCTCTTCCTCCCGAGGATCCTTGAGCTGCTCCTGCAATTCGAGAAGCTCAAGCTCGTGGCGAGAGACCCCTTCTTTGCGTCGCCCTGTCCAATTGCCATTTTCCCCCTTTGCCTGTTAAACCCTACTACTGCTCTTGGTCTTTGGTGATACAAGACAATCACTTATCCAATCGGAGATCTCGTAAGGAAGATTCTCTGCATAGGAAGATTAAAGAAATTGGTTGGCGGATTTCCTTCTAAAAATAGACCAATTCGTTCCCAACATTTTAGATCGGAAATCCCGCAAAAGCCTCGGTGCAGCTAAAACCCCCGATTCAAATGAAATGAAGGAGAGATTGTCCCGAGCCGCAAACCAAAACTACAGCCGAACTGCACTCTAATCCAATCACCCTCGGGCCTCAGCGCAAGCTAGAAAAAAGAACCGTTGCATAAAACGCAATCTACGCAAGGCGGCAAGATCACAAACCGATAAGCTCTAATCCAATCACCCTCGGCGCAAGCTAGAAAATGCACCAGCAGCTCTGATCCAATCCCCCCTCAGCGCAAGGAGTCAGGACCCTGGGCGGCGCCTCCCCGTCGACGGCCATGGTGCCGACGAGCTCGACCATGAACTGCGAGACCATGACGGCGGCCTCCCCGTCCTTGCGCACGGCGATCTTGGGGTCGTACTCGGGCCGCGCGGGCCGGGGGCGGGCCACGACAGTGACGTGCGAGCCCACCGCGAGGCCGCAGGGGAGCTCCACCACGCGGACGCCGTCGTAGGGGAGCTGCTCCCGGTGCACGGAAACGGAGGCCGGGCAGGCCAGCGGCGGCGCCGGCGACGCGGACGCGGGCGCGGAGGAGGCGGAGGCGGGGGCCGGGGCGGCCTGCAGGTGCGCGATGTGCGGCCTGGCGGCGGCGAAGGCGTCAGCGGCGGCAGCGTCGAAGGGGGTGGCCGTGCCGTTGGGCCGCGGAAGGAGGAGGGAGGAGAAGACCGGGAGCGGGCGCGCGCCGCCCGCGGCCGGGGCTGGCGCGCCGGCGGGGAACGCCGGCTTGGCGGGGCCACGAAGAACAGAACCAGAAACAGAGGGCAAGACCAAGCGCCAGAGCAAAGTCCGACGAGGGAGAAGAAACAAACTAACGCTAAGATCGGAGGAGGAAATTACCTCAGGATCGCTCGCAATCGCAAACTCCTTTCGATAATCGCACAAGAAACTGGGATGTCTCCCTTCCCCCACTGCTAAGCAACCTGACCTGCGACGAATGCTGGAGGTAAATTTGGAAACAGGTGACCTCCCCCTTCAGCGTTTTTATAGGAGCCCACTATTTGGTTGTCCGCGTGGGAACCTACCTAGAAAAATCCTCTGCGCAGGGGCCTTTCTAGAAAATTACCGAACCGCCACCCAGAATTCAAGGCTGGTTCGTGCGCAAGATCTTTTTCACCTCCCTCTGCGGCGCCTGTCTGACAAGTGGGACAGTGAGAGCGATGACCCACCAGTCAGCTTCTATGGGTCGCAACGCGGCGTTTACGCGGCGTTCTATGGGTCCAACCCGCGTCGGGTGCGCAGGCGTGGGACGCGCGGCGGGCTGGGTACGTGGCGCGATCGCGTTGGTCTGGGAACTAGCCGTTGGGGGCGGCGGGGCGGGTGGGGCGTAGGACGTGACCCGGCGGCGGAGGGATGGGGTTGGTGACGTGGTGGCTGACCGACCCACGCGTTCGCCAGGCTGGAGCTGGATGTTGTAGCTGGAATGGTGTGGGAAAAAAATACTGTTATTTGATTGGTGGCTGGAGGTTGGAGTTGGAATGGTGCGAGAGAGAATTACGGTTGGAGCCCACGCACACGCACGAGAGAAACGACGGCCACGCGCGGGGAAGTCGGTCCGCCGCCGCCCACCGTCGGGTTTCTCGCCGCGTGGGTCTTCCGTCTTCCTCTCCGGCTGTATAAAAATTCGGTTGTTGTGGGACAAGCTAGCAACTAGCGAGCGCGGTAGCCGAAGGGGGCGGGCGTTGGATTGGGACGCAAGTATCCTGTGTCCCGCTGCACAGCGGAGGAATTTTACTGCGCACGTTCATTTGTTTGATGGGGAAGTTTGCCGCGTGCGTCGTTTGTTCAGTTTTGCTGGATTAACGAGGGGTTGAAGCATTTAGTGTAGGATAAGCAAAACCTACAGACTCACTTGAGCTGTGTTTAGTTCCAAAAAAAATTTGCACAGTATCTGTCACATTCAATTTTCGGATAAATGCATGGAGCATTAAATGCAGTTGAAAAAATAATTAATTATATAGTCTAACTGATTCCTACGAGATGAATCTAATGATGCTAATTAATTCATGATTGGACATTAATGGTCAAATAACAACGAAATGTGATACAGTAGCCAAATCCAAATTTTTTCGCCAACTAAAGAAACAGTGTAGTATTTGTGCGTTCGCGTTTGGTTTTGACAGATAGATACAGTGTTAGTGTTAGGCCCTGTTTAGTTCCAAAATTTTTTGCACAGTACCCTGTCACATTGAATTTTCAGACACATGCATGGAGCATTAATGCAGTTGAAAAAAAAACTAATTATACAGTTTAACTGATTAGCACGAACTGAATCTTTTAAGTCTAATTAGTCCATAATTAAACATTATTTGTCTTTTAAGTCTAATTAGTCCATAATTAGACATTATTTGTCTAGTAACAATAAAATGTGCTATAATACTAAAATTCAAACTTTTTCACCAACTAAACACCCTTAGCACCGTTGGTGCGTTTGAGTCAAAACGATTTGACCACGTGCGCGGTTAGCAACACGAGTCAAAGACACTGCGAGGACGGCGTCAAAGTGAAACTAACCGGCCGGATGGGTGGGGCTGGGGCGCGCGCTCGCGCCTCCCACCTCCCACCTTCGCAGGGCGGTTCTGTTGAGCTCGGCCTCAACCGACAACACGTTGCTCGTTGCGGTCCCGCAGTCTGCGAGCAGGGGCAGCCCAAGAAGCGAGAAAGCATCGGCTTCGGCTGGGCGCCTGCGCCCCACCACCGTCCACCGAACTCGGGTCTCGGGACGGGTCGTGTGTGTGGGAGGGCGATGCGCGAAAATTCGCGAAGGCCACACGAAGCACAGCCCGCAATCCGCAGGGTGCATTGGCATCGGGGGGCGCGCGTCGCAGTCGCAGCTGCGAGGAAGGGATGTCGGGGAGCACGCGCCCGTCGTCCGGTGCCGCCGCCGCTCCGTCTCGATGGACGGAGCCCCTGGATCACCGGAACGGCGGAAGGAGAACTGGATGCGCAGCCAACGGCGCGGCGCAAAACGCGTCACGTGTTCGAACACGAGACCAGCCCAGCCGCGCTCACAACCCCACGTGGGCCGCCGCCTTCCAACGCATAACACGGCGTCCGAGTAGGCCCATTTTGGCGGAGATGTTCATGGGCCGTAGACACGTTCATGAAATCAAATTTCTTAGCTTTTTTTTTGAAGAAAAAATTCTTAACTTTAATCATCACCTGAACAACAGAACAAGCATTGTGTGTTCTGTTTCTGCGAGCATGTCGACCAGACCAAGGAAGTTTTCGCTTTCGACTGACCAGTGGGGGGTGGGGGGTAGAGAGAGACATCGTGCCATCCGCCAGTGGGCTAGTGTGTACGTCACTGTACTGCTCAAGTCCGCATCCAGATGCCACGGGATGTGCCTGTGGTACAGGCTTACAGCGCCGGTTTCCAGCCCGGCATTTGTATTACACCGCCGCAGTTTGTAGTTTCCATTTTTCATGTTCGGAGCCGCCAAGCTTGCTGAGTCAGGCGGGACGCCGCCGCGCGAGTGGAGCAACCGGACAAACGAGCTCGCGGAAAGCGGCCCGCCGCCGGTCAGAAGCCGACGATTCCCGCAATTCACCCCGTCTCCAGTCCAGAGTACCTGGATAGGATAGGCTAGCCCGGATGGGCGGGACACGACGCGGTCGGCAGGGGTTATGTGTCCGCCCCTCGCCGGAGACCCGTGCATCTGGATCGCCGCCGGCGCCTGCTGCTGCTGCCAGCACGAGCCGCCGGCCGGCGATGGCTTCGAGTCGTGGCCATTGCCCAATCATACGGATTCGGGATAGACGTGGCGACAGGATAAAGTGTGCAGGAAGTTGAGTCACGAATTCCGTAACGCGCGGTTGCTTCGACGGATCCCGTCGGAACTAGTACCGTACAGTCGGGTAGAGGTAACGGCACCGTGGCCTGCTGTTACTCTGTTAGCAACACGTACGGGATCCCCTTCACCTCTCCTGACCTGTATAGTAGGCTAGCTCGGAGCTCGCGCGCGCGGCGTGCGCATCGCCATGCAATGCATGGTGCCATGATCATCCGGCCACCAGCAGATCCTCCTGCAGACTTTTTAATGCCAATTATAGAGGTCCTCCAACTTGGCAGCGGCGAGGGCCCCGCGGAGCCGCCGCGCGTCCGCGTCAGCGTCATCCGTCCACGCGCTGCTGCGCTCGCGTGGATATTCCTCGAGAGCTGGCTCCCCCGCCCGGCGCGCCGAGAAACAAGAGCTGGGCAGCAGCCAATCGGCGGGCGGGCCGGTGGGTTACTGGCTTCAAGGAAGGGAGGGAGGGGCCCGTGCATGTTGGCCGAGCTGGAGCTGACGGGCGCCGGTTGGCCTCGTGATCGCGCCGGGGCGCAGACCGCGGCGCGGGCACACGGGTAGTGGACGTACGGGATACGGGAGGCGGCGAAAACCGGTGACGGAGTAGGCTGCATCTGCCGGATCGGAGGACCCCAGGACGTGGACCATGTGCGTGCACGCAGCACGCGCGGCGCGCGTCGTTTCCGAGCTCGCCAGTCAACTCGATCATCAGCCTGGAGACACAATATTTTTTTAGTGAAAGTCCGAGACACAATATTACTAATACTAATTTACTAATTGAAGGCTTTTTTGGAGTCTTCACATAAAACCATCTAGGATCTTAGATGGACACTCTAAAAAAAATAGAGAAATCCTATAAATTCTCACAAAAAAACAGAAACATCGAATCATCAATCTAACAAATCTAATTATAATAACTATCCGATCTGTTAACTTTTCTAATAAATTACTCACATTTGCCATTATGAAAATAGACTAAAATAACCCCCTAAACATGTATCTAAATTACCCACCTCTGCTATTATAAAAACATCTAAAGTAACCCCCTAATCTTTGTGTAAAATACCCACCCATGCATTACAAAGAGCCATAAATCCAACTCTAATTATAATAACCGTCGAATCTGTTAACTTTTCTAATAAATTACCCACATTTGCCATTATGAAAATAGACTAAAGTAACCCCGTAAACATATATCTAAATTATCCACCTCTACCATTATAAAAACATCTAAAGTAAACCCCCTAATCTTTGTGCAAATTACCCACCCATGCATTATAAAAATACAAATACCCCTCTAAATTTGCATATAAATTATCCAATTATGTTATAATTATTATAATTTAAATTACTCCTATATCTAAATCTAAAATATTAAAGTTCACCAATATAAATTCTAAATTATTATTTCTATCATTATTAATATATTATTTGTATTATTATGTATATAAAAATACTACCCACGATATATGTCACTATATATTCATGTATGATAGAAGAAATAAGAATCTCAATTCACAAACAAATAGTTCAACTAAATATATATCGAATACCTATGGAAAATAAAATCTATTGTAACTAGATATTAATAAATATATATTTTAGAGTATGTTTTTAAAATATTTAATAGATAAAAAAGGGTTTCAGATAGATAATTATAATTATTAATCTTATTTTTATATTAATTCTAACGGGTTGATAGACTAGTATTATAAATTGTAGTACTAGTACCACAACCACCAGTTACCTTCCCTTCTGTTCCCTCTAGTTGTGAAAGTATGCGCAACATGCCATGTACGTATTCCTCGAGTAGAGGCGGCGCAATTCTGCACAGCCACCAAACTAGTTTTTTTTTTAACATACCACCAAGCAAGTTTACAATGACCGCTCACCGCCGCCACTGGATGGATGGTGGTGCGTGCGGAGTATAGCTTTCACGGCCGTCCCGGACTAGATGAAAGCCGGGAGGGCGACACAGGTCCAAAATCCGGCCAGCTATTCGATCCTTGCCACTTGAGATCTCCGTACCAATTATGCAACACCCTTTAATTTTGGTCCTACCCCTACACACCCGGTTTAGCTTGCATGGAGACGCGTCCCATTCAATCCCCCGTGGTGCACTGTTGGCGTTCGTGGCGTGCGGGGGCATCAGAAACTAGCGCGTCAAGAGTTAACGGGACCAGCAGATCACCCATTCACACGCGGTTAGATTGCTGCTAGCTGCTGGATAATTTCGTAAAAGTTTACCTCATCCATAGAGTTGGCCGACACGTAAAACAGACTGGTGGTGGGTGCTGTGTAACAGCACGCAACCAGTTGTGCGCGCGTGTGGGACCGGCTGTTCTTCAGCCGATTGAAAGCAGGTACCTCAGCTAAAAAACATCCCCAAAAAACCCACTCCCTTCTAAAAAAACAGTCACCTCTCTTTTCTAAAAAAAAACAGTCACATCTCGAACAACAGTGGAAAGATCATTAGCTAATAGCTAGAGGAGTCCGGGCCAAAACAGTCGGCTAGGGGATTTGCAAGACGAAGCGAACGCAGTTGAGATCGATGACCTGGAAAATCGGCACGTGCGCGATGCAATAAAAACGCGTATGATTAGGCGGATGAGATAACATCACAATACTAATGCCGAACCGCAAGTGCCAAGCGGTCGTCGATCCTGATTGCTACTGATCGAGCAAGTGGGGAATAATACAAAATCGGCATAAATGAATTGCAGTAATGGTATACTAGGCGCAGGCCTAATAATAATATAATGCGCACACCCTCTGTGTTAGTAAAGGAAGTATGTGTTGGTAAAAAAGTCATTTTGAGTTTGTCTTAAATCAAATATTTTAAACTTTGACTATATATGTATTTTTTGGGGTTGAGTTTGAAAATATAAAATCGATGTAAGTACATTCGTTTTGAAATGTAGTTTCGTAAAAAATATATATATTGACTATATTCTATAATTTTTTATACTAAAAAGATATTGGTTAAAGTTGTTTTAGAGATTGTCGATATCCGAAACGACTTCCTTTACCAATCTAGAGGGAGTATAGAGTAACGTAATGGGAACATGCTTTGAGAATTCGAAGAGAGATCAGAATAGGGAAAATAATTAGTTATTGAAGTTCAAGCAAAATCCTAAATAAGAGGCTATCATCAGCATATTAAAAGATACTACTGGACACCGACGGTCGTCAAACATTTTGTATACACGGGCATGCATGTCGTCTATATACCGCTGCTTCAAATTCAAACTCCATTCTAATTAGTTAAGTTGGAGACTCCATCCCTGGATCGTGGATTGGTTCCGATATGATAAACCTAATTAATTTAGCAATGTATCGATATAGTTCTCAAACTTTATATACGTACTTTGATAGCTTTTATATAGGCAAAATAGCCATTTTGGTCCCTCAACTTTTATTTTTAGGTCAACTTTGTCACTATACTGTTGTGATGCTCCATAATATCATGAGATCAAGGTTTTTAAAGCGGTAAGGCGAGGCGAGGCGATGGGGAGCCGCTCAGTTTGACAGACCCGCCAAGTTAAAGCGCTTAATTAAGCGTAACCGCCATCATTTGGCGCATTAGCTTAATTAAGTGTAATTTGACAGGCTGTTTTCATCCCATAGGCCGATCGAAACACACCAGAAGTCTCGTACGAAGGCGAGCACAGAAGGTACCAGCATGAAGCATGATAAAATATTACAAAAATAGTAAATAATATTAATGCTTTTACAAAACAGCTTCAAATTTAAAATGTACATAATAGACAATAGCAGCGGAAGAGAATCTAACTTACAGAACATTTTTACTAGAGAATAAATAAAACGAACTAAATAAGTCGAGAACTACCGAGACGTAAAGACAAGACGCCACATCGAGCCCACCGATGTGAAGCCTAGTTAGCTCCTAAACATGAAATAGGGTAACAACAAATCCTGAGCAACTAATACTCAGCAAGACTTATCCGACCAGTGGGTATAACTTAGCCCACATACCTAGACATGCAAGGCATTTGGCTGGTGGTTATTTTGCAGAAAAGCGACTAAAGTAATTCCTTACTTTTAGTATTTTAGCCCCAGATTCTATACGAATTAACTCTAATCTAATATTTGCATGAATCAACTATAGCAAGCATGGTGGTGCAATCAAATAATAATTCAATGTATTCATTGTCATATTCGTACACATCCTCCTCATTCTATCATGAGACTACGATGCAGCAAAGAGATCAAGGCTCTCATAACCGCGAGATACGGCGAATCGATCCGATTTAACCTTGCAAGGTGAACCTAACCAACACGGCACGTGTATGCCCCGTCGGACCACACGCACCAACCATTCCCCTCCCCGCCTCGAACTACAGGAACCAGCCCAATGACATATGGTCAGCCGAGCTCAACGTGAGACCACCAAAAGTAAACATGTGCATTCCCATTTCTTCGCGACTACTCGACTACCCCAGGAGTTGGGTGCGGTTCCTGTACTTTCGAAGCAAGGCAGTACTCGGCTTACCAGTTTCGACTACCTCATACTCCCGGTATACGGTTAGTACAGTTCAATCTCCGATCAGCACCGCCACAACGACCAGTCCTTAATCGACATAGACGGGGCTAAGACAACCAGGAACCATGTCCTGCTGCCATACCTATACACCATCATCATTCCCCATCCGGTCTCAAGTTTTCATCAATTCCACATTGCATTCCACAACTCAATACTGAAGTACATAAATAATTAAACATCTCGCGAGTAACCGGAAATTACTCCACTTCTAATCATCCTATTTCTCGCGAGTGACCAGAGATCACTCATCTTCTACCGGGAACCATTAAGCATAGCACTTCTATCGTCTTATACATACTAGTATAATTCAAGGGAACCTAGGGATCATGCAACTACGGTTCCAAACAATTCCTAAACCTAATGCACAAGTAATAGAGACATATATATGTGTCATAATTTAAAATAATAGAATGTGCACCGGGGCTTGCCTTTGGGGTAACACTAAGTTAGTGTTAAAGCTATCAAGGCCTTGGGCCCTTCTGACCTTGGGCCGGGTCTTCGGTTGCCCCTTAGGGTCCCTCCATCTTCTGGAGATGTCCACCGAACACCGTCTTGGGGTTCGGTTCCAACATCGCGTGCTTCACGTTCACGCATTGTACATCTAGCGCATCTACACGAGATGCACATGACATGAGAATGCAAATATGATATACAACAACAACTTAACAAGTACCGAGTATAAACACTACTAGTTTGCACAATTTACACTTAGCAATCCTAAAGTAACCCGGAATATCTGGATTCCTATCCAGAATCTCCGGATTACCCGGAGTATCCGGGTTAATACCCGGAGTTTCCAGGTTTCACAACATTTTCGCCCCCAAAACTAAAATTCTGATTTTGGCAAAACTACCCCACAAAAATTGAAACCCTTCTAGACCTTGGTTGAACGACTCGTATGGAGATAATTGACCCAAGAGAAATCACTCAAAACCTCCTAAAACACCCAAATCGGCTAGCTCTAGCTTTTAGCACCTCTAGCTCACCTTTCTTGCCCGAAGAACTTGAATCAAAACCAACCCAAGGTGGAACACGTAGAAAAGATGATTTCCCCATGCCGGTAGAAACTTCTTTGGCCTTGGAATGGATTTGGAAGGAAGGATTTGGAGTTGAGGGCCAAGGGGAGAGGGAGAGCTCGTGAGGGAGTGAGGAATATAGAAGAGCTGATGTTTTAACGTTTGGAAACAGTGCAAGAGCTAAGACACGTGATATAGAAACTCCAGGTCCGGACTATCCGGAAGCAAATCCGGAGTATCCGGGTAATTCCGGAATATCCGGGTGCAAACCCGGAATCTTAATTATAGGTGATTAACACCTGGGGTGTTACAATCAGCCGCCTAGGCGACGCCTAGGTGGGCTAAGGCGGGCCTTAAGCAAGGCAATGGGAAACCGCCTTGTCGCCTAGGCGACGCCTTAAAAACCCTGCATGAGATAGATGCGAAAAGTCATTTTTACCCTTAACTCCTTCTCATACTCAATTTCCATTATTGTATAGTTGTAATTAATCAATAATAGGTCACAACATATCTATTATTCTGTTCGCTGGTTTGATGTCTCTCGTATTTGTTGAAATACCTTTCGCATTTAATTTAGTATACATCATATAAGAATATCATGCACATGTTTGATTAACTTGTTGCACCACTGCTAAATATGCAAATTGTGAAGGAGAGAATATAGCCAAGGGTAAAAATGGGTTTTTAGCATTAGTCTCATGGAATTATGGAGCATTAAATTAGCATAAGGACAAATTTGACCTAAAAACAAAAGTTGAGGGACCAAATTGGTCTTTTTGACAATTGAGGGACCAACTTGACACTTGAAACAAAGTTGAAGGATCAAAGTGCCTATTTTGCCTTTTATATACACACAAGATATTACAGTTCGTAACATGGAAAATGTATTATTGGTAGATTTTTTTCACATCTAAAACTTAAGAACAACTATATTTTACATGTACTCATGAGAACTTCGGAACATCCCCGTCAGATAGAAAAACCACAGCGGCACAGGCGCACAGCCCCGCACCCGTGACCATGAAGCAGGCAAGCTGCGCCGGCGCTGCCCATATATAAATACTGCCCCTCGGCAGCGTCTCCGACCCGCAACTCACGAGCAAGCCACGAGCAAAGGCAAACGCACTCTCACACACACGCACCACCGTGGCAATGGCCGACACGGCCACCACCGCCCCGCTCCTGACGAGCCACAAGCCACCCAATAAGGCGCCGACCATCGATGAAACCATCGAGAATTACATCGGCACGACCGGCGTCATGCAGCTGTTCAAGGCCGTCCTGCTGGCCTTCGCCTGGGCCTTCGACGCGCAGCAGGTGTTCATCTCCGTGTTCACGGACGCCGAGCCGCAGTGGCACTGCACCGGTGCCTCGGCGTCCTGCTCGCCGGCCGCGCCGCCGGCCTCGCCGTGCGGGCTCCCGCCGGGCGCGTGGGCGTGGGACCGGCCCGCCGAGACGACCATGGTCTCGGAGTGGGTGCTCAAGTGCGCCGGCCCCGCGCTCGTGTCGCTCCCGGCGTCGGCCTTCTTCGCCGGCTGCCTGGCGGGCGGGTTCCTGCTCACCACGCTCGCGGACTCGCTCCTCGGGCGCAGGAAGATGCTCCTCACGTCCCTCGTGTCCATGTCCGTCGCCGGCGTGCTCACCGCGTTCGCGCCGAACGTTTGGGCGTACGCCGCGCTGCGGTTCGTGTCCGGGTTCGGCCGCTCCATGGTGGGAACGTGCACGCTGGTCCTGTCCACGGAGCTCGTCGGGAAGCGGTGGCGCGACACGGTGAGCGTGGCCGGCTTCTTCTTCTTCACCGTCGGGTTCCTGTCCCTCCCGGCGCTCGGCTACACGTTCCGCGAGGCGTCGTGGCGGAACATGTACCTGTGGACGTCCGTGCCGTCGCTCTGCTACTCCGTCCTGCTCTACTTCCTCGCCCAGGAGTCGCCGCGGTGGCTGCTGGTGCGCGGCCGGAAGCAGGACGCCATGGACACGCTGCAGCAGATCGCGTCGCTCAACGGCAACAGCATCACGTCCAGCTTCTCCATGCTGCACGCGTGCACAATGCACGCGGACGACGGCGCCGGCGCCGGCGGCGCGTTCGCCACGATGCGGTCGATGTGGGAGCGGCCGTGGGCGCTCCGGAGGCTGGCTGCGATCATGACGACCAGCTTCGGCGTCGGCATGGTCTACTACGGCATGCCGCTCAACGTCGGCAGCCTGGGCACCAACCTGTACCTGAGCGTCACGTACAACGCACTGGCCGAGCTGCCGTCGGCCATCCTGTCGCTGGCCTTCATCGGCAGGGTGAACCGGCGGAGCACGGTCGTCGCGCTCACCGCGACGGCGGGCGCCTTCAGCCTCATGTGCGTCGCCATCCCGGAGGGCTCGACGGCGCGGATGGTGTCCGAGCTGCTCTCCTTCTTCGCGACCATCACGGCGTTCAACCTCATCCTGATCTACTCCATCGAGCTGTTCCCGACGTCGGTGCGCAACTCGGCGGTGGGGCTGGTGCGGCAGGCGCTGGTGCTGGGCGGCGTGGCGGCGCCCGTGCTCGTCGCGCTCGGCCGGGAGCGGAGCTTCTGGTCCTTCGGCGTGTTCGGGCTCTGCATCGGGTGCTTGGGGCTCTTCGCCGCCTGCCTCCCGGAGACGAGGGGCCGGAGCATGTCGGACACCATGGAGGAGGAGGAGCACAGGGAGGCCGCCGCCGCCGCCGCCGCCACGGCCTGCACTGGCGGCGGCGCAACCGACATTGCCACGAAGGATAACAGTGACGCCGTCTAGTGACGACGTCGGTGTACGTTTCACAACGCGGCAATAATTGTTGCTCTGAGAGCAAATATTATGATGGGAGACTAGCTGGCTCATATCTATGTGGAGGAGAAAGATGAAGAGAGAGGAGAGAACAGGCGATTCACGAAACGCCGGCCGCAGCAGGAGACTACGCTCTCCGCGCGCTCTTATTGGCTGAGAGGCAAAGTTTGCATCGAATAGCTGCGGGCCCGCCACTACTCCGCGCGCCTCATCGCCAGCAGCAGGCGAGCGGCTGCCGAAACCATTAGAATTGCTCTGATGATGATGATATTTCGGCGGTGGCGGCGGAGGCAGAGGCTAGCCCCTTGTTTAGATGCAAAAATTCAAAATTTCAAAACTATCACATCGAATGAGAATCTTACATGCATGGAGTAGTAAATCTAGATAAAATAAAAAATTAATTACATAGTTTGCTTGTAAATTGTGAGACAAATCTAATGAGTCTAATTAGGCTATAATTAGATACTAAATTGCTATAGTAATTGCTACAGTACGCATGCTCTAATGATAGATTAGTTATACTCATTAGATTCATCTCGAAGTTTACAGACAAGTTTTGCAATTAGTTTTATAATTAGTCTATATTTAGTACTTCAAATATTAAAAGATTCTCTTTCAAACATGCATCTAAAGGAGGCCTGCATGCTCTGCAGGTCAAGCACCAAGCTGTCAGCTTCCTGCCGCCTCTGTCCAACCCTGTAAAGCATGCTGCCAAGTTGCTGCATATAATTCTGTTTCAAAATTTCGTCAAGTCCGCAAGTTGTCTCAGAGTAGAAAGAAGAACGTATGGCGAAGGCCCGCATCATATCCTCTCAAGCAGATCTCGATGCCTATCGGTGGAGCTGGAGCACATTCAAATATTATCCACAAATATAGACTATTCACTATACTAGGAGACCCAAACTAATTCTTTGACAAATATAATTAAGATGGTACTCTCTAATCACTTAACAAATCTCATCAATCGTCCAGGTAATTTAATTTGCACCAACCAGACCTATATATCTACCGCGCTTTAATGAGGCAAACGCGCATCTTTTATCCGGCTTAAATTAACTATTCTACAAATCTTAGAACCTTTTATATTTGTGAATGGAAAATAAGACTAGATCGACAAATTAAAGTCAACACACAGAACATTCACATGACTTTGCTACTTCTAGAGGAAATGTGAAATTACCACGATTCTATGTATCTTGATGGGATCCAATCTAGACATGTTGTATCTTAACAGTAAGGTTAATAATGCAGCAGGAAGCAAAGTTAATAATAAAGGTGGAATATAACGTGGCTAGTTGTAACGATCTTTGCAGCCTATTTTTCAGCCCACTCGTATAATAATTAGCTTTTCACCATTAACACATAGTCCACTTGTCTCTCTACTAAAATTTTTTGGTTTGTGTGCCGAAACCGGCTGGATGTAAGCTGCCGTTTCTCCGCTCTCTCTCCTCCACCTTAGCATTGTCTAATCCGCTTACAACCAGTTATTTTGCATTGCATATGTGGCTTGAAAGTATGCTAAATAAAATACCCAGATGGGTGGCAGTAGTTAATTAGGTACTCATGAACTTGGTGACAGTTTGTTATGCTTTTAATAACGAACGGCGACTTTAGTCGCCGCTGGATCAATTCGGACTTCATTTTGTAAATGATTTACACCTCCTCCTTTTCTATTTACGCCTCCCCCTATTTTTTCCCCTCTTCTGAATGAGCTAAAACAAAATTTTGGACTATCTTACATGGATACACCACTGAGAATGTGAGAGTAAGCACAAGAAATGTTGAAAAGGAGTGTCACTAGTCTAATGCTCTCAACTGCCATCTACTCTTTCCGTCCACAAAAGAATGTAATTCTCATTTTTCGAGAAGTCAAACAATTTGAACTTTAACTAAATTTATAGAAAAAATAATAACATTCATGATACAAAATAACTACCATAATGAATTTATTTGGAGATATAAGCACTAATACTATTTAATACTGTAAATTTGATCAAATTTGAACTAGCTTGACCGGTACGAATCCTATAATTGTATTTTTTTGATGGACCGAGGAAGTATCTGTGGAGCTGTGCCGGGCCCTGCCCGGCCATGTTATTTTATGCCGGCTGACTCAGTGGTGACCGCGGATGCCAAAGTATAGTCGGTCGAGATCCTAACGCGAAGCACATTTGAATCTGTTCTGGGTCAGCACACAGCTAGCTTGCGTGGCGATGCTGGCTCGAGAGTACAATAGGAATTCGTGATTGGCATTATAGTGCCAAACTAGGCTATCATGCTTAATGCTTTGGCAGATGCCAAGAACATGGAGCCTTCTCCTGTACTACAGTAAGTTGCCGTGGAACCATGTGGGTGTACACAGATGCTTGAGTTCTTGAGCTAGCCATGGTGATGGAGCATATATCCCTTCAATTTCTTGCATTGCATTCATCATATTTGAACCCTACTTGCAAAGAAAAATATGTCGATCGATCTTCAGGGTACTTTATTTGCAGTGATGGTGAGTCGGTTATCCAAGTTGTGTCTTGCAGACTGGAAAAATCAGAACCAGATACAAAGGCCACCCCTTACAAGAAGTGTCTGGGCAAGATGTGTCCATGAAGAAGCCGCTCCACAAGCCTTCGCTGCTAATGGCTTAATCTAAAAAAGAGAAGAATTTAGATCATTGGATTTTATGAAGATCTAATGGCTTAGATTAATCAAAGAGTCCATGCCAAATACAATCAAAGATATTTAGTTATTGTAAAAAAGAGTATGCATATATTAAATATAGAAAAGAAAAGAATGTAAGATTAATACAAAGAGTCCATGCCAAATATGATCAAAGATATTTAGTTATTATAAAAAAGAGTATGCATATATTAAATATAGAAAAAGAAAAGAATTTAAGATTAATTCAAAGAATCCATGCTGAATACAATCAAAGATATTAAATTATTGTAAAAAAATAGTATGCATATATTAAATAGAGAAAATTAAAAGAATATAAGAGTAATAAGATCATTATACCTCTTTACTAATTTCTCATCTGTTCTTTAAAAAAACAACAACAACCAGTCGTACTAATAAAAATAGAAAATTAGAGCTTCAATTTTTTTCTTTTTATAAGGAAAAAGTAGAGAGGCAAACGTCCCACCTTTAACTAATTCCATTGGCCAAATTGACCAGATCAAAACTACAACAAATTTATAGAGGGTGCAAATCATAAAAAGTAGAAGGGAAGGGAGAGAGGTTAAGGCTATCTAATTTCATGCAATAGGTTTAATTTGGACACCAATCCAAAATCATGTTCCTTGGAGTGTGCAATCGATCTCACAAATATGACATAAATGACAACAAACTCTACCCATCATCATCTCCCTTTGCCTCGCATGTCGATCTTCAGTCTGTTTGCTTGATTCTTAATTATAAAGCGTCCTTGGTGAGAATGGCTCAAGGAACCAAAGTCGAACTAGACATGTGGATATCGATTATCACATATTTGAGGATTTTTAGTGAATCATCATCCCTATTCGCCTCGCGGTCTTCAATATATTTGCTTGATTCTTTATTGTGAAAGCGTCCTTGGTGAGATTGGCTCGAGTAGCCAAAGTTGAACTAGATAGATGGAGATCGATACATCATAAATCCAAGGCAATGAGATGCATGCCACTAATAGCATAACCATCAAGAGGGACGAAAAGGGTGTGGCACTCATCCTGTTACCGCTGAAAGAACAGGCAAGGGAGCGTTAAAAGAAGCCACCACGTTCACCAAGAGCATCTAAAAATTCCCACATTAATTTCAAAAAGAGACACCATATGTCATGAAAATTGAACAGTCGAAACTAGCCTAAAGATGCCATGTTTAAAACTAACCCAAAGAGTCCATATTAAATACATTCATCGAGAGGGTCTATAAATTCACACATTAATCTAAAAAGAAGAATATACACTGTTGGATTTAATGAACATCTAACAGTCAAAATTAATCCAAAAAGTCTATATCAAATATAATTAATAAATATCTAATTTCAGAATAAAAAATAGGATATGACCTATCGATATCGGGTGGATGTTACTCAGGTGCTCTAACAACTAGGCTAGACTTTCTGTCACTTAATATTATTCAAAATATTGCACAAATGAAAGTTCAACATCTAAGTTACAAGTTGTTGGCTTCAACATCACTAACACATACATATAAATATATTTAGTACCTACATATAAAAACTTTGTAAAAAGATAAACATGTATCCAAGTTGATTCCATCTTGCGAATCATCGAACTTAAATATTATGTGCTACAATATGCGTCCATATTCAAGGTTACCTAATATTATTGAATCATCATATTTAGATTTTGCAAGTTAAAATATTATAAATATAGAAATGTGATATATAATAAAGCAATTTAAAATCCGATAATTTAATACAAACACATAGGAAGCTGCAAGTAGTATTCAACGAGAGCGAACGAGAGGTACAGTAAATAAAATACCAAATAGACTATTCTGTTAAGATAAAAAATTTAAGAAAATAAATAAAAAAAACTAGCTACCCACGCTATAAGCATGGGCCACCATGAAAAAAAATATGGTTTCACCATTAATGTCAAACTAAAGAAGTTTTAGGAGGAGATGAGGTCCAACCAAATAAATTGTTAGTGTGAGATCTAGGAAGCATGTTAGCAACTAAAAAACCATTGGCATGGCCATGGAGAAGTATAATTTAATAGCATTGTTTAAAAAATTATGAGTAGAAAAAGTGAATACGAGTGAGACTTTGAGAGAGTGATGACGACCATAGAGGATGGTGAACATAAAGAAGGAGATTGTACCTTGCTGGCTATAATAATAAATTTGTAGAGCCCGTAAACGGCACGTAATAGAGAAAATACACCGCGACCATAAAACAAAATAAATGCATAAATTTTAAGAAATTGCAAATGGAAGAATAAAAATAAAAACTAGCCACCCGCGCTATTTGCGCGGGCCACCTTGCTAGTTGTTTAGAGGGTAAAGTACGGGGTTCGCAATATGGGCAAGATGTGTCCATGAAGAAGCCGCTCTACAAGCCTTCGCTGCTAATTGTTTAGAGGGTAAAGTACGGGGTTTGCAATATGAGAGAGAGAGAGAGAGAGAGAGAGAGAGAGAGAGAGAGAGAGAGAGAGAGAGAGATTTGTTGTCATCATCATGAAGGTTTTCATGACCTCGTAGCAACAAGTTTCCAAAATGAAGAATATCAATTAAAATTTGTAACACATCAAATAAGTAAGTTACGGATGAAATATACTACCTCTATATAAGTACCATAAGTATTGTCTTTCTTCTATACAAAATTCAACCAGGGTAGGGTGGGTTGTGAATGGACCCCCACCGTTCGTTTTTCATTAAGATGAAGCGAACCGGCAACCCCGGTTGAGAACCCCCCCCCCACCCAACCCAACCCTAGGTCGTAGCACAGCGAGAGTTTTTCTTTACCGAAGAGACAAAAATCCGCACATGGGTTTCAAACCCCGAATCTATTGGGGAGCGACGCCACTAAGCCGGGCTAACTACTTGAGCGCCCGTCCGTTCTGTCTTTCTTCTATATAAACTTGTGCAAATTTAAAATAATTTAACTTAAGACAAATGATCTTTTTCTTTCACCTTTTCTTTTTCTCTTAACACCATCTAAGATCCCATGTGGTATTATATTGGATGATTCATAGGACACCAGCCGGTCTGCCAACAAGTTGATTCATAAGGATAGTGGATAGTCGTAAGACACTCAGATCACTACAGCTAGGCAGGAACTTTGGACTCGGCTGTACCGACTTACGCGCATGCAGAGCATCAAGGCAACACACAGCAGATCTGGGCGCAATTATGCACGCATAATCTCTCGATGACGTGTGAGCGATTAAACAAAACAGCAAGTGACAAAAGCTGGTAGCCTCTTGTTGCGAGTCTTGGACACGATGAACAGCCTTCCAGATGGATCGGGACCCCTCGCTGCCTCTACTACGCTGTCCCGTTGTCCGGCCGGACGGCCGTCGTCCTGCGAACCACGCCGTCCGCCGGCCATTCGATGCTCTCTGCATGATCAGGCTGATGAATCAGCAGACCACGCTTAGACTGACCTCAGCAGTCCCCCTGTGGCGTGTGGCGGAGGCAGACGTGGCGTGATGTGGCGGGGGGTGGGGCGGACGCGGCGGGGTCGGGACTGGGCCACGTGTGCGGTGGGGGGGGCGACGGGTGGGGGGGGACTGCTGAGGTCAATCTTAGCTTTGAGCTTTCACATTTTCAGAACATTCAGGAATGAATGTGTTCTCACTATGTTCGTTTAGTTTGTCAGACAACCAGCCAGCAGTAACTTCTGTCTCGTAACAAATCAACATCAGCCATCAGCCACAACCAAATGAACATAGTGACGGAGACTATCGGGAATTCGGGATCGCCGCGAACGCCACGCCGCCGTCCGCCGGTGAGTTGGTGTGAGCACTAGGCATTTTGGGTTCTTCTTTTTCACACGCGGAGGCTCAGTCCAATATACGAGGCCCAGCGCAAACCTGGAACTGACCTAACCAGGCCCGAAGAAGATCCTGGCACAGCCTGAACGCAGCCCAAAAAAGAACTAGGCACCAGGTTTCGGGCAGTCCTCGCTCCCCGGCGTGAAGCCTAGTGGCGTTTCCACACATGACACCGGCGGTCCGCCACCGCGGTTAAGACTTAAGAGTGGCACGCCGAGACGAGTTATAGGTGGGGTTGCCGTTTCCCTCTAAAAAAAAGGTGGGGTTGCCGCACGCGCTCGGCCTCCGGTGCCGACGGTCGACCTCGCGCCGCTAGGGCAGGAGAACGATCGGTTACAGAAGACTCGCTTCGTTTACGTGCGTGATAGTGATGCGCTTTGGAGACTGAAGATGATCAGCTTTCGTCTTCCTCGGAGAGCCAATCGAGAACGAATGGCATCTGCGCGTTGGAGGGTGACGGTGGAAGTTCTGATCCGTGACGCAGAGAAATGACACTATGGCAGCTACGGTCAATCGATATCTTCAGAGAAGCAGCACCTGTCAAGATGAACGAGAAGCTTGTGGCCGGCTGTTCAAAAAAAAACGACGGCCGACCATGGGCGACGGCGGCCTTGAGCGCGAATCTCGAAACGCCGCGGGCCCGCGGCGCAGACGCACTTCAGCGGAGCCAAGGGAACGAGGACCATGGTGGACCCATGCTGCAGCGGCGGCGAGCTCTCCAAGGAGGCAAAGTGGCCGGCACGCGGCGGCGCTCCGGCGAGCCGCGGCGTGCAGGAGCAGGGTGCGCGACCCCGGGGCTGGACGGCATCTCAAATACCGACCGGGGTGGACGGGGTTTCAAATACCGTCCAGCCCCGGGTCCATCCCGTCCGTCCAATCACGGATGTGCGAGTCAGATAATTCGGAAATCGTCTTCTATTTACATCCGCTTATTCCCCCTCCCCTGGTCCATCCCAGCGAAGAGAAGCCCGTGCGCGGCGCCGGCGAGCCCGGTGCGGCGGTGCGCCGCCGGTGTCCTGTCTCCGGCAATGGAGCGTACGAGTATTTTCCACGGCAACGTGCCGCCGTGGGTAGCCTCGTCGACAGCGGGGCCGGGTCCGGGTCCTGCGTGGGACCTTCGTCGCCGCGTCCGAGGCAACCACCGTCGTCGCCGCCGGCCATGCTGCCTGTGACCCTAGCCACCGTTTGAGCAGAGCAGTTGCTATCCCTGCAACTCTCCAAGCAACAGACGGGACGAGTGGACGAAGTGAGGGGCGGAGCGCACCTGCCGCCGGAGACTATCGGGATCACCACGACCACGAGCGCGGAGGCGCCGCCGCCTGCCGGTGAGTTGGTGTGGTGTGGGTGTGGCCGGGTGGGCACTGGGCATTTCACGCGCGGATATCGGGGACGAGAGCCATTATTCTCTAATCCTGTTGGGCTTCCAGTGTCGCTGAGCAGCCCAGCCCAGACCAGTGGCGCCCAACAACACTGGACCACCCGAGTGGCCGGCAGCAGGATGCCATCCGAGGTGGCAGCGGCGCCGCTTCAGAATCCAGTGCGGCGCGCCGATTGGCCGGAGCCAAATCCAGAAATCTCCACCTCAAATCCACCAAACCCAATCGTCTTCCCCCTCGAGCTCGCGTCTCCCCTGGGCGGCGACAACAAAAGCACTTTTTTTGTGCTACAAATACGTCCACGTAACCCCTCTCCAAGCCTTAACTCCGCAGCAGAGCACGCATCAAGCTACGACACGCGCGCAGATGGCGTCGACGATCATGGCCGCCACCTCCCGCGTCCTCGCCGCCAAGACCCCGTTCCTCGGCCAGGGCCGCGCCGCCGCCAATGCCAGCCCGCTCCGCGACGTCGCCGCAGCCGCCAGCGGCCGGATCACCATGGTACGTGTGCACGCGAGCGCGCCGGCAGCCGCCACGCGTTTGTCCGGAGCTCAGGGCGCTTACCGACGAGTGCGTTCCGCTTGCAGGGCAACGACCTGTGGTACGGGCCCGACCGCGTCAAGTACCTGGGCCCCTTCTCCGCCCAGACGCCCTCCTACCTCACCGGCGAGTTCCCCGGCGACTACGGCTGGGACACGGCCGGGCTCTCCGCCGACCCGGAGGCGTTCGCGCGCAACAGGGCGCTGGAGGTGATCCACGGGCGGTGGGCGATGCTGGGCGCGCTGGGATGCATCACCCCGGAGGTGCTCGAGAAGTGGGTGCGCGTGGACTTCAAGGAGCCCGTCTGGTTCAAGGCCGGCGCGCAGATCTTCTCCGAGGGCGGGCTCGACTACCTGGGCAACCCCAACCTGGTGCACGCGCAGAGCATTCTCGCCGTGCTCGGATTCCAGGTCATCCTCATGGGCCTCGTCGAGGGCTTCCGCATCAACGGCCTCGACGGCGTCGGCGAGGGCAACAACCTCTACCCCGGCGGCCAGTACTTCGACCCCCTGGGCCTCGCCGACGACCCCATCACCTTCGCTGAGCTCAAGGTCAAGGAGATCAAGAACGGCCGCCTCGCCATGTTCTCCATGTTCGGATTCTTCGTGCAGGCCATCGTCACCGGCAAGGGGCCCCTCGAGAACCTGCTCGACCACCTCGACGACCCCGTCGCCAACAACGCCTGGGTCTACGCCACCAAGTTCGCGCCCGGGTCTTAAGCTAGACGGCGGCCTCTTCGTGCCGGACCACCATTGTAGGCATTACGTTTGTACCACCACCAATGAATGCAAATATTGCCATCGCAGGATTCAGGATTGTACTGGAGGAGTTTTGGGGTTTGCATTATGCTCCGTGTCAGTTCAGTTGGACATGTGTGCTCCTGAAACAGATAGTGTGCAGTTTGTGATGTATATATGCAGCTGCTTCTTTGCATTTCGGTTCTTGTTTTGAGTTTTTGACAAACACAAGCTGAACGGAGACCGTGTCCGATTCCGACTTTCAGAGCACTGCTAATCAGATAAACAAATTTCCAAATTCAGGATTCAAATGTGGAGTGAAGAACTGAAATGACAGTACAGAATATTGCGCAACGCAAGCAAAATTTTTCTGAAGAGATAGATGCCTGGCACCATCAGGCATTCTGAAGCTTTCCATAGTCTGGTACAACAGCGGAGCATAACTTCTTCAGAGTAAGCGAGCACCAAAGGCAAGAAGAACACAGTAAGATGCGTTGCCCATTTGAACATTTTCTCACTGTACACATCTTACAGCGCTGCTGTCGCATCTCTATTTGCTCATGACGGATAATCTGTGTCTAATTACCCTTCATATCTCAACTTTATCACTCTACGCAAACGATGTCATACATACACGGGAAACTGAGGACTAATCTACATGTACAGAACTCTTGCTTCACCTATGGACGCTGTATTGATTCTTTTGACACTCAGCAACACTGGACTGAGTAACAGCACTCCACCGACGATGGAGCTCATCATCATCTCAGCAGGCTTGCGATGAAGAGAAGAACCGGGAGGATTTCTTCTCGCCTGCCCTGTCGTTCTTGGTCACTTTCCTTGACCCAATGGCAGCAAAATGTGGGGAAGGATCTGGTGTTACCTTGCACATTCACTTTGAGCTTTTCTTCCCCCACCATCTTTTCCGGGTTTTCTCATCATGAGTGCCAACCTTCTGAAGATTGAACTTTGTCTCCTTCAACCGAGATTTGTAATCTTTCTTCCATGTAGCAAAGCGGTCCTTGAGCTTCCGGAGTTCCTCATCTGGGTTCATATTTGAACCAACCTGACCGGACTTGACTGCGACAAGGAAGCCCGCATCGTCTTCGAACACCTGTCGCCTGTCTTCGAACTCCTTTGCTAGGTGGTTCACAGCATTTACTCGCCTATCTGAGTTTCCTGCTGAAACTTTAGCTTCAGGATGGTGGTTGTGGTGTCTCGACTCTATCACTTCAGGTGTATGGGTCCCGGTGGACAATGTATCTTCAGAGTCATACTGAGCATGTGCTGGAGTAAAATCACTCCGAGCGGCTCGACTGGCCACGTCATCAGAAACTAGGCTCTTTTTAGCAGCAACAAGGCTCAGCTGAAAGGAATAAATAGAATCACATCCAAAGGAACAAGTCTTCTGAAGGATAATGCCAAAAAACCACAATTTGCAAGCTGCAAAATTATATACCACTATTGTCTAACAGTTAAACTATTCCGGCACCTACACGGCTACACTAACTAGGCAATGTAAAATTCAATATCAGAGCAATTGTTTTTTAGTTCCTTTAACACATGAATGAAAAAATCCTTTAATTTTTTCATCAGTAATTCCATGAGAAGGTATGTTGTAGTACTATCATCCTTCAGAAGATGATTACCTGCAGTGAAGAGAGCTGTCTCTTCCATGCCTCTTCCATAGATTTCATTTTGGCCTCATACTCCGACCATTTCCTCTCATACTGTTCCAATTGCTGTTTCAGCATTACATTTTCTTCGTCTTTGTCCCGCAATGCAGCCTCAGCTTTTGAAATACGATTCTCAAGTTTTGTGATGACTGGCTGGTGAGGATAGCGTCCATTCATTTCCTGCCATCGGATACTGATATTAGGCCTTCTACACCTATGCATTAAACACTTGAGCCAATTCTATATCTTGTACAGGGAAAACTTCCCAGGTTTTTTTAAAAAAATATTATTGGATATCACAAATAACAGAAATTGCAGAAGCTCTATTCTGTTAACCAAGCAACCATGCTCATGCAAATTCCAGGTGAAGATATTAGGAGTAGCAAATCTTTCAGATTATGTATTGTTCATTCAGTACTGGATGAGATCAATATGCAGCTAGCGCACTATGAGATTGGAAGAGATAATAATATGATATCCTTTAATATAGAACTCACATGACACACCCTTGACTCTGAAATATTCTTCCTCATGTCCCCTTGAACTTTGTTGTGACTGACCTTTGACTCCATTTCATTCTGCAAGCATTTGTATTTTGTCCTGGCCAGGCACCCACGCATCACTGTCAGAAACATATAAAAACATTTGATTAGATATATGCACTACCTTGGGGCTACATAATGGTAATAGACCCTCTTTTAGCACATGAATTACCTGACTGAAGAAGAATGATATGTTTCAGTTGATCATTAAACATGGTAGCTGCAATTCGACGCCTAGTGTACTTCTGTATGAGAACAGCTGCCCTCCATCTCTTGATGACATTATCAAAGTGTATTCTTGCTCTTTCACCGCGTATAACTGCAGTTTGGCGATTCAAGAGAGTTAACAAAACAACCAGTATTTGTCAGCTGATAATTAAGACAGGAAGAGTAGTTTAAATTTACAAATCTTCACATGATGGTCAAAGTGTCGGAATTTAGGAATGTTTTGAACAAAAAAAAAGGCATAATAAAATGTATTACATGACTGAAAAGTCATTGCTCCTTTCTTCAGTCCCTGATAACCCTGTCGAAAATGCAACCCACGGAAGTGTTTCTGAATACAAAGGGTTCCATGGAGCATCTTCCTTTTAGCATTTTCCAGTGCAGCGACCTACAGAACAACCAAGAATAGCAAGCACATCCATGAATAAAACTATAAAAGTAGTTGTAACTATAATGTAACGAGCACCCAAATATAAAGCTTTGAGTTAATTTCACAAAACTATAACTATTCACTCCTAACTATCGAAAACTACAACTCATCAATCTCACGGAACTGACACTACTTGTGCCATGCCACCATGACTTTCACATACCTACAACATTTTATCCAGGCCCACATGTCAGCACAATGTTGTTGGTTTGTGAAACTAAGGGCACAAGATGGCAAAATTGATCTCAAAATTCTAGTGACGCGAATTGTCGTAGTTTTATGAAATTAACTCTGAAGTTTTTGTATGCTAGTTCAAGAACCTACAAATGAAGAATAATAAAACATATCCATAAATAAGAATGTATGTTACCACAAAGTAAACTTGACCACATTATAAGGCTTTTGGATGCTGCTTGAGGGTTTAGTTTAGGATTTTTTTTAAAAAAAGATTAGAAAAATCATTGTACTGTACCTGTCCTGTACGGAAAAACAATTTCGTGTAGCCAACTTGATACATTTCAGGGGGAATATTCAACTGCTGCAAAACAGCAATTGAAACACTAAGTGGGTCTTGAGACGCAATAGAACGCAGGAGAAGAAATCCATATCTGCATATCGTATAACAAGCTGTAAGTCAAGTGGCACACAACATCTAACAAAATAATAAATAAACAGGTATATATTTGTGAAGTCAGATTATATGAAACAGTAACCTTTCAGCAAACTGTTGGTGAGTCATCCTAGTTGGATAGCCTGTTCTTGATATTCGAACAACTTCAAGCACTCCACAGCATTTAAGCTGATGCAAGAAAAGATCATGCTCGAATAACCTGGGACGTTGTTTGCCATTTGGTTGAATGCATCGAATAAAATGAGGAGTTGTGCTCTCCAACTGCTGCATCAACTTGAACAGTTGAACCTGAATACACAACAAAGCATCAAGATGGCTAAATGGAATCCAACTTTACAGAAACAACAACAAGAACATGACTTGAGGAGCTATGAGCAATCAGCAAACAACTAAAAATACTACCAAATTATATAGCTGAAAATATAACTAGAGAGATTTTCTACATATAATGAGATAGTATAAAATAGTAAACAATTTAATCAGTACCTTAAATTTGGTGACAACACTTTGTTTCTGTGTATCGACTACTGAGTGCCATGACTGACTTGATTTATTCTGAGAATCAGCAACCATGACAGAGGCAAAATGTTTCGGAAGTTCACATTTACATGATGAGAGTAGTTGGATTGACTCAGAGTGCAACGAATCTCTGTTCTTCTCCAAGAACCCAGATGTATCATATGTCACCTGGAATCAATATCAGGACAATTATCAAGACGCATATCGAAGAACTTCAACAGCAAATGAGTTAAACTGATAACTGAAGGAGCAAACTTGCAGATCTAAACCATGTTGGAGACTACAAGTAACTAAATATAAATCAAGGTGTGTATTCACCAACCTCTCCCGCATAGTGACAAATCTTAAAAGCGCCTTCTTGTTCACCTTTGAAGCAAGAGTTAGCACTTAACTGTTGCTTAAGCTTGTTAGCAAAGGAAAGGTCTGTTGCCTTTGGGAAAGTAGACTCTTCATCCAATAATGACAATAACCCTAGAGGTTTCTGAAAAAGAAACAAAAAGGTGATATGATAATAGCACATATAAAAATCTTAAGAATTAACCAGTAAAGCTTGCAGTCATAATATGGCAATATTGCAATTTTCTTCAATGCTTCCACTTATACATTAATAATTGCAGCCACTTTCTGATCAATATTTCTCCCATCGGTTCCAACTTCTGTATCTAATTTTTTATAGGTAGATGCTTAATTCCTCTGTAACAACTCAAAATTCAGGCACTCTAGTAACTTGGACATCCTAAGAGGTAGAGGTGTTAATTGGTGACCCTTAGGTGCACCTCCAACCCTCTTTAGTTCAAAGTTTTTTGTACTAATTTTCCAAATTGAGTTGGAAAATTAGTACAAAAAACTTTGAACTAAAGAGGGTTGGAGGTGCACCTAAGGGCCACCAATTTGCACCTCTAATAAGAGGGCAAACTGCAAGTGCAGATCAAGATAACTAGATGGGTACTTTATCAATTTCCATCTGTGCCAACTTTTGTTTCTCAATGTTCATTTGCCCTGTAATAGCTCAAATTTAGGCATTCTAGTAACTTGGACATCATTGAAAGGGTGAAGTGCAACTGATTGGATGATCAAGATAACTAGAAGGATGATAAAAGTGTACCAATTGCAAGAATATCAATGTGCTGGAACTTGAAAACAAATTTGAGCAAAATCAAACAGCCAAAGAACCCTAATGCATACATTGTTTCTTCAACGCGTGTCATGTAAGCAATGACAAAATATACGCATATCAACATCAGTCTCGGAAATTTATTTTAACTACATAGAGACAGCAAATATATGATCCTCATGTAAAAAGGGACTGCATGAAACACCACTGCATACCTTCTCAAAGAGAGATAAGCAATCAGTGTTATCCACAAATTTCACAGGAGCCCAGTCAATTCCGTCTTCCAAGTATTCCTGAAAAGAACAGAATCAGCAGGTGCACAAATAGTGGTTAAAAAGTGTAAAGCTGCAAGCAAATGGATATAGGAGCCAGGATCAGGCACAAGAAAATAAAGAGGGAAGCAGCTCTACAATTTTATGAAAAGAAAGATAATTCACGCTCCATAGATCCTAAAACAAATGAGTCTGCAAGACTCTGCATAGATCCTAAAACAAATGAGTCATGTTCATAGTGGGCCAGACCATTCGTAGTCATAACCAGAGCTCCAAAAGAGCTGGAACTAGTATAGACCCCAGGCCTTGCCAACACAACGACAGGTCACTTCATGTGGTTTTTTAGATTTCTGTGTTTACTAGAATCTGTTTTCTCCTTCGATAATCACTAAACGTTACATCTCCTCAAATTATAGTAAAACATAACACAGACAGTCGGATTTCATGATAGATTGGGAAAGTTTGGTAAATGATCTGGAACCCTGGTGACAAGTTGCAATAATTTTGACATCCACATGATTTTTGTACAAGGAAGCACAGAATCGAAAGACAGAACACAAAATAAATAATATTCAGATCGCATCGGATCGAACCATTCATATCTAACTTACATTAGACCCAGCATCTGACCACAACACGTGGTAAAGTTCGCAGAGTCATTTACATCTTTACTAAAGTTTGCAGGGTCGTTTGTTTACAGGAAGAAGGCGTGTGGAATATGACCTATAATTATTCATATCTTTGGCGCTACCACAAATAATGCAAGAAACTGTTAGAAGCTTACCTCCTGTTGTAGTTTGAAAAGATGACGGTTGAAGTGCTGCTGCAGCCTCTCATTGGCGTAATTTATACAAAACTGCTCAAAGCCATTTTTCTGTAACAGTTCAAAGATGTTATAGCTGAGAAATTGCTGAGAAAATCAGTATGAAACTATTTGAAAATACTCCATACATTGAAACACTCAAACCCATAAATATCTAAAATACTTATGGATCTCCATGTACATTGCCTCCCCATTCCAAGTGAGTGGTTAATTTGCTCAACAATCCAGTCAAATAAATGGGCATAGATTGACTTTGCTAGTGCATCCCTTGCATCGATGGCCTAGAGAAATTTGAAAAGTTTGAATAAAATTATAAGGGACCAGATCAATTAATCCACTCAGATAACATTTCCAGGTGACTAGATACCTGCGTCAATGTCAGCTTTTTAACAATACTGTCATTTCCAGCTCGGATTTTACGAGTGGACATAGCAGTCACCAGTTGATTGGAAGTGCAACCTAGCAGCTTTGCAGCCGTAGCCAACCCTGTGAAATTATTACGCAGTCAAAATTCATTCAACGAATTCTAAAAAGTTCAAAGGACACCTACACCAACTAGGACAAAAACACATAAAAGAGATGTTTTGCTTCTTAAGTTTGCATTTTTTTTGGGACATCTCTACTGGGCATACCAAAAGAAATAAATGAATGTTATAGATGATGGGAAATTGTACCTTCATTTGAAACAACTTCCACATGGTTTTCAGTATCTACAACAGAGAATGATATGTTTCCCATCCACAAGACAGCTGCGAGCATAGAAAACAATTTCATTTGGTCTTCCTTAGATATTTGAATAGTATCCAATGCATCCTGCACATGAAAAAGAAGAAATAGGATAAATAACAATAAGATAAGATACTAGCAGAACTTTGGTTGCAAATTTGAGTGTTCCAATAACATTACCACTAACACAGTGAACATTTTAGAATCATCGACACCGTCAATTCTCAAGCAATTACTCTGCTTCAAATAAGTGTAGTCATTGGCACTTTTCAGAGACAATTTTTCTGCAGCAGCATATGCATGTAACAGAATTAGAAGTGAAAAGAGGAGATATGAAAAAAAGACACTTTTACACTTCACTACTAAAAGACAAGGACATAATATAGGCAGAATGGCGTAAGTTCCTCGATGGAAGCACCACTTGTAACATTTCAAATTGTTATGTAAGCACATCAAATGTCACTGAATGATTACTTTTTAGAAGGGGAGGAGCTCCAGAGCACAGTTGATAGAAAATATGGTAAGATCTCTCTCCTTGTGCCCTTTGAACCACCCTTGACTGCAAGTGCAACTCACACCATATTAGACCTTACAGATATAATAAAGTGTGGATTTGTTCGCAATGAATGAAATTACTGTACCTTTTCAAGCAGGACTGCTCCATGAGATTCAGTACGAGGTACATACATGCCCAAGAAAGTAAGTTAACAGGGAGTTCAAGGATTTTGTGACTAGCCTTCTAAACAATAAACGGTAGAGAAAGCTTACAGGTCTGAATTTTAGCACCACACATCTTCCCAGTTTCAGAAAAGTGTATTTCAATAAGTTTGCCCTACATAAAAATCGTAACAGCACCATAATAATTACACAAGAATTGTTAGCCAAAGAACACTAGGACAAAAATTGTTCATGAAGGTGAACTCACAAATCGACTTGAGTTATGGTTTCGTGATGTTTTTGCATTTCCCAATGCTTCCAGAATAACATTGGTCTGAAGAACCTCAGATTCCATCCCACTAGCACCCCCTAGAGCAGCCAAATATTGCATTGCAATTTTAGCCGTCTCAGTTTTTCCTGCTCCGCTTTCACCACTGAATATGACAAGGCACACAGACAACATATTAGAAATTTGGTAACTCAGTGTTTAAAGAGGAGGTAGATAGGCCAAACTAACCTTATTATTATGGATTGGTTTATGCCATCTGCAGTGGTTCAGCAGTTGCATTAGATAATAATTCTAAAAACAGTATAAATAACTTATTCCCTTTAACACCTACCTTGTAGCATCTCATTAAAAGCTAAATCGGCAACTGCATACACATGAGGATCATCCTTGGTCTTTTGCTTGTACTGCAACATTGAAGCTTTTCCATAGAGTGGAATCTCTTTTAATGGATTAACAGCAATCAAAACAGGTCCTGCTTTTGTCTACACAAAAGAATACAGATAAGGATACTTACAAAAAGCCACATATATCATCATGACATTCTTGCATAGTTCTTACATAAATAAGATCACGAGAATATCGCAATTGCAGATTGTGAAGAACTGAAGGTTCATTCAAGTAGCTCATCTGGATCAAATCATCCACTCCATCAAGAACATCAGGGTTGGCAGGCAAGAGCCTTTCTGGTGATATTGTCAAAATCTGTGTAAAGAAACCTTGAGTAAGAATTTTACATGAGTTTCATTCAATAACTAAGCTAATATGGGATTATAAGACACTCACTTTTCCATCAGCCAGGAGAATTTCAGCATCATCTCCAGATATCGATTTAATCTGTCCAAGTTCCCACTTTGCATTTGGTGAAGAACACCAAACTCGTAGCTTCTGAAATATAATATCCACAAAGTTATGATTTTGAGTAGTTTTTCCAACCATGATGGAAACATAAAAACATCACACTCAAATCTCAAGCGAGAGGATTTATAAGAGAACTAGTTCCTTGAGACATATAATGTTGTAAGAAACAGCATGTTCTGGTTATCCAGTGTCCATACTTCTAAGTTTACAGAATTGTTCCAGATGTCCAATATCCATATGTCTAAGGATCATAGTAACATGCCTAAGTATTTGTGCACGCATTTGACAAACTGGTCAAAACAAGCATGGAGTCTGATCCTTTTTTTTATTTTGGAGGGGGGAGTCCGACTTCCCTGACAAGGAAAAAGCATTATGCAAACACTGCATCTACTGGTAAATGTGAAACATATATGCGCTCATCATAACCCAAAAATAACTGTGACTTTCACATAAAAGTCCTATTTGTAGATACCATATGTCCATATCAAAGCAACCTTTACGAAAATGGGTGTATAAATTCAGCTTATAAGCAAACATGGGTAAGCACCACTTTGATTTAGCATTTCTTGTTATGAATCTTAAGCGACCTTTTGCATCATGTCAAAGCAACTAGCCAGCCTACTTGAATGAAATTATTCACCGTACTTCCACTTGTCACATGACAGTAAAATAATTAAATCTACAAATTCCAGGATGAAAAAGCTTCTCACCTTCTGGAGGACATAATCCATGACATCTGTGCATGCTGACTTCCCATTCATCTTCGCCGTTGCCGAGGAGACAGATGGGGGATCCTTACAAACTGTTGTACCCTTCCTCTCCTCATGGAATTTCTCAACATATGGTGACTCCTCCAGCACTTCTGAATTGTGGAACTTCCTCTTAGTCCCAAATATGCAACCTTTCACTGGCTTGTCCTCCTTGGTCTCCAGCCCAGAAATCTCTTTCTTAACATCTGGCTTCTTGTCAACCAGAGCCGACTCCACAGCAGCAACTGTTGCCATGCCATTCTCAAGCTTAAACCCGGCTGGCAGTGAGGGTCGTCTTGTCGAGGGCAACCGTCCACGGCACGTTGGTCGGGCCGGCAATGCCGGAGGGGCATCCTTAGGCTGCTCATCACGCTTCTTTATCGTCTCGAGGAAGACCTCGAGGGAGCTCTTCTCTGTGGCGGCTGCAGGTGCCATCACGGTGGCCGCAGAGAGCATCACCACTGGGAAACCAACAAGCCACCAGCCCAAAACCAGTGACTTACACCAAGGCTCAGACACCAAAACGCCAAATCCAACAGCCGAATAGCACAGGGGCCAGAAATTTCCTCATTTCGCATCAAAACAGCGATAACTTCAGAGGCAAGAGCCCCCTAACTCACCAAGGGCTCAAAAGTGGCAACCTGACAAACCCCAAATTCCACACACAGACTCAAAATTCCTCCAGGAATCCTCAAAATTTCAGGTTCTGAACCTCAACTCAGCACCAATCGCACGCGACAAGGACAAATTTCGACTTAGCCCGCACGGGGTGGGGTTAAAACCACAAACTCTGCGCGATTTTTGAAGGGGGGAATAGCCGGGCCAAGCTTGGAATCGGCGAAGAAGAAAAGAGGCTGCGGCTGCCAAAGCTGCAATCTTTGGCGAAAGGAAAGGCCAAAGGACCCGAAACCAAAGCAAAGCCTGGCGAACGAATCAAAGCGCTGGCGTACTAGGAGCAGCAGCACACGCAGGTGGCCAAGAAATCATCAAAGGAAGACGCATCAAGACGCGACCACTGAAGGACAGGATAATTCCCCCGCACCTCCCTCCTCTGCCGGCCTGCCGCCCCCCGCTGCAAGAACGAACAGCGGAGCCTGCCGCCCACTCCGAACCGCCGCTCCCCAAATCGGAAACGGAAGACGCGAAAACAAAACCGAAATTATTTTTTTCTGGGTGGCTTTTGCTTCTCCCTCACATTTCAAACCTCCGCTCCGCCCCTCTCCCCATATCTCCGGGTCCTTTTCTCCCTGCCCCCCTTGATCCGTTACTTAGGCAGTGGAAAAAAAATGTTTAGGACAAAGCAAGACAAATGACGCCTATACCCTCACGCCGGCTCGCTAATTACGCCGCGTGGCACAGTGGCGTTTTGGTGAATCCAGGGGGCAACGGAGGGGCTAGTTGATGGACAAGCGCCGCGGGTTGGGGAGGCGCGGTTCGAACCGTTGGATGCGAGAGGCTGCGGGTGCCTCTGACTCTGAGAGAACTCAGTTGGGCGCGAGAAGTTACGCAACTGCCCCTGGACATTAGTGCGCTGGCACAAAGTCATTTCGGCTCTTTGAAAAAAAAAGGGAATGGTTTGGTTGTTGCTAATCTTGTTTTGTAGTGACATGATGGGAAGTTATATCCAGAAGAAGAAAAAATCTGTGTGTTGGGAGAAGCTTCTGTTCGGCAGGCTGCCTTTGTTTGTGCTTGTGTGGCATGGTCAATGGGAAGACCCATGATATAATGTTTCTACAAATGGGTTCTTTTCTTGGTATAATTGAGTCCCCCAAAAGTAATGTTTTGTATTTTTGGTCAATGGAGAAAGTATGCGGATATGGTTAGTGTCTTTTGTTTACTATACTATCAAAGCGCTGCCGAATTCCATGGCCACCGCAGGGACGACGACGTACCACGAGAAAGTCACCGCCCTTGCAGGAACACGGCCGTCAGGACTCTTCCAGGACCAGGAGCACGGCCGGCACGGTTCGTCTCCAGCGCGCGAGCCGTCGATACGCTGGTACCGCCTGAGATTTCATGGCGCCACCAAACGGAGACAAAAGGGGAGAGGGGTCGGAAGCCTAGAAGGCTAGTAGAACATACCTGCCGCCTGCAGTGAGCCAGGGACGACGTTGAAATTCCTGCCGGTGCCAGTACAGTACAGATCGGGGGTTGGCCTGGTGGCCAGCCACGGTAATCACGCGCGGTCCAGGACTCTAATTCGTGGCAGCTGGGAGAACGTGGCGTCCTTGCAGGGCACACGAGGCGTCCAAGGCTACGTGTACGCGCGGCCGTCGCGTAAGGGGGACACTGTATCCGTATGACAGCCAGGCCCATACGCCTCCGTACTACTCCCTCCTTCCCCGTTTATAAGGCATACACGTATATCAAGATTCAAACCTTCTCATCTTTGACCAATAATTTAACTATTAAATTTTTGTTTTTATAATGCAAATTTCATATGATTGGATTCATAATCAAATATAGTTTACAATGATTATAAGCTTATAATCAAAAGTGATATAATATATGATAAATAAATGGTCAAAGTGTTGTTTAGAAGACCGTGTCATGTTCCACCATGCCTTATAAACGGAGAAGGAGGGAGTATATCATCGGAGACGCGTGCGCGGTAAGCGTCGCACGCCAGGCAAGGCAGGCAGCGTGGGTGCGGCAGAGCTGCAGACTTGGGGGGAGAGAGAAGATGCTTCCGAACGGGTTGCTAAAGGTGTTCGGAGACCGTGATTAGTAGCATGCCTTTATCTTTGCGTTGTGCGATTGTGATTATCATTGCATTCAGCTTTGCTTTTGCTAAGGTTGCAGACTTGCGGTAATACAGCAGCCATGGGGCAAATCAGTACTGGTTCTGGTATGCACGCTACTACGTACTACTTTTTCCTTTTCAGAAATCAGAACTACAGCTACGGTGCTGTCAAGATTCAGTTCAGTTCGCACTTGGCACACTCCCTCCGTCCCTCGGGCAGCAGAAGAGGGCCCGTTTGGTTGCACGATGTAAAATTTTTGAAAATGTATTTTTTTACATTTGAAATACTAAACATAGACTAATCACAAAAATAATTACAGAACTCGTCTGTAAATCGCGAGACGAATCTAATGAGCCTAATTAATCCGTCATTAGAGGTTATTTACTGTAGCATTACTGTAACGATTTAGCATCTAATTACAGCTAGTTAGGTTCATTAGATTCGTCTCGCCATTTACAGACAGTAGTCGCAATGCGTTTTTTATTTCGTCTAGATTTAAGTCTCCATGCAGGTGCCGGAATTTTTTTTTGGAATTTTGGTTTTTCATCTAAACACGGTCATAGAATTGATGGGCGTGCGTGGCGTTGCGGGTGCGTGCAGGGCATGCCCAGGTCGGGCTGGGCATTCGGTTCTAACCGAACCGATCGGTTCGGTTCTTCGGTTTTCAGAGAAGTTCGGTTCCTCAAAAATAGGAACCGATCGGTTCTTTCTAGGATCAAGAACCGAGCAATTTCGGTTTCGGTTAGTTCGGTTCGGTTCCGGTACTAACCGAACTAACCGAAGCAATCTCAAAATAGTCTCACACACGATGAGAAGGTGCGGCCCCACCACGTCCCTCCCCCTCTCCTCTCGGAGAGATCCTCCTCCCGCGCAGTAACCGCCCGCCGCCGCGCGGGCACACCGCCACCGCCCACCCCACCCCGCCCGTGGCGCCGATCTCGTGCCCAGCGCGTCGCGGAGGTGGGGGGATGGGGGCGTGCGTGTCGCGGCCCAGCGCGTGCGTGGGGAGCCCACACGCCGCGGTCGGGCGACGCCGCCGGCCGGTCGGGCGGCGGGAGCGGCGCGCGGCGCAGGCGCAGCCGCCGCGCGGGGAAGGGGCGGAGGAAGGCGCCATCGCGCGCCGCGTCGATGGAGACCATCCAGGAGGAGAGCCCCGTGCGCCTTCCGCTTCCACCCGCTGCTCGATTGAGAAGGAGAAGAAAGAGAAAAAAAATTCTGGATCTGCAGTGCCGGCGACCACCACCGCCGCGCGCCTAGCCTGGCGGTCCCGCCGCCGCCGCCGAGCCTGCAGAGGAGAGCCTCGCCGCCGCCGGACGCCGGGAGCTGGGCGCGGCCGCTGAGGGTGGAGAGGGGCAACCATGGCCACCTCGTCTCCCATCCTCCCCTCGCCAGCGGCTGGCCATGGCGACCGACGGCTCGCCTCTCGGGCGTGGCGACAGGGGGCGTGTCGACCTCCTGGCCCTCCTCCTCACTGCGGCGCTCTGCTCCGCGTCCTATTGCCTGGGGTTATGGCACAAAAGCCATGGCCGGCCGGCGGTGGGGGTCGGGGGCAGCGATGGGGCCCGGGGGCGGCCGGAGCTGGCGAGCTAGCCGGCGGTGAGGGCGAGGGGCGCACGCGCGCGCGGGGTGGAGAGGGGCAGCGGGGCGGCGGGGTGGGTAGCCAGGGAGGGGGCCGGGCGGCGCGGTGGGGAATGGGAAGGGGGCGGCCGGGCGCTGAGACTGGGAGGGGAGAGAGGCAGAGAGGAGAGAGCTGCGTGGGTGGGGTGGCCGGGTAGGGAGGGGAGGTGGGCTAGGGTTAAATGGGCCGTCAGTTTGGGCTTCGTGGATTAATTTGCATATGGGCTCGGTTCTTCGGGTAACCGAGTCTAAGAACCGAACCGAACCGAAAATTTCGGTTCCTGAGAATCAGGAACCGAACATGGAACCGAAATTCTCGGTTCCGGTTCTTTCGGTTTCGGTTCTCGGTTAGTTCGGTTCGGTCCTCGGTTCTCGGTTATATTTGCCCAGTCCGATGCCCAGGGGCACTCGCGGCGGCTTCAGGCTTGCTTTCGATTGGCTGCTCGCCGACGGGGAACACACGAGCGCGGATCTCCTGACCGCTGTCTGTCTCGGCCAATGCCGGGCCCCGTTTGCCAATGCCATCATGCATGACCCGCGGTCTTCGGCTGCAGATCTCGAGGCAGGGGTCGTCGGGCGGGCGCCCAAAAGAAAAGGCCCCGGCGGTGAAGGTCTCTGTCCCGGGCAGGCAATCTGCTACGTAGAGTCGTACTAGTCTCTTACCGTGTGTTTGGTATGGGTTGTGTGGGCTGGGTTGTTTCCAACCCTCATTTTGGGGATGGCTCCAACTCTTGTTTTGTTTGGTTGTTGGGTTGGGTTTGTCCCAGTTTCTTGTTTGGTTCGAGGACTGTATGGGGTTGGAGCCAACCCGTCACTTGTTTGGATGGATGGATTGGAATGAAACCTGAATGTTATCACCTTTGCAGTCCATTGGTGAGGTTACCCCTCTCAATTTCATCAGCAATTTAACAGCGACACAATAATTTAACAGTCACTTCATCAACACATAGTAATATTTGATATGCTTGCACCATGCATCAAGGAACAACACACACAATAATTTAACAGCCACATTAGAAATAGAAGTCTTAGGCCATATCCATAGGCACATCATATACAGTAGCATGCAATATGCTTGCACGATGCATCAATTCATATATTGGTGCATAAGTAATTCATTCCCTTCTTTCAACTCGTTTTCTTTTCCTAGACCGAGCAACAATTGCCATCACACACAACAACCAATGTGCGGCAGCAGCAAAAACAAATGCCTTGAGCCTCTTATCCATCTACATACAACAGAATAAAATTGTGACTACAAATGACCTAGCAAAAATACCATGTATGGTTTCCATGTACTAACACAAGATTCTTCAAATCAACCATCAATCCAGCATCAATCTGCCATATACACACATGAAGGAAGGGGGGATGAATTTACCTTAAACGACTGAGCAGATCTTGGCCGGTGGGAGCAATAGCTTGCGGAGGGAGCAACAGCTTGCAGAGGGAGGCGCCCTGGCGGGGCGTGGCCCTAGACGCGGCCGGCAGCGCGAGCCCGTGGAGGCGCGGCGCGGGCCTGGCAGGCGGCGGCGGTGGAGGTCCGGGCGGCTGTGGAGGCGATCGGGCGGCGGCGGTCTGGAGAGGAGTATCGGTGCGGTGTTTTTTTCCGAACGATGGATGGGGTGCGGTCTGAGAGAGAGAGTGGGAGGAAGAAATGGAAAGGCAGGGGTGACGGGAAGCAGACAGGAATCACACGCGCGCGCTCAACCCGAAGGGAGCCGCTCCGTCCGCCAAATTTCGGGAGTCCAACTCAACCCGCATCTGCATGGTATATTCCTCTCAGGTTGGCTCCAACCCTCCCCAACCCCCATTCGAACACCCTAAAAACGGGTCGAACCCAACCAGGTCGAACCCAGCACACACGGTTAGAGTACGGGTCTGTTTAGTTCCTCTATTTTGGATTTTTGGAAGGGAATCTTTCAACATTTGAAGTATTAAATATAGACTAATCACAAAACTAATTATAGATCTCGTCTGTAAACTACGAGACGAATCTAATGAGCCTAATTAATCCATCATTAGCATATGTTTACTGTAGATTTATTGTAGCAATTTAGTATCTAATCACGACCTAATTAGGCTCATTAGATTCGTCTCGCGATTTACAGTTTATTTGTGTAATACGATTTATTTTTCAACTATATTTATTACACCATGCAATGATTTACAAATTTTTAGATTTTGAGATTTTGGATCTAAACACGGCCTACATCATCGCATGGAGTGCTGGTGACTGCTTCGACGGAGCTCTTGCTGCAGATGTGTACTCCCTCCGTATCCTTTTAGTTGTCGTTTCAGACAACAAATTTACACTAAAATGAACTAATTTTTTTTGTCCTAACGACAAGTAAAGAAATACGGAGGGAGTATGCAACCTCCACCAAGCATTGGTCCTGGCAACGCGCCCACCACGGATAGTCGGATAGGGTTAGGGTGGTCCAAGCCGAGCCTCCGATAATCCAAATCAGTTGACACATCAAGTGTCAAACTCCTCGCCCGGTCACGCATGATGGCCCAACGGTTGGTGGCATCATCATTCATTCCTCAGGACTCGGTGCTCCTCCGGATCGGCGAAGCCTTTCGCAAGCTTTACCACGCACTAGACCTAGACGCAGACCTCCAGACCGTTTTAAAACACAGGATCGCCGGCCATCACCATTCACCAAGCAGAGAATCGGTGCCTAACATTCTAGCTTAATCATCAACGGATCATAGATAATGCATGGCGGACACCCCACGACCCCCAGCCATGATGGAGCTCGAGAGGGAATCTGAGCCGAGGGTGACGAGCTGTTCACTCGTGCGAGCGATGTAATTAAGAATGGATTCGGATCGGATACGGATGAAATCAGATCCGGATGTCATCTTTTATCACATTTTAACTTAGATACGAATGCGAATACGGATCTTATCGGATAGAATACAAAACAGATAGTACATTCGAATCCGAATTCGAATCCGAATACCTTCTCGATCTGTAACATAGCGCTATCATGAGTATCAATTTAATTTGTCAACAATCTATTATCTTATTTTTTGGTTAACAAATGGATCCTTCACGTTCGCTCTCAAGGCCTAGAATTTCTCACGTTAATCGGAGAAAAATAGAAAAAAAATTACCCACCACTGCCATTACAATAAAAATTAGTCTAAAATACCCGTGTGCCTAATTAAAAATTATCCACCAATACCATTATGAAAAATTAAATATAAAATACCATTTAGTTATGTATCAGTACAAACATACTATTAATAAAAACTAAAGCTAACAATAATCAATCAAATAAAAAGAAAATAAGAATAATTATATGCATAGTATTATTAAATCTCAACAAATCAAATTGGTATTATAGGTAGATCATATTTGAATTGTTTAAACAAACAATAAGACATAATTTACGACAATGAATATGGTGATGTATAGTAATAAATAGTATAATTTTTAAATTATTAAGGATACAACGACATGCAAATTTTTGAATTTTCAATACTAGCCACGCAAAAGCGCGGGCCAGACACCTAGTTTTATAATAGGTCAGAATCATTATACAAGTAGGGAGTAAAGGATTAGAAGATAGCTAATAAAAAATATAATATATATGTATAGCTAGAATATAATTATCTATGTATAGCTTTTATATTAATATATAATACTATTTTTAAATGTAAATAAAGAAATATTTAAATAATTAATAATTAATATATATAAAAACTATTTCAGCATTAAATAAATAAATAATTTGACTCATATAAAATAATTTTGTCATTAAATAAATATATTAAATAGTTAAAGTTTATTTTGTATATCATTACTAATTTAAATAAATATATTATTGGTCATCTAGCTTTCTAAATAATTTAAATAGTGTATGTCATTAAGTAATTAGGTATAGAGATAAGTTTAAGATTGTTTCAGTAGTTACTTTTTCTTTGCGGATACGGATATTCCTCGGATACGAATATGAAATCGGATAGAGAAAAATTCTAAAATTCAGATTCGGATATATCCATATGGCATTCATATTAAATTTGAATACGAATACAAATATCCACATTGACGTTTTAAGCGGATACGAATACGAATAATTCAGATATTCAGCGATGCATATCCATCCTTAGATGCAATGACAGTGAGTGAGCTCGCGGTTGCCGTGTTGGTGAGATGCATGCATGATTAGGTGTGGCAAAGCTGGGTCAGGATCATAAGGGGGACGCGGCATCATTGCAGGCCTTGCTTGCAAGTGAGGGCGCACCGGGATGAGGAGAAGAGGCCGGGGGCTACGGCGAGGGCAGGGCAGGGGGACAGCCAACCAACCAACCATTGCCCGCAGCAGCATCCGGTGCACTCCGGAGTCCGTAATCCTTTTCCATTCAATAGGGGCCATGTTATTTTCAGGGACCACGCGTATCTGTTACTTGTACTCCCAAGTCCCAACTGGCCAACCCCACTTTCACGTACGGTTCTGCTGCTGCTGCTATCAACTACTGGAGAGATGCTGCTATGGCTATCATAGCATGATAGAAAGTTTCACTGCTTGCATTGCTTTATTTGGTCATTTTTCCTTGATCTAAAGCTAGCCTTTTGTTTTCCATTCTACCTTGATTCCAGTTGATTGAGATGCAGGTATGTACGTGGTTCTTTCGGAAACATATGATCCAGCTGGTAAATGACGTTTTAGTTTATTTAATGCGCTAGCAGCAATCAGCTGGAGCATTTACCATGCATGGAATTGTTACCAGGCACTGCAGAAACAAAAAGGTAGTACATGCATGTATTTGACAGCCAAAACAACTCACCAAAACGGCATCCGTGTTGGAATGAACCTGGATTGGCTGGCTAACTTGATTGTAGACAATTAAACACCGCTATGAATTCAATTCTGCATTTCCGTAGAATATCGTTATCATCGACTATTTGGCTATGCTTTTGCAGTACGACTGAATGTGCGTGGTGTACGTTGGTCGAGCAGGAGATTGAGTAAAACACACGTGATATACCAACAAACACAAAACGTAGAGACAAATGGTCTTTTCACCCAAGCTCTTAATGTTCCCTTAGAAGAAAAAAAATTCAAAACATTGCCAAAGCTATAAATGCAGGTTTCATGGTTTGTAACAGATCTTTTTAGTCTCAAACAAAAGGAACATCTCCTAGTGGACAATTTTTTTTTAAGGAGAAATCTAAATTACATCCTCAAACTATCGCAGAAATCCGATTTCCAACCTTCAACTATAAAACCGGATAACATAGACCATCCAACTGTCGAAACCAGACAAATTTAGCCGCTGGGGTGGTTTCCAAAGTGGTTTTATATAAAAATTCTAATTAGTTTTAAAAGTTAAAACTAATTTATTTTAAATCAGAAAAATATGAAACTAGTACCAATTTTTTACTAAAAATGTAAATTATCTATTATTGCTCTATTTGTATCTTAGTTATTTAAAAACAATAGATATACTACAAGCAATCAAATATTATGAAAATAAAAAATTGGATCTGTAAAACTAAAAAGTATCATACTAATAGAGATAGGTTACATTTATAGAAAACTTTTGATACCCATCTCGTATTTTTATGATTTACTTATGAATTTTTTAGTTTAAATTTGAATATTTTTAATTCTCACAAAATAGAAAACCACCTTCAAAATCACCTAAAGGGCCAAATTTCCCCAGTTTCAACAGTTGGATGTTTTTTGTCATCCGATGTTGTAGTTAAATGTTGAAAATTAGATTATTATGGTAGTTCAAGGATGTAAAGTGAACTTTTTCCTTTTTTTATGATGATATTGTGTTCACTCTCCTTAAGGACAGCTAACATCTTAAATACTTTACTTGCTGTCTACATTAAACCTGGACGCGGCATACGGACTATGGAGAATTGTTACATTTCTCTCCCTACTCGTTTAGGTTTTCTATCCAGGTGAACTGGTGAAGTCGATCATCCTGGTTATGCGTGCTAAGCAAAAAAAAATATCTCCTCCACTCGTACGTGCCATGGCTTTGTGGCAGAGAGTGCGGCCGTATATGTATATGTAGATCTATATCACTAGAAGTTTTCCAGTCAGGTGGAGGCCTATGCTACTGTTCACGAACGGATGCCCGGCACCTGGCATGTTATGCCTAGGGTTTTTTTTCCCGACCGGTATCCGGTAACCGCCGGGCTCCGGTTTCGGTTTACTGGACTGGTTGGACCGGTTATCGGTCGGAACCGGTGGAATTCAAATCCAAATTCAAATAAATTCAACAGCTCCCGTGCAACCGGTTCCGACCGGTTTGACCGGTTTACCGGTCGGTTTGACCGGTTTGAATTCAAATCTAAATTCAAAAGCTCCCGTGCAACCGGTTTACCGGCCGGTTTAACTGGTGGGCCTTAATGGGCCGGCCTATTTTTTTTCTTTTTCTTTTTTGATTTAACTTTAAATCCCCGCAAACTATACTAAATGAACGAATTTTTGAGAAAATTTGATACCATTAGATTCATCGCAACTTGAAGTATTTTTATGAATTTTTTTGGGAATTTTTCGTTTTTTGAATTTAAATTTGAATTATGCCTCGCGCCAATTTTGCATTTTTTTTCAAGCGGTGTGACATTGCCCAGGAGTTCATCCTTGATGCGTGTGCCTGACGCGGTGGGAAATGGACACAACGACAGCTGTCGTCCTTCACTCCCAAAAAAATCGAGCGCTGCTCAGTGCTTGCCCTGTGCCCACACTCGAAACATCCGCCGGCCGCCACCAACTCCTTGTGCGCGCTTCTCTCGGCAATGCGGTTGCAGCCAGTCCAGTTTACCGGCCGGTGCGCCTATTCGTGCATGGGCAAAAGGCACCTGTAATAGCTTCCCAAATGGTGGCATTCCGAAGCTCGCTGGTGAGGAATCAGCCAGTTCCAGCGCGTCCGCGAGCCATCGCCCAGCTCTAGCTGCACCGCCTCCTCTCGCTTACTAGTGCGACCGTGGGGATGCTCTCCTATATGCGCCCGCCGGCGCTTCTTCCGTGTCAACCCCCCAAGCTTGCCAGGCCACGTACGAGGACAAACACGCGTTCTGTCTAGACGTGGCGATGGTCACCACGCCAAACGACATCCGTTGGGCCGCCATCGAGGTCGTTGTCGTGCTAGCATGAAGTTGCAGGTTGCCGCTGCCCTGCTTCCTTCTCCATGCTTGCACCCGTAGCCCATAGATGGCCACTCTTGCCAGGTCAGAGGTAACCTTTGTCTGCTGCTAGCGCTTGCACTTTAGCTATTTTATGAAATGCCCGTTCAAGCTAACAAATTCATTGCACCTTCTTTTTCATTGTATATTATAACGGTTTATGTTCATAACTTAATTCGCTTCAGCTTTTGCAGCTGATAACAGTCTGGCTATTTTTGCTGAATGGCACTGCAAAAAAAAATTGGAAGAATTGTTTCAAAACCTTGCGCTCTTACAACTCTGTTAAAGGCGGATTTTCTTTTCTTTCCATGAGCATTCTCTTTTGCCATTGTTGTATCTTCAGCGTGTTGTATGCCTGCGAGGGATTGGTGAGAGGAAGGCATTATTACAAGGAGGCAAAATTCTATCCTTCCCCATGCATCCAAACCACATATGGATTAAATATATTATTCTAAATAATACATGTTGATCAAGTTCAAGTTTTGCTAGTGTTACCACATTAATTTATATCTTAGTTTGCCTCAAGAACTGTGCTAGGTCCATATATTAATCTTAGAGGTACATGTACTTGAGCACAAATGTAATGGATTTGTCATGCCTGTTCTTGATTCCACGTCTATGCAAAAATATTATTGAGACTGAGATGATCTATACAGCGCTGATGGTGTGCCAATCCTGAACTTCTTGAGGCTGCTAATGATACCCCGCAAATCTCTATCTGCTTTGAGACTTTCTTTTCTGCATTATTAGGGGTGTCGAAGGACTAGCTAATCCAGCATGGTGCGGCCCAAGGCCACCACAAAATATTGCGACTTCCAAACTGCAGCCAGCTCAAATGTCTTTTTTTTTTCTTTGGTCCTAAAAACTAACTATATAGCTAAAGACTATCCAGATCTAATTGCAGACATGTGGTTTCTGCAATGGCTTGGTCCTGTTTGGATCTATGAACTAAATTAAAACTTAGACCTAAAATTTAGTCCATTAGTTGACCCAAACAGATGGACTAAAGATCAGTTTCATCCCAACAAAACTTTTTAGCCTATTAGCCCATAGAACCCATCTAATTCGGAGTAAAGTTTAGTTTCACCTTTTTTTTGTGTGTTTTAGATGGTTTTCCACCTAAAATTTAGTGCATGGATCCAAATAAGCATAGACTAAAGTTTAGTTACCTAATGTTTAGTCACCTAAAGTTACTCCGGACTGAACTTTAGTTCTAGGTGATCTAAACGGGGTAAGACCACCTGACGGGATTATGTCATTTTTACTAACTAAGTTATCGGAACAAATCTTACTTACTGAAGCTATATGTAAATTAATGTGTCAAGTCTTGCTATGTAATGGAACTTGCCATCCTTTCTCCATCAGACCAAACGGCAACTGCATCACCAAATGTCCAAATTTGTGCCTCACAGCCTCACTACAATTGTCCGATGACAATTGTTCTCCCATATGTAAAATGTATATTGCACGTGTCTGGATTGGCATGACAGTACGACCTACTTTAAGTCTTTAACTCTTCCACTGATTGCGATTTCCACTATATATACCGCTGCATGTTTGATTCGCTGCTAAAGGTAGAAGCCGACATTAAAAAAAACAGCTACTTCGCCATTGTACTGGCGCGTTACCTATTGCTGGCGCGGCGTAGCGCGCCCACTATCCTAGTAGTAGTACGCCCCCAACGAAAGCGACGGCGGACACTTATCCAGACAGAGCGAAAAGGAAACGACGGGGCCGATGCATTTCCATCACGCGCCCTGCCGCCGCGGTTTTTTCTGCGTGGCCGCCTCCGGCCGCCGGCACGGGCCGGCCGGGCGCATGCTTCGCTTCGCCGTTTTCGCTTGTCGTGGCCGGCCGGCGGCCGGCGCGTGGCGCCGCCCCGGAAAGCGCACCACGTTGCGTGCCATCTCTTCATCACCCCCGCGCCTGCACTGCACCCGCTGCAGGCAGGTTTCGTGAACCCGGCCAATCGCGACGCGCCACGGCGGCAGTCCCAGTCCCTGCGAAAGAGACGGCGGGCCGGCGCTGCTCCGCCGTTTGGTGGCCGAGCAGAGCAGAGCAGCGGCGCACTGCGACTGGCTGGGCCAGAGAGAAGAAAAGGACAGACGCGCGCGGCGGTGAGTTCAGAATTCATGGGCGACCGATGGCTCCCGGGATGGCCGCACCGGATCGCACCAAGTGGGCGCACGCACTGGATTGGAGCTGGAGCTCCCGGGTTGACGATCGAGCCCCACGCCGCCGTGGTTGCGGTTTCCGCCGGCGCAGAGGGTGATGGCGGAGGGGCTTGATCGGGATACATGGCCTGGATTCGTCAAGTCGTCAGATCCGCAGTAGGATTTCGTCGCCGACGGATGCGTCTTTAATTCGTTGCATCTTCCCCCCTGGTGATGCTTTGACGATCGATCAGCGCCGCGCCGTCTGGAGCGCTGAAATTTCAGGTTCGTTTTATTCAATCGTTGTGACGCGCGCTCGAGCTCGGACGTGGCGGCCGGGCAGCCAGGACGTTTGACTTCACTCCAGGAGGGTCCGGTGCATGGATTGCTGAATCTGTCAGATGTTCCTGGACGACTGTCTCTTTCATCTCCGGCCAAGTGGATGCACGTACGCACCCAAGAAACGAAACTTTGAGGAGTAAACGGTCGCCATGCTGTGGTCTGTGGAGATCTGATCTGGAAACATGAGATCCAAGAACTGACAATAATTGACAGCACCAACTGTCAATTCTTTTTCATGTTTCTAGTCACAAATCGCGTAGCGTGCCAAGTGGCGGCAAAACCACTTTCTTCCTGAGCCTAAACTTCGCGTGCGGTCTAAGGCCTCACCAAATCTGAGTTGATAAGTACATGGCAACCACGTTTCGGCACCACGCTGTGGCTGTGTCCCCTTTGTGTTCGTCTAACTTGGCTTCTTGAAAATGTGCAATTCTAGGAGAAGAAGGTCCTTGCACCAATAACTCTGAAACACGCTTTTTTTTTCCTAGCGGTATTTGAAACACGCTCTTGAAAAAGAAACGAAAATGAAAGCAAACGCTTGGGCGCAGTTAGCTGGGGTTTGACCCAAGCGGCCAAGCATGAAATGCAGCAACAAGCACAACAGTGTATCCACCACCTGACTTCTGAAAAAGCCCAGCCCAGCATGAAATGCAGCAACATTACGGATACTATTGGCCCAACAGGCCTTAACCAGCAGGCTTCATCATACGATGGGCTGCACGTCTCTTTATCGCAACCTGCGGTGGTTGTCACTCCCCCAGGTTTCCTCCGAGACGGAACACCGAATCCCGCGAAACCCTAGCAGCGCCGAAGAAGAGAAGGGCGCGCAGGCGGCGCAGCCATGGCGAAGAACCGGAACAAGAAGAACAAGGCCAAGAAGGGCGGCGGCGGCGTCGCCGCCATGGACACCTCCGAGGGTGGCCCAGTCGCCTCCACACCCGCGGAAGCTCCGGAACGTAAGTTTCCCCCTTTCAGGTTTTCTTTTAGGAGGTTTCAGTGGTTTATTTGTTTTCTGATGAAAGAGTCACTTGTTTCATGTTTGTTTCTCATTGCTGTGCAGCCATGGATACGTCCGAGGGGAAGCAGCCATCGTCGACATCGACGGTGCTCGGTTCCATCAACAAGTAAGGACATGAAGCGCATCAATTGCTGTTTTCTTTTTCAAATTTTTCAGGGTTTCGTTGTGTCAGTCTAATTTTTCGGTTTATTGCGGCAATCCTCTCCGTAATAATTTAATCTAACACTAGCATTAATGCGTCGTTGTTGTGGGATGAGATCGTTGTTTTGTGCTAGCTTGTTTGCTTGGGTAAGTAGGGAAATCATTTTAATTTGATCTCATGATGGGTTCCATAAGAGTTTATCTTACTGTTCTTGCAATGACGTCTATATATATGTGTGTTATGGATGCAATGAAGTGTCTCAAGTGAGACATGCAATAACTACCTCATCAATTAAATGTATCCTATGACATTGTCCATGTTTAGTTTCTCAATGTGTCGATGCCCAGGAGATTCCTGTAATTTATTTAACAATTTATATGTGCTATATACATGCTGTCCTTGTTGACTTGGAAATTGCTGGATGTGATAATGTGTCTGGAGTGTGGAGCTTTTGGATTTTTTAAACTTATTGCTCCAACTTTGCTCAAAATTTCTGACCTCTGACCTTATGAATTGTATCAGTATAATGTGCACCATTCATTAATGTAATGCACCATTTATCTGCTTTGGTTGTTGGCACCATCACAGGCATCTATAGAAAATCTTTTTAAGTTATTTGAGTCACATGGCGTGTGGATTCCATTTCTTTGGTAAATTGATTAAATAGATAAGTATCATTGATGTGAAAAGTCAACTTGGCATAAAGTAAACAACTCCAGAATAGGTGGAATTGACATTGGTTAAGGAGGCTCAGCCCTAATGGCCTTAACCACAATCAACTTTGCACATATGTCCACTTCTGCTTCTTTTCACGGTTTCACCCATTTTCATTTGGTCAAATAGCCTATATCCGTCAAGCAAACGGGACTAGTGACCAGCTCACTCTACCAGATACTTCTTGTCCGTGTCTCATGAACTGATGAACCTATGCAATTCAGTTTGTAGTATGGAAGTGCGTAGTTGCTGACAAGATTTAATCAACCAAAGTTATGTTAACTTACATCTGTTTCAACCTAATCAGCACATATTTTACTAGTACACTCCTGAGGGCCAACAAAATTTTCTACAATAAAATGATTAAGGTTGTGTTCAAGCACCTCCCAACTGTAGGTAACTGCCCAAATGTGTTCATCTCATTTGATATCTCCTATCTGTTATATGTTAGACTGTTGAGAGTGGATTACTGAAGTTTATTTGGATTGTCTTTGTTCCCCGAGTCCCTTCTGAAACTGCCTTTTGGAGTTTAATCATGATACTAAAAGTGAACTCGTGATAATTTCCATATAAATGAATGTTAACTCATCCTTTACATCTCTGGTATGGTCTGCAGTCTTCGCTGAAACTTGCACTGTTGCGGGCTATACACGTATGTGGTATGCTCAGTATGTTGTGTGTCTCATTGACCAGGAAAATAAAAAAAGGAGTACAGATGAAAAGGTCACAGAACGCGAGGAAAATGAAAGCAATTGCCCGGGCTGTGTCAAAGAATGAACAGTGCGAGGAGAAGATGCAGAAGGCAAAACGCAAGAAGACAAGGATTTAGTCTGCCAAGTCTCTGTATGATTGAAAGATTTAGTAGTTGCAGAATTTTGTGTACCCTTGTAATTCTATCTTGTAGAGCAATCAAAACTGTGTTTCGGGAAGGCAAAAATATGCATTTCAATCTTTAGCCCGCAAAGGTTGTTATGCTGTGAGCTTCTTTACATAACCTCTGGAACTGTATGTGCCATGCCCCTGGCGACAGTACCTTATCAGGTTTGATAGTTCTTGTGTTGCATTCTTTGATATCGAATGTCATTTGACGAAGCCGGGCTGTTGAGCTATTTTTGTGCCGTAGGCAAACCTGCGCCTACAGCCTAGGCTTCCCCATTGAGCCAATTATGAGGTTGGAAAGTGCTTTGCTGCACACTGAATTATTTCAGGGAAGAATGGTTAACCATATTCTTGATGTAGCATATTCTGTTTGCAAAAGGAGTTGATATGGTTCCAAGCGCAACAGCTTTACGGAGATAAATGGCGTTGCTGTGATGGAAGATGGAAACAATTCTTCTTCTGCTTCCTTTCGAAGTCCCGGAGAGCGTGTTTGGATGAGAACCTTGAGTGGGCCAGGCCAACTATTGGCCGCGGATCATGGGCAAGCCCACCATTTCGATGGCAACGGCCCTTGCAATTCATTTTTTCAGACCCGCGGCCGATTTCTGGGGGCTTCTATTCTCGGCACCTGCGATGGGAATTCTTTCCATCACAGAAGGGGCCGCCATGCTCCGCCCCGCCTTGCTCCCCCATCTCCGGCTCTGGCGGTGCCTCCGCCGCCACCGTTCCTAACCTAGCTCGCCGTCGCACATCGCCGCCTTCTCCTCGCCCCCGCTACCAGCACCGCCCATCGACTATCCGGCTCCGCCCGGCCGGCGGCGCTCCCACGCCGCCGCGCCCTCCGCCGGCCGAACCGTCGCCACCGCCTGGCCGCCGCCGCCTCCAACCCCCTCCTCTATGGTCGGCGGCCATGGAGCCGCCCCACCCCAGCAACCCAGGATCGGATCATAAGACCGCCACCGCCATCCACCACCCCGGCCGCTCCGCCCACCTACCACCCATTCCCCCATTCCCCTCCTTGCTCGCTGGCTGCAGCGCCCCCTCCCCTGTCTGGAGGTAGAAGATGAACAGGGGAGGGCGAGTGCACGCACTTCTACGATGCGCCGGCTGAAAATTGCGCGCGATGAATAGATCTGGCGGATTTCTGCCCCAAATTTTGGCCGGGCCTCCACAATTTTTTTTTATTTGATCAAGGGCCACGCGGCACGCCACGATTTGGCAGGGCAGCCAGCGGCCAGCATGAGCAACCAAACGTGGCCACTGGCCAAAGTCCCAGTTATGTTGGTGTGCCGTGTCCGTTTTCAAGACGCACACGGTCCGGTTGAGTTAGCGCCGAACCAGTATTGTGTTGGGCCTTGTCGCCGATCACTTTGCTCCCCAAGTTTGCAGTATATAGTCTGGGGAGGATGGGCATCATGCAGGAGATAGTAGGCATCCTTTTAGGCTAGAGCATGTAGTGTTCACCGATTTAACTATATGACACTATTTTAACTTTGTGGTTGGCAATAACCTTGCATGTCCTAAATGTGTGCTTTGTATGGTGATATCTGTTTCACAGAGTCCATCTGAATTCAGTCTCCAAGTCTCTGTATGATTGAAACATTTAGTATAGTTTGCAGAATTTTTTGTACCCATGTAATTCAATCTTGTAAAGCAACCAAAACTGTGTTTCTGGAAGAATGGGAAAAATTCTGCATTTCAGTTTTCAGACAGCAAAGGTTGTTGTGACTTGAGATCTTTACGGAAAATCTGCATTTCGATCGGCCAGCAAAGGTTGTTATGACTTGTGAACTTCTTTACATGACCTCTGAATTTTCTGGTTTCAATTGTAAAGGCTTGATCGGTTCTTGGGTTACATTCTTTGGCATCGACCGTAGGATGAAGTGATCAAGTACAGGGTAAATTGTAAAGTTCTGGTTTCAATTTATGAGCCCTGCAAGGCTGCAAGCTGCATAGCCGTAGGCAAACCTGTAGTGCCAAGGCTTCACCATTGAGCCTATTCAACCTGGAAAGTGATCTGGTGCGCTCTGGGTCATTTTAAGAATGATTAGGCATATTCTGTTTTCAAAAAGAGTTGATATGGTTCCAAGTGCAGACAGCTTTATGCAAAGATAAATGTTAAATGGCGTCGTTGTGATGGAAAAAGGTAGAAACAAATCTTCTTTTGTTACCTTTCCCTTTCGGTTAAGAATCCGAAGGGCTTTTCTTTTGCAGTCGTTCAAAAAAAATTATAGCCTTATAGGAGCGGCTTGCCCCCTTGCAGCAAATGGTGTCGATTTGTAGAGTGAACTGCACGAAACACCACGTTTTGTATAACCCACTACCGTGTGCCATCGGCTACGTCAGTTGTATGTACTGTACTGTTATCTTGTTGTAATGGGCTTTGATAGTTGGTTGCCCAACTTGTTAGTTGATACTCCGTAGGAAAAATGGAGCCAGGGATGTTCCTCCTCGACCTGAGAGATCCACACATTCTTACGCAACAACGAAGTAGCAAGGCGCACAACATATCCGTACAGGCTCTCTAATTCTGCCTCAGCCCTGGAAGTCACCTACTCTGACAAGCTTATTATGTCATTGTCAGCCATTCTAGTAACAAAATGATCATCAGAAATACATAAGTCAATCGTTTGAAAGGTCGATTGGTTTTATCTGGAGCTGATGTTTGAGTATACAACCTGATACTTAACTTCACGGACGCATGCAGAGGTTACACAGTCTATGGATTAATCTCGATCGATCCTTACCTCTTCTCATCAGTCTGTATGTATCGTAGATAGGCATCGATCATAGGCTCATGGCGTCACAAAGGAAGGGAACTGAGACAAGTTTGCTCAGCCATGGAGAAAAGATTCCACGGTTTGCTCAGCCATGCGTGATCACACCCGGGATCGCGTATCGGCCGGCGTATCCGAGACGCACCGTACGTCTCGTCGTTGTCGTGCGCTCCTTGTAGCGAGCTTGTGGAGCGAGAACCCGGACGGCGACGGCAAGGATGCCCGGCGCCGGTTTCGTTTGCGTCGGGAGAGAAGCTATCTGTGGTGGAATTGTGGAAACCGCCGCGTTCCTACGGATGAAAGCTAGTGACTTGTTCATCATCGAAGGCTTGATTCTCCGGCGACCAGCGATTGTGACAGTGGAGTAAATAACCATCAGGCTCAGGGCTGTTTTTTTTTCTTTTTTGAAAAGTAGGCAGGCGAGCTGCTCATTCGTTTAAAGGAGGAAGGGGCTGAATTCCCATGTGACATGCACCTTGGTTCAGCTTTGTCAGCTGTTTTTTTTTCTTCTTCTCCATTTGAAAGACCTCGACTCGTTTACGGCAAATTTCCAGTTTCTAGGCCCGTACTTGTGAAAGGTCCCGATAGAATGGCCTGTTTGTCAAGAAAAGGACTTCACCAAGTCGATCCACTGTCACCTATTTCATTTAATATAGTAGCCGATATGCTCACACTTTTTATCAACAGAGCCAAAGCAGACAATCAATTGGGAGGAGTTGTACCTCATCTAATTGAGGGGGCCGGGGTCTCTCTATCTTACAGTATGCTGACGATATAATCCTCTTTTTGGAACACAACCTGGAGTATGCTCAGAATCTGAGGATAATTCTTTGTGCCTTTGAACAGCAGTCGGAGTTGAAAATAAACTTCCATAAAAACGAAATTTATTGCTTTGGGGAAGCTAAGAATATGAAAAATGAGTACATGGAACTGTTTGGATGCAATACGGGAACCTTCCCAATACGGTATTTAGGAATCCCGGTTCATTACCGGAGGTTATCAAATAATGATTGGCTGAGGGTACAAGAGAGATTTGAAAAACGTTTTAGTAGTTGGAAAGGGAAAAATCTTTCAACTAGAGGCCGTTTAACATTAATCAATTCGGTCCTTAGCAGCCTACCCATGTACATGATGCCCTTCTTTGAGATACCAAAGGGTGTTTGTAAAAAGTTGGACTATTTTTGTTCAAGATTCTTTTGGCAAAGCGATGAGCACAAGAGAAAATATCGCTTAGCAAAGTGGGATATCCTATGTCAAAAGAAAGAACAAGGAGGACTAGGGATACATAATCTTGAATTAAATAATATAGCGCTGCTAAGCAAATGGTTGTATCGACTGTTGACGACGGAAGGTACTTGGCAACAGATTATTAAAAATATGTATCTAGGGAGTAAACCCATTGTCCAAGCTCAATGGAAGAGTGGTGATTCTCATTTCTAGGCTAGCCTGATGAAAATTAAAAACGACTTCCTAAAGTTCGGCTCTTTCACCATCAAAGATGGGTCTCAAATAAGATTCTGGGAAGACGTATGGCTAGGAAACAGATCTCTACGTGAACAATATCCTCAGCTTTATAATATCACTCGGAGAAAACAAGACACAGTTGCTGATGTACTCAGCACACCTATACCCAATATATCCTGGCGTAGAGACTTCATTGGCAACAAACTTGTGACGTGGAACAACCTTGTTTCACATCTTGCAACCGTTGAACTAAATCAAGAGGAGGAGGAGTTCCGATGGAAGTTAGACCGATCAGGTGTTTTTTCTGTAAAATCACATTAGTCTAATTAACTAGAATACTCCCAACTTAAATAAAGTTCTATGGAAAATAAAAACCCCTCTCAAGATAAATTTTTTTCTCTAGTACCTTAGATGTGGAGTTGTATTAACAAAAGATAATTTAGCTAAACGAAACTGGCACAGAAATCAACAGCGTTGTTTCTGTTATGAAAATAAAATGATACAACATCTATTTTTTGACTATCGGTTTACAAGGCTGGTATGGCTACTATTTTTACGGCATGGGGTCTCCCACAGCCTCGCGATGTATCAAGTATGTTTGGAAATTGAGCGATTGGTGTACCTAAAGAGTATAAACAATTAGTCCGTGTGGACGCGGTAGCCTTGTGTTGGTCTGTTTGGCGCTGCAGAAACTCTGTGATTTTTTATAACAAACAACCATCTTTTTTGTAGGTGGTCTACTCTACAACACACTGGCTACGCACGTGGGCTATCCTTCAGCCGTCTACCTCACAGGACGTCCTTGTAGCAGTGTCTCATTTTTTGGAGCCAGTGGCCAAGAATTTTTTTGCCCGGGCACATGGGTGGCGGTCCAGTCTTAGGATTGACGGTCATTAGTTTGTCCGGTTTTGTAAGACTTTTGTAGGCTGTGTGTTTTTTCGGCAGAGGTCGGGAAAATTTTAAAATGATGTATCACCTTGACGTATCATTTTGAAATTAATAAAAAAGTTCCCTTTTCAAAAAAAAAAAAGAATGGCATGTTTGTTTCCGTTGTGCTACTCACGCTACAAAAAGAATCTTACGTGCATGAAATTTTAAATAAAGTTTATTTGGAAAAACTTTTCACAGATGGGTGCAACTTTGCGCGAAGAATCTAATGACAGTAATTAATTGATGATTGGCTACATTAATGCTACAGTAATCATTCTCTAATCGTGCGATCAAAATATCTCATTAGATTCGTTTTGCGAAGTAGTGTAGATGTTATGAAGTTAATTTTGTAAGCTGTCTTCATTTACTCGTAATTAATGGTCAAACTTTGTGCTACTTCCTAGCACAAACAAACCAAACAGGCCAATGTATATCTCCAGGAGGCGAGTCCCCGAACCGTCAAAACGAGCAGGGCTGCTGTGCAGTTCACTAATTTAAACCACCTCTCCATACAAGACACATGACACAACACACAAGTACACAACTGCTTCGTGCGACTATAATCGCTGCTCATGCGCCCAATCAATGCGTTGATCCTGAGTGACTACACAGGTTAACCGTAGCTCTACCCCCTTTGATATTTCATAAATCTTCGTACGGCGACTTTTTGGTCAGCATGGCAGCGCCCAGTGGGCCCCCACGGCTCTACGCCTTTTCAAAGCGTTTAGGCAAAGAGATCCAAACCTCCAAGAACCTGCGCCTACGCAGGGCATCATCAACCGCATGAAAAAACTTGGCGACGGGGGCTGTGGTTCACTGGCTGTGGCTCTGATCTCTGCACTGTGGTTCTAGCTTTTTTTTTTTTGAAACGGACTGTGGCCTGTGGGTCTAGCTCGCTAGCTGAGATATAAATTAGTTGTTTACCCTTTTTTTTATGACTTCTCGTGCTACTTTCACAATACCAAAGCTCCTCTAGTCTAGTTGGTTAGAGGAGCTGAGGTATGGTCGTCCCCACGAGGTCGCGAGTTCGAATCCCAGTTGAGGCGATTTTCCGCCTGTGGGTAAAAAAAATTCTCTTGCTATGCTCGCCGTAAGGCTTGGCCCTCATGGGCATGGGCTAGGTTCGGGGATTTTTCCGCGGCCGGGAGAAGCCGTGTTGCTTCCTCTTAATGAAAAACGGTGGGGTCCGTTCACCCTCCGGCCGCATTTTTTTTAAAAAAAATAACATGTTTGTTAATTGCAACATGATTTCACAAATATATTAAGTTTTCGACTAATTGTGCTCCGCACTCCTCAAAAAATTATTTTACACATTCTTTCACCATAATAAATACAACAACAAATATTGTAGCTCCATTTCGATACCCAAAATAATATACTACTTAAACAATAGTGTCATGATAATATAATGTCCAAAACATATACAAAGTGAACAACGGGCTGCAAACCATGACACCTGTACGAAAACAACGAAGCGACGAATTTATCTTAACTAAATTGTTAAAAAAAATATTACATACATCAACTAAAGTTAGCATCAACTACAATGCTAACAAAACCACAGGCCTTTCTAGTGATAACTAACTTCACACTGACTGGTTGTATATGTTTTGTTGCTTGCTTGTAGGCTTATGCGTTATCTACTAGTTTAAACGTTCGGTTAGGTCGCTTAGCATGCAATATTTTTTTTTTGAAAGATGCTTAGCATACATATAGCCATACAGGGTCTCAAGTACCGATTGCTCAGTACTACTAAAAATGTCTACCTAGTGATCATCTATCCTTGACTAGCCTGTGGCTTTTTTTTTTGTAATAATTGATTAGCATGAATGAAGCTGAGATGATGCTAAGCAATCTACAAATAGGAAACTGAACTTCATTTTTATCCTGCATCAAGCCAAATTAGGCAACAACACTCTTTTTTTTCATTTGGAAAGAATTACAGGAGACACCTTTACCTACCAAGATGTACTGGCGTACTGCCTACAAATACAATACACCATACGCCACACGTACACACATATACATACGGACCCCACCACACGAAAGGCGCCAACGACAATATATTAAGCCCCACCACCGCCGCGTCACCCCTCTTCCTCCCCTCCCAAACTCTCAATTCTCAAACCTCCGGGGCCTTCGCTTCGCTTCCAACCCCCATCGATACTTCCCAGCAAGCTACAAGCTCCTCCGCTCAGCCTCATCATTCCATGGCCGATCCCCAGACCCAGGCCGAGGCCCTGGCGGAGCCCGCGCGGATCAACGGCGCCGCGGCGGAGGCCACGCTCTCTGGCGGCGAGCTGACCTGGCGCCCCGCCGGCGGCGGGGAGGGGCAGGAGCGGCGGCTGGAGCTGGAGTCGGAGGTGCTCGGGTGCCGGGTCGAGGGGAGGAAGCTCAGGGTTGCGACCTTTGCCGCTGGCGGCGGCGGAGACGGGGAGCGGCCCTCGGCGCTAGCCTGCGGCGGCGGGGGCAAAGGGGGAGGAGGGGACGGGAGCCGGAGGAGAGGGGAGGTGGTGATGGAGATGGAAAGCGACGACGCCGCGGAGCGGTGGGGGGACGCCATCAGGGATCGCCTCGCCTCGCTCGGTAATTCAGAACCCACTACTGCTACTCTGCTAGTAGTAATTTGATAATTTCGATTCCCCTGCACCTGGCGAGTAGCGTTTGACTCGTGGCGCGATCGATTTAGTCGCACGACTATTGCGTTTTTAATTCAATCGCGTGGTTGGAGTGTTGGGGGCGGCTCCGTGGTCTTGGTGATGGTTGCGTGCCGGACTTCTGGAATTCGTTGATTCGATTCGATAGTTGGGAGGAAAAGTGTTCCTGATTCCTGATAGTGAGGGGGGAGGACAAAACAAAACCAGCAGCGCATATCCAGTCGTTTTAATTTGATTCATCAATGATTATGTTGAAGTAAATTGTTCTAGATTGTAACTGGTCATAGGCGTGCACTGCCCTGGCTCCAAATCTTTCATGGTATGCGTGCAACTGTACGGTTGGTGACCGTCAACGCACAAATGTAGCAGTAGTATGCAACGTGCCAATGGATCCCAGACTTTGAATTGTCCATGGATTCTTCTTCTGTGCCTAGTCCGCTCAATTTCCATGGTTGGAATCAAATGTGCATGTCCCTGATGGTGGCCAAAGCTCGCGCTTCATTTATTATCATTCCGAGCTTTCAATTTGATGTTTAAGTCAAGGAATCTTACAGTTTTTTTAATGAATCTGAGCATGTTCATGACATGCAATGCAGCGGTGATATTTTTGTAATGTTATGTGTACCTCCCTTGTAGGTCCATTTTTTTTTCAGATTTGGTCAAATGTTACTCTCAGTGTCACTGTTGCCGCTTAATGTCACCCTTGAGTAATTGATTGCACTATCTATCAACGAAAAATATCTAAGCTGACACCTTTCTGCTCAGTTCTTTTTCTTTTTTTTTGTCATTTCATAATGCTGATCCGAGTATTCCATATTTCTAGTTGGTATTACTGTATTAGTTAATGCTTTTCTATGCTCCTACTGTAAAGTATAGCAAATTAACAAATCAACTCAAACACTAGTTCGACCTATTAATGAACTCTTACTATTCCTCCTTCAGGGCCAAAGAGACTGTTCATTATAGTGAACCCTTATGGTGGAAAGAGAAGCGGCCGGAGTATTTTCCAGAATGATGTCCTACCGCTCATTGAAGCTGCTGGCATTTTTTATACAATGCAAGGTTTGTGGCGTATGTAATAAGTATCGTATTTTTGGATTGGTAATTGTGATTTCCTGTTACTCTGTATCTAACTTCAAATTGTGCACCATGTTTAGAAACCAAGCATCGCCTTCATGCTCAAGAGATTGCACATTCACTGGATCTTAGAAAATATGATGGGATCGTTTGTGTCAGTGGAGATGGTGTCCTGGTGGAGGTTAGCAAAATATGATAATTTCCGTTTGCGAATGCAATTATATGCAAGTTGTTACACTCTGAAAATCATCTGTTTTCAGATGTTTTGAGCATTGTTGATTCTATTTGGCTCCTTGCTGTATTTTGGCACTTCTGCTTATTGTTGTTTTGTTTTGAGTTCAGGTTATTAATGGTTTGCTGCAAAGGGAGGACTGGGAAACAGCAATAAAAGTGCCACTTGGGATCATCCCGGCAGGTACATTATCATTGCAGCTCCTTATCACATTGATGCAATGATGCACATTAGTGAGTAGTACTATGCTGTCTTAGGTTCATTCCCATCTGCAATCATTACAAAAACAGTTGCTAAATTCTTGTAGCTTGTAACTTTTCTACTTTTTTGTTTAGATTGTAGCATTTGGCACTTTTTTTATCATTAGTGCTCTGAGCACACTTTTAACACACTACATGTGCAACAGGTACTGGAAATGGAATGGCACAATCTTTATTGCATGCCGCTGGTGAACCGTTCTCCATATCAAACGCCATATTTGCAATAATCAGGGGTTAGTCTTTTTGTCAGTTTTCATCTGGGAAGCCACGTCATCTATCTTCAGAACCCTTCCCCTTTATGTGTGTGAAATTGCTGATGCTGCTCCTTTCTTTTACACAGGTCACAAACGCGCACTTGATGTTACTTCTGTTGTGCAGGGGAAGACAAGGTTCTTTAGCGTTCTGATGCTTACATGGGGTATGTATTAGCTTGATTTTAACTCTATTGGCAACCTTCTCAGATATAACTGTCACTTTCTTTTCTTTAGCAATAAAATTTACTTCAAAAGCCTGAAAATGATCTATGAACTGCAGGTCTGGTAGCTGATGTTGATATCGAATCAGAGAAGTACAGATGGATGGGAAGCGCTCGCCTTGAATTTTATGTATGCCTTCTACCCTAAAAGCTATGCTACTGAGTACTTGATTTTATTTGCATCCATATGTAACTCCTCTTTTGATTCTATTTACTGTCATCGCCGCATCAGTGCATGAAACATTGAGAACCTTCAGAAATAAGATGCCTTACCAGCTACATCAGTGTGATGGCATCCTGACAGATGCATCTCTTACTTAAACTACTTGGTTCAACGTTCCTATTTTACTTAGTTTGCCATTCCAACATAAGAAAGTAATTCTCTTTTGGAGGATTTTTTGGGTTTGTAAAAAATGACACTGTGCTCTGCCATGTGCAATACAACTTCATTTCAGCTCCTTCTCCGCGTGATCAACCTGCGACGGTACAATGGGCGTGTCCTTTTCGTTCCAGCCCCCGGATACGAAGAAGTTGGTGAGCCCGTGGAGCAAATTCCCAGTTTTGAACAGAACGGAGTTAGCAATGGTAGCCAAGAAGACAAAGCAAATGACAGAAATGGCGAAAGGATTGGTTACCCAGGCCCCTCAATCGAAGAAGCTGATCTCGAATGGAGATCGCTGAGCGGTCCATTCGTTTCGGTTTGGCTTGGCAACGTCCCTTTCGCTAGTGAAGATGCCATGGCAGCACCCAAAGCAGAGGTCAATCTCTCTCCATTTCAGTCTGCTTATGCCTATTTATGTTCATGATGAGCAAGTTATTAGGAGACTGCCTTTGGGGTGTGCCCCCTTCTCTCCATGGCCTGATTCATCTTTATAATTATCGCGTTGCAGTTCTCCGATGGGTACCTGGATGCAGCTATAATCAGGGACTGCCCGCGGTGGGACGTGCTTGGGCTCCTGTTCCAGATGAAGGACGGCGCGTACGTGAACTCGCCGTACGTGGAGTACTTCAAGGTGAAGGCGATCCGGATCGAGCCGGGCCTGCGCGTGGGCGGCAGCGCCAAGGGCGGCATCATCGACTCGGACGGGGAGGTGATCGCGCGGGGCGACGGGCCCCGCGGCGGCGAGGCGGAGCACCTGATGGCGTACGGCCCGCCCATCCAGCTGTCGGTGGACCAGGGGCTGGCCACCATCTTCTCCCCGAGGTCGAGATGACACGGCTCTTCTTCACCATTTATTAGTGATCTCCACTTCATTAGCCCCGCCATTTTATTATCTCGTTTGTTATAGTACTGTGTAAATACTCACACCACACCACAATGCAAGAAGCAAGAGCCAAGGAGGCAAGGATGTCTGTCCGTCGAGATTCTTTGTTTCCACCGTAGCTACTGCTTTACTGGCACTTGGAGAAATGGGACGTGTGCGAGACCAGTTCTACTTCTCTTTGCTACCACATCAAGGGTGGGCCGATACAAATTTTTTTCAGTTTCCTGCAAAGCTGGTGTTTAAAAATCCGCTATGGAAATTACAAGGTCCGAAACGGACCTCGATGCAAATGCGCTTGCGAGAGCCTTGTGAAAGAAGAGACTCGACCTTCACACAACACAATCGCACACTGCTGTGAGAAGCGTGGGTGCTCGAGCTTTTCCGCAGTGCAGCAGCGGGCACGTGAGGGGCCAGTCGGTGAAACTTGAAAGGCAGAGCGGAGGATTTTTGCCGTGCCAGGACCAGGACGCAGCGCCATGGCGGAGGGTGGGTTTGCCGTTTGCCCAGTCGTGGCCTGGCGAATGAACGTGGCTTCTCGCATGCCGCCGGGAACAGTCGTCGAACAGATGGGAGGAGGATTTGGCATCACGCGGGTCAGCGGCGGATGCGAGGGCCTGATCTTGGTCGTAAAGAAAGAAAAGCCACCAGTGCCCTTGCGTCGCGGCAACGTGCATGCGGGGCGGGCATTTGCGTTTGCGTACCCCCTGCGAGGCTGAGATCGACGAGACATGAGAAGAATCTTTTTTTTTTCCTGGGCGAGATCAGAGTCGCCCGCCCGCAAGCAAGTGATGAGAGTGGAGGGCTGGAGGCATGGGTTCTCGACTTCTCGTAGCGTTCGGTTCTGGCCGCAAGCTCCGATCTAACAGATTCGTGGAGCGGAGGGGGTTAATTCACTTAATTCTGTCGGCAGACTTGACTAGAAGTGGCCGGCTTCTCCTTCTCATGCTATGATGCTAATGTCATCTTCTTTTATTGCGTTTACGATGTCTTACTATATTTTTTTCGTTAATTTCTTCCGATATAGTAATCTCGGGTCAGTCCAGTAACAATATCTATGTCTTAGGTGGCTTCGGTAATGAAGAAAAAGGAGATAAGATCTACGTTTCTCCATAAGGTTTGCTCTGTGTACCGATTATTGAAGGAAATTGGAGTAGATTAATAATAGATTTACCGATTATTGAAGGAAATTGGAGTAGATTAATAATAGATTTAAAACCCTTCTCCTACATTCTCCCTAGAAAACTCGACTGGGCGTACGACGACATCACCATATTTTATTAGAAGGAAGCAACCGGCTTCCCAGTCAAGAAAGCCACCAAAATCTTGACCACGCTAGCGAAGGGTTTTTTTTAACCCCAGCCCCCTGAAATTCGCTCCGACAGGAATCAAACCTAGGACCTTGGCAGTGCTACTAGAGCCACCTAACCAATTCAGATAGAGGCCCGTCCGCCTACAATCTCCTTTGGATCATTTCAATTACTTAGTTAATTTCAGAGAATCATTTCATGGATCAGTCTAAGACTATTTTCATATCAATCAGTGCCGGATTTAGAAATGGGTGAATGGGGTGCTGATTTACTTCTTTCTTTCCCTTCTTTTCTTCTTCTTACTTCGCTCTCCTTAAAAATGGAGGGGGACTAAGGGGGCTCTATTGTTCGTGGGGTTCTAGAAGGATCTTGAGCCTCTAGATCCATCGCTAGATCCGCCTCTTATATCAATAAATAGTGTTTGGCAAAGCTCATCTGGATTGCCGCAAGTGCTAAATGGGTGCCTAGTTTTTCGCGGAGCCGGCTCCCAACGATCAAACAAGAGTTTTTACACCGCGTCCTAGAAGCATTTTCGAACTTTGCATTGCTCATCGCCCGCACGCAAGGAACCGGATAGCGGGGGTGCTTTTTGCGTGTGCCCATAGGCCTGGTATGCATGCATATGGTACGCCGTACGCGAGAGCTAGCTTGCTAGAACATGGCAGGTGGGGTGGCACATGCATGCATGCATGCCTCGTCTTAAAAGGGGGCCTGCGTGACATATGCATGCACCACGCATGAGAGCAACTGAGCGAGGGGTAGCTAGCTAGCTAGGTAGGTAGCTGCCGTGGCAGGGTCCTCTGTACATGTCCTCTTCCTGATCCTCTGCCCAGCTGGGACCGGGCGGCGGGACGGCGATCGATGATGATCGGTGGTTGTGTCTCCTCTTCTCTGGATGGATGCCGACGAGGCGATCGAGCCATCGATTGCTTGCCCAGCCGTGACACAACCGCCAAATTAAAACTCAAAATTAAGTGAAATGGTCATCATTTAAATACATCAGACACTTTTGGCTTAACAGTTTAATTTGACAGTCCTTTCTAAACTGACCTTCCGATCGAAACAAACACTAGTAGTCTCACATGAAGGTGAGCACATGCAGTACAACATGTCGAGTACATATAAATACAACTACAATACAGAGTAGAGTGCATTAAGTTTTACAAACCTGGTTTAATTACATAAATAATATACAAGTGCAACTCCAGTTTAAAACAAAGTCCGATATAGGAAACCTGACGTCTATAATACATGAAGCGCAGAGTCGAATCACACACTCAACCCACGGGTGTGTAATTCGGTAACTGGCAAGGACTAAGCATCTGGGCCGGTAATTTCCCAGCCATCCGCGTCACGACGGATGAACTTGGCGCAGCAAGGACAGAAATCTACATCTGTAGGACCTGAAACGAATGTTGCAACAACCCTGAGTATTCTAATACTCAGCAAGACTTACCCGACTATGGGTATACATAACTCATTATCTAGACATGCAAGGCTTTCTGGCTGTGGATTATTTGCAGAAAAGCGTCTAAGGGTGGATCCTTACTTTCAATATTTTAGCTCACATTCTATATAAATTAATATCCTCTAGGCATTTGCAGAACACTTTCTAAAACAAACATAATAGAAGATCAATTAGTAATCTCAACATTTCCTTCAACATATACATTAATATTCCATCTCATTACTACGATGCGGTGCTGCGATCAAGGTGCTCATATCCGAGAGCGACTGACGGCGAATCGATCCGATTTAACCTTGCAAGGTGGACCTAACCAACATAGCACGTATTTGCCCCGTCGGACAATACGAACCAACCATTCCCCTCCCCGCCTCGAACTATAGAACCGCCCACCTGCATATAGTCAACCGAGCCCTACAAGAGACCACCAAAAGTAAGCATATGCATCCCAATTCTCTGCGGCCACTTGACTGCACTAAGGGGTGGGTAGAAGTTCTGTACTTTCGAAACAAGGCAGTACTAGACTTACCGGTTTTGACTACCTCCTACTCCCAGTATGCAGTTAGTACAATTCAAACACGATCAACAAGACCAAACAACGGACGGTCCTTAACCGACACAGACGGGGCTAGACAGTTCCCGCCCGGTCTCCAATTCCTTTCCTTTCCTTCATACTCCAATATTCCATATAATCAAATCATAGAGACATCCTATATCTCGCGAGTAACAGGAAATTACTCGACCTCTACCGATTCCTATTTTTAGCATGGCAAGGCTACCGACCTACACATACTAGTATTTCGACCAATGGAACCTAGGGATCATGCAACTAGGGTTTCATTCAACGCCTGGAAACTTAATGCATAATCAAGTAAATATATAACATTTCATAAGTTAAAATAATAGGTTATGCTCCGGGGCTTGCCTTCGGGCTGCTGCTCAGTGCTAGTGTCCCCTGGGCCTTGGGCCGGGTCGTCACGAAACTCCTGCGGGGCTTGCTCCGTCTGCTCCTGCGGCTCTGCGATCACCTCGTACACGACTTCCTCCGTCGCGGGTTCTATATGTATGCATATGAGACAATGAGTAAATGCCAGCATGACTTTGTAATTAGAAGATAAGCACTAAACCAACTAAAAATTTACATAAAATGACGCCGATATGGTGATAATTAACTTAAACCCTAAGTGCTAGGAGCGACTAAATGACCTAGGTATCGCATTAGAGCATAATTTAATATAAAACATAACCTAAACAGTGGAGACACTTTTAACATATTTCTCATAATCTTTACAGAATTTACATGTAACATTACTTATCCCTATTTAAACACACTAGTTAGGTACCTTCTATAATCATGTACTAAACTATGTATTCTGAACATGAAAATGTTACAGTGAAACACTCATGTATAAAGTAAGCTATTGCAAAGATTTTATAATTTTTAGCATAACAGATCTATAGATATTAATTAAACAAGACTAAGAGCAATCTAATTTTTAACAGGGGTAAACATGACATTTCACCATCATGGATATTTTTACTTTGTAGATATGGATCTAACAAACCTAACAAAATGTATTTCATAATTTTCGCATTTTTCTTTGATTTTATACAAATTTCTCAAACTACAGCCGGAATTAACAACAAAATCAGAAAAGAAAAAAAATAAATCCCCCTCCCTAATTCCCTCCCCTGACCAGCGGGCCCCACTGGTCAGTGGGAGGGCGGCCTGCCCAGCCCGGCCACGCACGCGTCGTGGCGTGCGGCGGCGCGGCTGCAGCGGCCCGGTGGGGCCCGCGCACGCGCCCCCAGGCTGTGGGGTGGCCGGCGACGGCGCGAAGCAGGGGAGGCGGCGGCGCAGCTCGTCTCGGCGGCGGTGGGGCCAGGAGGCGGCGCGGCCGAGCGGCTCCGGTGCGCGTGCATGCATGGCGTGGGGCGGCGTGAGCGCAGCCCGCAGCGTACGGCGGCGGCAAGCAGCTCGGCCGGCGGTGGCATGGCGTGGAACGTGCGTGGAAACCTTGTGAACGCAAGAGAATGCAGAGAGCACGAGCATCAGTGCCTCACCTAGAGTCGATTCGAGCTGCCGGGCGAAGAAAACGGGGATCGGAGGTGGGAGTTCGACGTTGAGGTGGAGCTCGGACGGCTCTAATGGCTGGCGGCCGGGGAATCTCCGATTTTCGGCGAGATGGGGCTTGGGGCTAGGTTTGGAGGGGTTGGGAAGGAAGCTAGGGAGGTGAGGGAGCTACGGGTGCGATGGATTTGAAATCCATGGAGAGAAACTCGCGAAATCGGCCGACGAGCGCGAGCTGCTCAAGCTCCGTTCATGGCGAACAGAGGAAGGAGAAGAAGAGGAAGGCGAGGCATAGATGGAAGTGAGGCAGGTGGCGAGCTCGGGAAGGCGGCGTGGACGACTTGGCGACGTCGCCTCGCCGGGAAAACGGGGAAGGCTCCTCCGACGGACAGCGCATGGCGGTGGAGGAGCTTCGGGAGGGCTCTTCCCTCCATACCGTGCCCTGTGCTGCATAGGGAGAGGCATGAGAGAGGTAGGATGGTGTATGACAAGTGGGGCCAGGTGTAAGATTCAAATTTGGTTAAACTTCATTCAAATCTTGGTGAATTCGTATTTTCATTTGAATTTCAAGAACTTGATTATTACACCAGCTGGTTCGATCCATCAGTTTCGATTCCATCACGCACGCAAACGTGGCCTCTTTTATTCGTACGTTGCCGTCGTATGCTATGCATATATATAAATTAAAATTATGTTTGGAACAAATTTCATTATATTTCTTCTCACGGAAAGGAGGGTCGGCACGGCGGGTTGAACGCGTGCTACGGATTGGAGAATACTCGTGGTACATAAATCATAAGATAAAATAGAGTTAAATTATTAGATCATGTGTGTTGGATCCCCGGCCTGGCCGGACACTGTGTGGCGAAGCTTATCCAAGATCAGAGGGGCCGGCGGACATGAATCATGCAACCTCTCCGACCATTCTTAACAAATTAGGTTGATGTCCAGAATTTTTATAGGTGGCTGTACAGATACTTGGCCCTAGTAAAGCTTTGTCCCGGTCCGCGGCATGGGTGCGATAAGAAACTCGTTTTATCTGCTAAAAGCAATTGTTTTCGGATTCGTCTATTCCTCAATGTTACGTGGCGATCCAATAGCCACAAGTCGGTGGCACTGGTTGCATCTGGTGCTGGCGGTTGAACCTCCGCCCTGGCTGCCTCCGACTCCAAAAACAACAAAAGGGGCACACACAAAAAAGAAAGAAAAAGATAAAACCAATTCTGTCAGGCAAAGCCAAGCCACACGCACAGGTGTGGCTACACAGACTCTGGCCACCGAGCATCCGCCGGCTCTACCGCACACGCATGCATGCGTCTTTTGCGGGCCGCATGCACCGATCCGCGCACAGGCACGGCACTGCCCCCCTTGTCTATCGATTTAGTTTCATTTTTATTTATTTTTTCACCCCCATCTAACAGCTACGCCTGTTCGACTCTCATGATGATTCCTTTTGGCATATCGGATGGTGACAAGTAAAGACGATAGCATTTCTTTTGATAAAACAAAAAAATTTGACGCGGCCATCAGCTGACGCGAGCGGGGGGGGGGTGGTTGGGTTGCACGCACGAACTCACCTAGTGACATAATCTAAGTTAATTAATTAATCGATTAGCTTTCCATGCGGCGATTAATTTTCCTTTCGTGTGGATATTCTAGCTAGACCCTGTGAAAGCACGCTATGCATGCATCATGCATGAGGGCAATTAATCGACCCCACCGCGGTCACTTTTGTCTAGCTGCTGGTAGAACAATACGTAGATTTTACTTTTCCGAAGCTCAGTGTAGACGCAAGAAATAAACAAAATTGGGTTTACGTCAACTTTATCCCAAATTAATAACTCAATCCGTTTTTGTGTAGGAGTAAGTGGTTAAAGTGTGCCTTTTAATTACTACATGTTTGGCATATAGTGTTATGTGAGAGAATAAGTTGGAATAAGCTAAATAATCCGATAGCAGACAAGCTGAACATGTTAGTAGAAACATGTGCTACGTCGTTTTGTGTAGGCTTGAGAAAAGGAGAAAGGACTTAGCAGTTAGCATAAGTAAGCGACAACCTGCTAGTATACGAGTTTTTTAAACTTCACTAAGTAGAGCCTATGTTCATTAAAAACAGGAGTGCCGGTCTGGGCTCTCGCTGCCTCGCTAGGTTCAACATAGGTCCCCCCCCCCCCCCAAAAAAAACACATATATTGTACATATTTATAAAAGGGCACAATTAAATTGCTCATGCACAATGGAGAACTTTTAGAATAGGAGCAGAATTACAAGCATAACATTGAAGCAATAAGAGACTTGCATCATACAATTTCATATGCTAAGTAAAATGTATTGAAACATTCTGATGGGCCACTTCAGGGCCGGATGAAATGAAAATTCAGGTGGGGGATTCTCTCCCCTCCCGGTGACCTTCAAAAAAAAATTCATATGCCATATGAATACCAAAGCTCTGTTTTCATTATTTAACTAACCTTGCAAACTATGTGATGATGTGTAGAATAGAAACACCTGACACTTGATAACAAATGATCTTTGTGAAATGGGCTTGGACCATGCGGACCGTGCTCATCTACCTAGAGTACCAAATCATCAAAATAAGTAAGTTTCATCTTCTAATATAAATAAGTATAGGTCCACCATAGTTTCTTGAGTTCTCCATTCAACGAAGAACATTTTAACACATATATTCTAAAAAATGGTCATATTTCAATGGAAAAGTTCATTTTAGTAGAATGGACATATTTCAATGCAAAAAGATCACTTTGGCAACTTTTACATTTGGATTACTCGTCCATTCTATTACTACTAAATTATTAAGAGGGCCTTATAGATTACTTCGGTTACTAACCAGTACATCCGTTTCCTGGTTTAGTTGCTAAAAGATACATATATTTTGGTTCAGTTGTTCAATGGTGCGCACAATTTTTGGTTCGGTTACTAAGTAGGTTTAATTTGGGTAAATTCCTTTAGTGCCCCATAAATGTTGATGAGTCCTTTCTATGCCATAAAATTTTGAGAATTTTTTAGAAGTAGCTGAGGGTACATTTCTGTGGTAGTGGGGTAGCCCAAATGGTCAGTACAAGTGGTAACAAGTGGTTCATGCCTACTAAGTAAAAGGGTACATTCCTGTAGCAGTGAGGGGTAGCCAAAATGGTTGGTACAAGTGGTAATAAGTGGTTCATGCCTACTAAGTAATAGTAATACATGTATTTATTTTCCGGTTCATGGATACATATTCTACATATCTCACTGATTTTGTAGCCAAAATGGTTGGTACAAATGGTAATAAGCCTAGTGCTTTCATAGATAGTAGGTACACATAAGCACTTTTTGCATGTTCTCAAATACCAGCCATGCCTCTCTCGTCACATATTGTAGATATCACATGAATATCGTGGTTTGAGTACACAGAAATGCCTCCTCGTTATTTATTGAATACCAGCTATATCTTTTGTTGCATATTTCTATGTTTCTTACGGAAACCATAGACCGCGTACAAAGAAAGCACAACAAGTTTAGGCTATCTCCAACCATTCCCCCCATCCAACTCCCCCCAAACATACTATTTACTATATTTTACTACCTCTCTCCAAAAGATTCCTCCCCCTATAACTCCTCTCCAACCATTCCCCCCATATCTATTCCCTCTATATACTATCACTCATTAACTAACTATTTATTTATCATTTTTGAATTAAAAAAAAAATCATACAATATTGTACTGTCATAATATGCATTATCATCATGTTACGGGGCTCAAACGAGATTAATATCATGAAGAAACGGTGTGATTAGAGATATAGAGGGAGTTGAAACTCACTCTATATATATGGAGGGAGTTTCAACTCCCCCCGTATATAGGGGGAGCTGTGGGGGGAGCCGTTGGACCGCTCGCTCCCCCAAAGCCCCCCCTACGTAGGGTGGGGGGCGCTTTACGGTGAACCATTGGAGCTAGCCTTAGGTGTCATAATACAAATACCACCAACTGCGTATACAGAAAGTATTAGTAGTGTATATATTTCGGCACACAATTTTAGATGTCTTATGAATATCACCTAGACCTACTAGCTACTAGCTAGTAGCAGCTAGGTTTTCTTTTTGGCCACAACCATCTGATCCAAACAAAAAAAAATCAGTGACCATGCAGACCTGATGCAAGGAAATTAAACCTCCACGGAAAAAGAACCTGGATATCGTATGACAGGACGTGACGGTACACGTACGTGGGCACGCCGCGCCGTCGGATCAGATCTCGACGCGCGGTATCCATCCATGGATCGGTCGACCGCAAAGCGCCCTCGGACAAGGTGGTTCCCACCCGACCCAACAACCCTGCGGCCTGCGCCGTGCTCCTCGCGCGGGCGATCGCGACGTACGTATCGGCCTTTCGGGGTCTCGCCCGCGCACTGATCTCAAAGAACGACACGTAGTCTACCAGGCTTGAAGACCCGCGCGCGGGTCCCCCCACTAGTTTTGGAGCTGCGAGCCCTTGCAGGCGGAAAATAAACAAGGGGTTTCGTCGCGAACGGCGAACCAGCATCATGCTGGGTTTCGTTGGGGCGTCGGGATGGTGCAGAGAAGGGGAGATGAAAACGAACGGCGGAGGCCGGGCGCGGCGCGGGGGGCTACGGCCTAGTACGCGGCCGGCCGCACCGAGCCGAGGCCCCGTGGCCAGGTGGCCTTGACGGACGACCACACGACGTGGCCTCGCGCGCGCAAAAAAGCATTATCGTTCTTTTCTACCCCCTCGGCACGGCACCGAGCCGGACGGAGCAGAACACGAGCCCGTACCCGCCCGCCGGTGAGCGCACCGCGCCCGCCGCCGCGCTTCCTTACCGTCCGTCCGGCCTCCTCCCCTGTTGCCCCCAGATTCGACGCCGCGGGTGCGCGTCCGCGCCATTCCTACTACCACGCGGCTACGCGCATCACGGCCATCCCTCTCCCTCGGCATCGATTGGCCCGAGCGTGCTCGCGTCGCCCAAAGAACTCCATTATTGCGTTGTATATAAGCTAGCGCGCGTACGTACGTCCCCTACATGATTGCCGTGCGCGAGTATTGATTTATTCGCTCGCCAGTACTACGCCCACCGGCGCTTAAAAACAAATTTAATTACAACGCCGGTTGTCCTTTTCGCCAGTTTATTTTACGGCCTCATGCAGATGCAGGGCGGGCTTGGGGTCGAACGTGCATGGGTGGATCGAGCACGTTTTCCTCCGTTTGACTTTGCCAATTGACGAGGGGAGGGGATCGGTTTACAACCATAGAAGAGGCGCTAGCTAATTGACGACTCTACGAGAGCATCGTCAAAAATTTCCCCCCGTTTTTTTTTTTGTTCCTCGTATTATCGGCCCCTTTTCTCCTTTATTTACTTGAGGGAGGGGGTAATAAAATTTCCATGCATGCATGATTTCGGACGGACGTACAACAATATCTGAACATGCAAGTCGCTACGGCGACCCAAACAAATCACTCGCAAGTTGTTGTGGGGAACAAGAACGAACTGTACAGAGCTTGCAAAGCTACGCCCGCTTCGGTGGAGAACGGATCGGTGGTCACGTAGACGATTACGTACGGGTTAGGGATAAACCGGAGCAAAACGAGAAGAAAACCCTGGTTCTGCAGCGCTGGCAGTGTCTTTTGGGGGCTGAGACCGAGGCAAGCCGGCGGTGTACGCGTAGCAGGAGTAGTCCGAGCGCCGGTACTACTACTGCTGCTGCTTTTCTGGGGCTTCGCTTTAAAAGCCTTCCCCACCTCCTCCTCCCCCGTCTCCTCTCCTCTCCTCCTCCCCTGCCTCGTCTCCGCCCCCCGCCCCTCCTCGTCTTATTCCTTTCGCCCCCACGATTCCCACGCCCCCTCCCAAAACCCCCCACCTCGACGCGCCGCGCGGCCGCCGGCTTAGGGTTCGGCGCGCCCATGTCGTCGCCGGCGCCGCAACAGCCGCCTCCGCCTCCGCCGCCGCCGCCCGCGCGCCCGGCCGCCGCGCCCGCGCTGGTCTCCGCGACCCCCATCTCGGTGCAGCCGCCGCCTATCCAGCCCAAGCCGCCGGCGCCGGCGCCGCCGCCACAGCAGCAGCCGCAGCCGGCGGGGCCCGTTCCCGGTCCGCAGCCGCCGTCGCCGGCGCAGCTCCTGAATCTGGGCCCGCACCCGCCGATGTACCGGGGCCCGATCTGCTGGAACTCCTACTGCAAGGACCCCGACCCCAACTCCTTCGGCCGCCGCGGGTGGAAGGTCCGCTCGGGCCCGCCCTTCTCCGTGTACGCCGACCTCTGCGGGAGATGCTAGTACGTGCCGTTCCCCCCCTAACCACCTTCCTCTGCCTCTCACGCTCGCCCCCCGCCCAATCGCGCCGTCGGCGAGGCGCCCCGCGTGCTCGAATCGTGCGGGGGGAAGCTCGCTCCGTCGGGGGCGGATTCGCCTATGGCGACCACCGGATCTACGTGGAGTGATCGCCACGTCGTTGCGATTTCGGGGGATACGCAGGGGTTTTGTGTAAAGTTGGTGTGGTTTTTTTGGGTGCTTTGACTTGCGTGCGACTCCTTATTCCTGATGCATGCATGCATGCATGTGTGGCTTACTGCAGCCCTCGGCTCTCTGTTTTGTGTGGCCAGTTCACAGTTTGAACAGGGGATATACTGCGAGACGTTCCATTCCGAGGAGGGAGGCTGGAGGAACTGCGAATCCTGCGGGAGGGTACGTGCTCTTGCATGCTCATCATGCCTCTCGGTGGCCGTCAGTGCTTCCTTTACCTGCTGAGTGATCGGTTCGTGTGCGTTTGTGTTCTGATCGAACAGAGGGTGCATTGCGGCTGCATCGTGTCCATCCACAAGTATCAGCTACGTGATGCTGGCGGGGTTGACTGCGCCAAGTGTGCTCGGAACACCCGCACTTCCTTGGTATGTCGTGTAAATTTTCATTGCCACTGACCATTTACTATTATTGGGGGTGATTAATTTTTTTTGGGTGGGGCGGGGGGGGGGGGGGTGGAAGGGGCTAAGTGCATGCAACATGAACCACTTTTATCCTTGACTGTTCGCTGGCTTTTTAACTCTGATGTTTCAACATGTTGCATCCATTAGTGGGCATAAATCTCTTGAAGTAATGCATTTCCGTGGTTTGTTTGTCACTTGTGTTTCTAGTTATGCTATTTGATTGGCAGAATTGATTAGGTGGATGTTATATTGCTAATACCCTGCTTCTACCTTCTAATGCCATTAATTAACTTATGTCCTTATGTCAAGGATTCATTTATTTATTGAAACAATACCAATGTCATTTACTGAAGCTGGCAATTATGTATGTGGAGGATGTCTATTTTTCATATTGAAGAGGCTTCCATTTATTATGTTAACTGAATAGTGGGAGTTTGAAGTTCAGATGTTCTCTATGAATTTAGTTCATGTTTTGATCCATACTTGACCACAATCTGTGCTTGTGCTTCATAGGCACCACCAAGTCCTGTATGGGCGTCCCCGATGCATAATTCTCAAAATGTAGCTGACAGAAAAGACATTCCTGTAAAGAGCTGGAGACCACCTGCCGGGCAAATTTCAAGTCAGTGGCGACAGACTAATATGTGGAGTGTGTCCAGTATACAGTCGGACTTGCAGCAGCGTCTAGCTTTTGAGTTTGATAGGCCTAGTGGTAGCGAGAAATTACTTCCTGGGCGCACTTATATCCATGCCCAAGATAGGAAATTTGATGACATGCATGACAGACCAACAACTCCTGCTGGCATGAACCACATTGTGAGGGAGAGAGATGCCAATGGCCATGGCCAGTCCACCAATATTGATCCAGCTTACTCTTATACCCTCTACCACAGAGATGGATCACATCCAAATAATATACATGATCCTAGTCACCATGTTGGAGAAAATGATTCTTTGTCTTCCCGGAAAATGGCGATGCCAGATGCTTCTACAAGTGTGGATACTGGATTCAAGCTTGATTCACATCATCCATCTATTTTAAAGGATGATCCACCATCCCTTTCAGTTGGATTGGCTTCTAATTTTTCATCACAGAATGGACCAAAAGACCATATCAGAATTGCACCTGCTCAGCAGCAAGCGCAAATGGCTTCATCCTCATTGCAGAAGCAGTTCTATTCTCACACAGTGAGTGGTTACAATGAATTCCAAGCGCAAATGCGCAATGGAAGACCCAGAATGGATGCAAAGGCGAGATCACAGTTACTTCCTCGCTATTGGCCAAGAATAACAGATCAAGAGATACAGCACTTATCTAGCGAGTATCCGATGTATTCTACTTTATGTTATCGAGCAATTTTCATTTGAAAAGATATTCCTTTCATAGTCGAAATTCCAACTTGTGTAGAAATGTTATTTGTTTGAACTCTTTACTAAGCTTTCCCTTAACTTTCACACAGTTCAAATTCTGTTATTACTCCTTTGTTTGAAAAGATGCTAAGTGCTAGTGATGCTGGGCGGATTGGTCGCCTAGTTTTGCCAAAGAAGTGTGCTGAGGTGAGTTGCCAATTTGATTGCCATTTTTTTTTGTAGATTCTCTATGGTTACGCTATCTCAGGGCCTAATGTTATTGAGATGGAACATTGCCTTCATTGCTGTTACTAGTTTTGTTTGTATGTTAAAGAAATATCTTTTTTTACTAGGTGTGCCGTATCAGAATGTTCTATTGACCTATGAGTTGAAAATTCAGCTCTGTTAGTTATCCTGGACCCTGTCATAAATTGATAATATGCATGAATAAATTGCAACATATCTATAGAAAGCATAGCTTATTTATGAGAACCCTGATGAGAGTTTATTTTCGTTGGGTACAATCATATTATGTACTTAGAATCTTAGACCGTTCTATTTCTCTTTTTGTGCATCCCTTATTCAGAAAAGTTCCCTAATTGGAAAAACATTTTGAACAGGCATACTTCCCTTCAATCTCTCAACCTGAAGGGCTCCCTTTAAAGGTTCAGGATTCTAATGGTAAAGAATGGATATTCCAATTCCGTTTCTGGCCTAATAATAATAGCAGGATGTATGTATTGGAAGGTGTCACACCTTGTATTCAGTCAATGCAGTTGCAAGCAGGTGATACAGGTACGCAGCTTTTCTTAAACAAATGGATGTTGGAGTAGGCCTACAGAAGATTCATGACATTAGTCATATATACTGCCATGAATTACTCGTACAAGAGAACAGACCTATTTCTATTTAGTGTCTCTGTTTAGAAAACAGTACATAAACATGAGGAATCTTAAATCCTGATATTACTTGTGATTAATCTCACCCATTCGGATACATTATTCTTAATTGTTCATGTTCATGCGATGGAGACAGTATTTAAATTCTTAAATATGCTGCCTGACACCCTGACCTGACTCTTTACTGCAATTCTAATGCCTTTACTTTATCTCTTTCAACTATGTCGTGCATTATCATTTCATATATTTCTCATTATCATAGTTATCATTTTTTAGTTTTAATTTATAATGCTATTTTCTGTAGTAACCTTCAGCCGAATAGATCCAGAAGGGAAATTGATCATGGGGTTCAGGAAGGCAACTAATATTTCATCTGAACAGGTATGCACATTGAAGTATTTAATTATATGTGATTGTTGCTGCAACATGAAAAAGACATTTAAAGATTAAACCACTAGAAAAAGATATGCACATTGATCGCAGTTATAATGTAAGTTGAAAAGATAAGTCAGATGCTTCCAATTCTGTCAGTATTTGTTATGACTGATGGATGATGAAAAGCTATTTTAATGTCCATGCCTCTCCAGTGTCTGCAATTTCAATGATATGATGCATCTTTGTAGTATTTCAGTTCTCAAGATTCATGCTCCCATTTTGTTTCTGGGCCTTTTTTATCAACTGAAATGAGATAGTTATTGTAAAAAAAAACTTAACTTGCGGCGGGAGACTGCCCCCACGGCATTGCACTAAGAAGAAGACCTTCTCACACAAGTCAATAAAACCACCGAACCCCTGCCACACTCATACATAGTGGCTGTTACCTGTGAGAAAGGCCGGACCCCAACTATGCTTTGGACATGGGACAAGCGAGGGCTTTTTTTTTTTGCGCAAGCCGGGAGTCGAACCCCTGACCTAGTGGTTTTCCAACTGTACTCCTACAAGCCGGGCTAAAGCCCACTTGCAAGAGAGATAGTTATTATAATAATTATGTCAGCAATATAAACAATTAGCTGTGTAGTTTTCCCTAATCTAAGTAATCTACAATATGGTGGTTATATTTTAGAATTCAAAAAGTAAATCATCCTTACTCATTTTCTTTTTCTCAGGAGCAAACAACAAAGCCTGCCAATGGAGCCCCAGCAACTTCAGAGGCAAATGGTAAAGTTTCTGCTCCAGATCCCAGTCCAAATGCTGCAGTTTCCCGACAAAACAAGGTCAGCGCAGAGACCAAAAGCTCTAGCCCTGTGGAACAACCTGCTGCCTTCAAAATTGAAAAAGATGGATTAACACAGAAGGAAGGGCCAGGAACTGCTAGTTCTTCTCCAGGTCCTGTCAAGAGAAAAGCAGCTAATCTTACTCCAAAGAATAAACGACTACGGATGGAAAATGAGGAATCAATGGAGTTGAAGATAACATGGGAGGAAGCTCAAGAATTACTTCGTCCCCCTCCTAAGGCTCCTAACATTGTTATTGTTGATGGCCATGAGTTCGAGGAATATGAGGTATGGCATTCCTTTCAGCATTTATCTTCATTAAAATTGCCTTCTCAAACAGAAATTTGTTCTGTGAACATCTATTTTCAACGACTATATTTGCATGCAGCACTTGTTCTGCTATTTATTCGCACTGTTTATTAGAGAGAAAAAAAGACTTGTTTCTGATATTCTGTATTGAAATCCTGTGCATTTCAGGAGCCACCGATTCTTGGAAGGAAGACATATTTTGTGGCAGATAAATCAGGGTAATCTTTTTCGAACTTGAAAATTTTACATATACTTTTTTATTTATCTTATTAAAGTAATTTAAACTTCAAATTTATATTAGCTGTCAGTACTTCCTACATATTAGTAGTTATGAAGTGAGTCGGTGACATTGCAAAAATGCAATTTAAATTCTTTTGACTTCAACCTGTAATGTTCCCAGCAGTTTAAACTTTGTTTAGTCTCTCTCCCACTTGCATCTAAATTTATCGTTTTGTTTTAACAGTTCAAATCATCAATGGGCACAATGTGAGAATTGTTCCAAATGGAGGAAACTGCCAGTAGATGCCCTGATGCCCTCTAAATGGACCTGCTCTGACAATAAATGGGATTCGGAAAGGTGACTTTTGTGTTAATGTGTTGTTTCTTTAATACAATTTCTTCACATTCTATTTTTTGTGGCATTCTGAAAAATTATGAAACATCTTTACATTAATGGGTCGCTCGGTCGAAGCTTTTTCTTCATAGTGGGCCTACCTGGAAACGAATCTTAACCCAAATGGCAGCCTGATCTTTAATTCTTTATGCAGTAAATTGGTTGTAATAATAACTTATTACATGTATGGGTAATCAATCCAAGTATATAAAAAAGGGCAGCCTGGTGCAAGTAGCTCCCGCTTGTGCAGGGTCCGGGGAGGGGCCGACCACATGGTTTTTTCTTTTTGTACGCAACCTTTCCCTACATTTCTGCAAGAGGCTGTTTCCAGGACTTGAACCCGTGACCTCATGGTCACAAGGCAACAGCTTTACCGCTGGCACTAGGGCTCCCCTTGCAAGTATGTGTAATCAAAATCTGTAGCAAAACATTGGACAAAGAATCACTTGAAAAAGTTGACATTGTTTAATTTACAGTAACTTATCAAAGAGGAATTACATAGAAGTGATCATCATTGATCATGTTCAAGGAAGTATATGATGCCTGCAGCCTCTATTTACTGCATGATTCAATTGAATATGTACTAGATAGAATGCCTTTACTGAACACCACATTGCACTATTCTGTTCACCGATTTGATGTAACTATTACTAAAAGGCTACTAGTGTAACCACACATTTCTTTTGTAATTAGTAAGTTGCTAAAATTTGACCAACCTACATGTTTCAAATGTTTCCAGTAGTCCATTGAATATGATTCCCTGGTATGCGATTTGACCTGAATACCTGATAAATTCAGTCGAAAGACTTCTCATAGTTTTAAATTATGACCCATGTATTGCAATGGTAAGGTGTAAGTTTTTTTTATTACTTTAACTGTATGATACCACCAAGTTTAGTGCTCTACACATAATAACACCTCACATCAATCGATTAAAAAATCTAGATCCTTTTTCGTTGTACCTTGGTTTCTAAAAACATTTTCCGCTACCATGTATGAATATATCTAGGCTTAAACTATTACCATCAAAATTGCAATAAAACTTCTTAGGATGGCACTGCATCATTACCAACTGGTGAGCTGTTTTTAGCAATGGGTGGAAACTAGTGAGCCTGTTTTGCGAGTGTTGTTCTAGAAGATAAGGTGGTATGCTAAATAGTTAGCATCTGTACTATACCTGACTTATCATGTTTTTTTAATTAAATAGCCAATTGTAACCATATATAGAAATGAGCAGTTAGGTGTATGTTTTGTCAGGAGTCAAGATATAGCTAAATATTAGTTATTTTGTGACTGGTTATATATGGTTTGCTCATCACTATATCTTAGCTATTCAGTTAATCATCACTATTTTTTGTCTATAGGTCTTCTTGCGAAGCTGCACAAGAAATAAGTATGGAGGAACTTGCAGAATTGATTCCTATAAAATCTGGTATGGTCCAATGTCCTCTAAAGTATTTATGCTTCTGCAGCAGTTGCATTTTCATCAGTAGTTCTTTTCCAAATAGAAATGTGGAAGATGAATTTCTGAACATCTAGAATGCCTAGAGTTGTGAGCACATGCCGCTAGCCTACAAAAGTATAATCTGAGATGTGGACAATGGAGAGAAGGGCTCTGACTGCAGTAACTGGACATGCCAAAGCAATTCGTAGTCCTTAGGCCTATTCATAGTCTGGTCTGAGACTGCTAAAACCAACAGAGCAACCAGGATTAAACCAATTGCAAGCTCGTGTGCGGGTCCGGTTTTGTTTCGTCTCAGAACCAGTGAAGTCGTTGGCATGCTCCTGACAAGCCACTCTTCCCCTTGCATAATGTCTAGTATGTAGGTTTCATTTATGTGCAATTGGGCTATAACTGTATCTAATGGTGTGCTGTAGTTTGATGCAAGTGTGATTCATAGTTATATGATAGTGGGCTTCTCAGTTTCAGTTACATTACAAAGAAAGCTTTTTCTGAATTGCAGGTCCAGGTGGAGCAAGAAAGCCCAAAGCTAAGGTAGAAGGTGAAGCTATTGATGCTTCAGATGGGCTCGACACTCTTGCAAACCTTGCTATCCTTGGTGAAGGTGAAGCCCTGCCGTCCCAGCCAACCACGAAACATCCCCGCCATCGTCCTGGCTGCTCATGCATTGTCTGCATCCAACCACCAAGCGGGAAGGGCCCAAAGCACAAGCAAACATGCACTTGCAACGTCTGTATGACAGTTCGGCGTCGTTTCAGGACACTTATGCTTCGACGTCAGAAGAGGGAGACCACAGATTCGCCTCGTAAAAAGGATACAGGCCAATCCAGCGAGACAGGCAGACAAGGTGGATCTAGCCGGCTGGCGACCAATGCCAGTGCAACCAGCTCTTCCCAGAAAGCAGCAGATGCGAAGGCCAGTGCACCTGAAGACATTGCCGTAGATCACAAGGTGACATCCTCTCCAGTCAAGAACCACATTGACCTGAACATCCAGCCTGAACGGGACGATGAGCAGTCACCGAAGTCTGGTGCGGCCGGTGCATTGAGCCGAGACAATCCGACTTAGGGTGGCTCGCGCGGAGAGGCTGGGTCATACCGGTGAGTGGACATAGATAGCTGATCGAACATATCATTCCGAAATGGCTATACCCATTAAGAGAAGATGTGGCATGAAGTGTTGTAGTGTAGGTGTTATCTGTTCCCATACCATAGAGCCGGTTTTCGTTTTTCCCAGACAGACGCCAGTGGTAATGTTATCGTGTATACATAGGCCGGGATATCAGTAGGTGTTGCGTGGGGCCTTGCATACCCTGTATGCATGTATGTATTGCAAGACCATTGCTTAGCTGAGGCTTTGCCGCCGCCTTTAAGATGCCAATATTTGGAGCCAACCAGCATTATCCATCACTAGTTAACTACTACCTCCATCTCAAATTATTAGTTGTTTTGGCCTTTCTAGATTTATAATTTTTGCTATGCATGTACATATATATATTTGTTTAGGTGTGCAGTAAAGTTTATAAATCTAGAAAAGCTAAAACTACTAATAATTTAGAACGGGGGAGTACTTGATAAACAAGATGACTTTTTTTTACATCAAGGAAGGAGCATACACATGTGAGAACGCATGTATCCTCAACAGACATACGAGAACGGAGGGGGAGGTCTAATCCTAGCGCGAGATTTCGGGCGAAGCCATCGCAGAAGGGGCCGGCCGTGCTCCGCCCCGCCCTTGCTCCCCCACCTTCCGGGTTCCGCTGCTGCTCTCGGCGCCTCCGCCGCCGCCCTCCTTAACCTAGCGCGCCGCCGCCGGCACCGCTCACCTACTGTCCGTCCCCGCCTGGCCAGCGCCGCCGCGCCCTCCACCAGTCGAATTGTCGCCACTCCCTGGCCGCCGCCTCCCCCGACCCCTCCTCCATGGCCGGTGGCCATGGAGCCGCCCCACCTCCCAGCAACGCGGGATCATAAGACCGCTCCGCCCCTCCCCCCTTGCTCCCTGGCTGCAGCGCCCCACAGGGGAGGGGCGCGCGCTTCTGCGATGCGATGATCGGAAATCACGTGCGCGATGAATAGATTTGCCAAAACGAAGGCCTTCCTGCCAGCCCAGAACTATTAGACGGTAAACGGGCGCCCTGGCACAGACAAGTTTGATTCATTCTCTGCACCTCACTATGCGACTCTGAAATCTGAAGCAACCAACGAAACGCAACGAGCAGCAGCAGCTCAGTAATCAGGCAAAAGAAATTGGGGATGGTTTGGCCAACACTAATCCGCACCTGTCGCTACTAACAAGTGCTACAAAACTTGTGCTTTGTCTTGTGCAAAAAAAGAAACTATCACTATCACCTTCTTACTTTGACAAAACCATATCTTACAGAGATCAACACCCCAAAACCAAAATCGAGAACGGTCGCGAAACCAAAAACGGGGAGCTCTTTTGCAAGCTGCAACTATTATGTTAAGCTAGTTTTCATTCAGACCATTCAGTACTGGCTGACCCCGCCGAGCATGTCGTTGTAGTGTTTGAGGGACTCCTGCCGCTGCAGCCGCATCTCCATGTTGAACTTGTGGATGAACGCCTCCACCCGCCGGTTCAGCTCGTCCTGCCCCAGCGACGGCTCCCGCCTCACCGGCGCCGCCTTGCTCCTCCCAGCGGCGCCGTCGTTGAAAGTCTCGGCCTTCCGCATCGCCCCCGCCGGCGCGGCGGCCGCGGGCTCGATCTCCCCGCTGCCCACGCCGCCCGACGGGCGACGCCCTGGGCGGGTGTCCCAGGTGTCCGACTTCTTGAGGTGCCGCGCCAACGGCGGCCCCCGCCCCTCCGTGATCGCCTTCCATGTGCTCTCCAGCGTCTCCACCTTCCGCGGCCGCGCCACCCGCAGAGCCCTGCTCCCTGCAATGCCAAAAATCCGCATTGGTACCAAAACAAACCTCTGTTCTTGGGAGAATTCATCTTTTGATGGCTCGATTCCTATGGCTCAAATTTAAACTGATGGACTAAAGGCAGAGCAACCAGGGGATGATTAGAAATGGAGATTTCTGATGTGTGTTAACGATGGGCGAATGTGTAATTGACGTTGTGTTACCTTCAGGGCTCGGCTTGGGCGCCTTCCGGCTGAACCTCGCCGACACCAGCGGTTTCTCCTTGGAGTTGGTCAGGTCTGCGAACGGCGCCACCTCGCTCTCTGCATCCGCCTCCATCTCCAACTCCGCGCCCCGCCGACGCGGCGTCCACGTCGACCTTGAAATCGAGAATTCTTCATCCTCCTCCACCGGCCCCGGCGCCGCCGCCACAGTGTTCATCTCCGACACGGACTCCTCCGCAGCATCCACCTCCGCGGCCGGCACGGTCATCGGCACGACCGGCGCAGCCACCTGCAACGCGACGGCCGGCTGGATCCCATCCTGCTCCATCTCCTCCTCCGCCACTCCAGCTCCTCCGGCGGAGGAGGCGGCGGCGGCGGAAGCGTAAGGAGAGGCCGACGGGCGGTCGCCGCCGCTGGTGCTCGGCTGGAAGCGCAATGACGCGGCGATGGAGATGATGATGGCGTTGATGACGAGGTAGAGGTACGGCGGCGTGAGCCACGTCGCCGCGGCCGCCCGCGCGCGCGGCAGCTCCTCCGCCACGAACGCCGCCGCCGCAGGCCCCAGGAACCGCACCCCCGCCGCCGCCAGCAGCGCCGCGGCGGCGGCCGCCGCCGCCTTCACCGTCCGTTCGCAACCCATCGACCCCCTCCCCGTCCCGACCCTCTCCTCCCTCGCGGTTCCAGCTCCCCAAGCCAACGCACGAGCCTCAAGTGATGCCCGCCGCCCGTCCCCCGTGTCGTCGACCGTTTGGGTTTGCTGTGCTCGCAGCGGGCGGAAGCTAGCGAAACGGAAGGGAGCGTGGCAAGCAAGCGTCGCAGCGAGAGGAGGTGGGGCGCGGGATTTATAACCAGGTCGTTGACACCACGCACGTACTGGACCGTGTCGTGGGCATTGCATTCGCACAGTGCTGGGCCACTGCTCAGGATATAAACGGATCCCGTGGCATGTGGGGTTCATTCGCTACCGCGAGCGATCAATCCGTGTCCGGGACCCTGCTGATGATAAAGGCGACACAGCTTGGAAGGAAAACGAGGGCGGCGAGGGAGGCCGGCCGAGCTCAACTCAAACGGTCAGAAAAATAACCGTTGGGGGAGGTGGGGAGCCATCAGCCATGAGCCAAGCCAGCTAGGGAAGGGACTGAGGAAAGAGAGCGGGGCCCAGTCGGTAGGACCAACCTTCCCCTCGTGGGCCGGGCTCCCCGCCTAAACAAAACGCGAGCTCCCGCTTTCTCTGACTCGGGGGCCCCGGCCAACCTGGCGTCCCTATCGCCGTTTTCCCAGGCTCCAGCTCGGCTGACTGACCTCACCAACGCCACCCCTGATCGGTGTCCGTGCCCGTGTCTATCTTGACTTCTCCGGTTCTCCGCTCCCGGATCCCGGCCGTCTCGTGCCTTGCTCGTGCTCGTGCACGATGGTTTGGACCAGCCGTCTGCCATGCCCATTAAAAAGGCCTGCGCACGCTACTGTACTACATGTGCGCTACCCGTACGTGAATGTCCAGGCATTTCGGGGGTCGATCAGTTCTAAAAAAAATTTGAGGGTCGATGGATGGATCTAATTAAGGCACGTTTTTTGTGACCCAAAAATAAGTAAGACAAGATGGTAACCCTAACAAGACAGGAAGCAAAAAGAAAAGAAAAGAAAAACTTAAAGCCATACCGGCGATACCATGCATCCGCGTATGTATGCCCGCTCCTCGCCATGCATCAATGCATGCATGCTACCGCACAGGAAAAAAGAGCCGTGAGAGGCCGTGCCGAAACGTGGCGCGCAACGTGTGCACCGTGGCGGGATGGCACGAAGTGAGCTCGGTTACATACGCGGCGCACGATGACCTCACGCGCGGTGGTGGCGCACGGCCGATACGTACAGGTGTGGGTGCGGCTCGGTTGGGCCGCGCGCCTACCTGCCCATGCAGGCGTGCCTGCTAGCCGTATGCCCGTATGCGTATTTCTGCATGCCCGCGGGCCGTGGCAGACACACGGGTGGTGGCGTGGCTTGGAGAGCGGTGGCCTAATCGGGCTCGTCTTCCTCGTGCACGCACGCGGAGGATGATGCCGTGTGCACGCGCAGGTTTCTCCTGCCTACCCCGCCCGCCTCTCCACCCGCAGCCACAAAAAAACTTCACGTGTCATCTCAAAAAAAAAAACTTCGCGTGGTACGCGATAGCCTTTTCTCTCTTGTGCGCACGGCACGGGTTGGGGGCAGTGGGAGGCGCCGGCCGGCGGCGGCGGCCCGTGTTGTCTAATGCTGCGACGACGACTGTGGCCGCGCCGCCCATCACTGGACGCGCGTGCCGGCTGGCCGCGCTGCACGTGGTGGCTCCCCACACGTCTCTCGTGCGCGCCACACGCCCGCCCTTGCGCTAGGGCCTAGGGGCAGGGGCGGCCTCTTTTTTACCTTTCGCTCGAAGCAGGTTGGTTTGACAGCGATTAGGCTAGCGGTCGGTAATTACGTGCAGCTATACACTACTACTATTGCTACTGTAGACCGTGATTACGTGACCGATGCTGTGCTGCCGCCGCAATTAATTACTAATTGCAGGCTAGGAGAGGCCAGCAGGCGGCGAGAGCCTGGCGTGCGGCGACCGGCGTCGAGAGTTGCTTCCGTGGGTTATATTGTGTCCGTGTGGCGTGTACCTACACCTGTCAATGCACGAACTACTCCATGTATATATGGACCAAGTCATTAGAGTGGTAGTACTCGCTGCCGAGTTTTTCTTCGTCGACCAGTGCAGTTACCTGAATCCCGTGTCACAGAGGTGCAGCACACACATAATACTTTGTTCGCCAGGTGTCTGAAAAGGAACAGGGCAGGCAACAACGAACGACGGTAATGCATTTAAATTTTAAACCGGCCAGCGAAATATCCTGCAGTAGCGTTGATACTATATATAGCTAGTAGTTGATTTCAAAAATGGGGTTAGGGTTAGCCGCCTAATAATAACAGTGCTCGCTTAATATTTTTATAAACTAGGCATAGCTGTCTGGTGTGGCTTCGTATCGTAGTAGAATAATGATTACTGGTTGCTTTACAGCCGGGCGTGCACTCGCGGCGGAATTCCGGGACAGCGACGGTTCCCGAACCCCGGCGACGTCAGCGGCCTCGGGAGACGGCGAACAAGAGTGGCAACCTGGCGTGGCGCCACTGCCCGCGTTTGCTTCCGTCTTGCGAACTCGTTCGTGTCCCCAAAACAATGGACAAGCACAACGCATGCCCGTGGACTTTTAGATCGATCGATCAGACGCTCTACCATACAGAACCTAACTTAGTGATTTTCTCGTGCATGTATCTCTGCACATCGCAAGCATATCACATCGCACAAAATAAAAACCCGCATGCTCATCACAGCTCTTGGATGCTCATCATGCACCCAATGTGTAGCGGGTGCCGAGCTAGTGAACCTCCTACAAGTTGGCGTCCTCGTCCGCCGCCACCCGTGGAAAGCTGTACGGATGGCCGGACCGTCCCCGTGCTGCCGTGCACCATGTGTGACGTGCGCACACGTAGATTGGCCCGGCCGGCCGATCGAGGAGGAAGACGCCACCGAAAAGGGCATCCGTGGCCTGACCGCCAGACCTACCTACCTACCTACCTACCAAAACTCATGAGTCGTTTGTCATTTTCCGGCATGCGTGCATGTGAGCCCGCCGGCCAGGGGACCCGTGTGCAGGGCCCAATTTAGCGATGGCCGTAAGCAGAGCATCATGAACGGATTAACAATCAGCGGCCGTGGTACGACGCCAAGAGCCTTTATTTCCTCATCAAATTGCGATTCGGTTTGCCGTTTACGATGCATCCGCGAGCTAGCGCTCTTTTTTTTTGTGTGCTAGCAAGGCAGTCCTGTGGTGTCTACCGATCTTGAGCCAACGAGTGGCTGTGATCGACGTCGCGTGATTGCGTCCATGCGCTGGGTGGCGCGGTGAGATCGACCTAGCTTTTTTGCTCGCAGCGTTTCTCCTTTCACATCATTTTGGCCGGCGGCGGAAAGGTCGATCGTCGGAAGCTGCTAGACCTAGACGAACCCTTTTCACCGCCCGCCAGGTGCTTACCGCTCCGCTTCACTATTCCAGCCGGTTAATTGGGTGAGCGGACGACTGCCTGCAGTGGTGGCCGTGCGGCATATGCTCTATGCATGCGCAGTATGCACATCAGTCCACCTATCCATCATCTACGACCGCGCTCGGGCAGAGGCCTGTCTGAACACATATGGAACTTGGGAAAGTCAGTAGCTCGAGCGCGTTGGATCAGCTAATTAATCCATTAGTTACACACATTTTCACTATCCAGTTTCAACTAGTACTCCAGGGCATGTTTATGGATATTCTTAAATCTTAATCTTGTCGACGCACGCTACTATCACCGGTGACTTCTTGGCCGGTGGCCGCTCTGGTGCCGCCGGCGAGCCAAAGGCCGCCCGACACTTGCACGAGCGAGATCGGCCAACCGCCGCGTCCGGGACTCCGGTACGGTGTCCGGCCACCTGGTCGACGACGGGCCGATCCAGATAAAACACTGGACTCGGGTTGTTTGCCGAGTGTCAAGAACACTCGGCAAAGGCCCTATTGCACTCGGCATAAAGTTTGCCGAGTGTCGCACTCGGCAGAGAGCTCTCGGCAAACAAATGACGGCAAAGCCGGCTTTGCCGAGTGCTTTTTGTCAGGCACTCGGCAAAGATTGTGCCGTGTGCATTTTGACACTCGGCAAAAAAATAAACGAGAAATAAAAAAAAATGGCCTGCACCGCCGCCGTTGTTGCTCCCACGCCGGCCGCCGCCGTTGCTCGCGCTGCCGTCGCTCCTCGCGCCGACGTTGCAAGCACTGCCCTCCTCGCGCCGGCCGCCGCCGCTGCTCGCGCCGCCGTCGCTCCTCGCGCCGACGTTCCACGCGCCGCCATCCTCGCGCCGGCCGCCGACGCCGCCGCTCGTGCCGGCCGCCGACGCCGCTGCTCGTGCCGGCCGCCGCCGCTGCTCGCCCCGCCGTCGCTCCTTGCGCCGACGTTCCACGCGCCGGCCGCCACCGCCGCCGCTGTTCCTCGCGCCGGCCGCCACCGCCGCCGCTGTTCCTCGCGCCGGCCGCCTTGCGCCGCTGTCCTTCGCGCCGGCCGCCGCATTCGCTGTTCGCGCCGCCGCCGGTCCTCGCGCCGGCTGCTGCCGCCACCCCTCGCCCCGGCGCCGCTCCCGACTACAGCGAGGGGCGAGCGAAGGGGGGAGGAGAGGGGCAGCCTCGCTGCACCGTGTCGAAGGGGAGAGTGCCGGAGAGGAGGGTGCCTGGGTGGGGAGAAGAGATAAGGGCTTACGGTGGGGAGAAGATAAGGCAGACGGGTTTGAAATAAAAGGAGGAGAGATAGGCGCGGGCGTGGGAGGTGAAAAAATTTGGTTCGCCGAGTGCCAAATCTAGCACTCGGTAAAATGTATTTTTTTGCCGAGTGGTAGCACTCGGCAAACTTTTTTTTTCATTTTTTCTCTTCCTTTCTTTTTTTGCTGAGTGCTAATTTTTTTTTCAAAATTTGTTCCAACATACTTTGAAAATACCTTATCACATTCATTCGTCGATACATATTTGATGCTTTAGCGAAAAATTGATCATTATTTCATATAATTTTGGCTCAAATTTCATTTATACAAACGTAGTTAAAAAATAAAAATTATCAAATGAATTCGAAAAATTACCAAAATTTAACATGACACGAGCTTCGATGTCTATTGGCTATACAGAAATTTTGGGAGTCAAACCACACCTCGACTGTCACTTCCACTCCAAATCATACCAGATCATTCTCAACAATCATGAAACTTCTTCAGAGATGTTCAGGTTGTGAGCAATGTACGTGACAACCTATGTGAAATCTTCTCAATTTTTTACCACAACCTCTACATACGATATCATGACATCTTGTCACATTTCATAATTTTTGGACTTCCTTTGCTTTTTATAGAATTTAAAACCCGCTTAGGCACGCGGTGGAGGTCGTGTTTCCTGAATAAGATGTTCGGAATTTCTTTTGGTTTCATAGTTGTGGCCTAAATGTGGATTGAATACCATGAATATCAAGTTTCTACTCATTTTTTTCATATATTTGAATGACTAGCGGTTCAAATTTGACTTGATTCAAAAAAATTACCAAAAATTAAATTAATTAGTTAAATATAGCAAACGAACTCAAAAATACACCAAACTTGACTATGGGGTACTACATGTTGTATGTGGAGATCAAAAAAAAATTGAGGATCAAAAGAAAGAAAAAATTAATAATTTGCCTAAGTGCCAGGAAGAGACACTCGGCAAAGGTGCCGAGTGTCATGTCTTTGCCGAGGGTGGCTTTGCCGAGTGTCGACACTTTGCCGAGTGTTTTGGGGCAGGCACTCGGCAAAGGGTGTCTTTTGCCGAGTGCCCGATATATGGCACTCGGCAAAGGAGTCAGCACTCGGCATTGTTGAGCTTTCCGGTAGTGAAACGACCGGCCAAACCGAGTTTTGCGACGTTTAGGAGGAAGCTTCCACGCGTCTGGTCGTCATTTCAAGTAGTCAAGCCAGTCGCCGGAGTGCACCTGCAGTGAGCACTAGCTTGCAGCTGACCTAAGACATTTCTCTCTGTTTGAACGATTGAGGAACACTTGCGTTCGACTCCCTTTTCTTGTCATCTCCTATAGTTACATGTCAGTCACGATGAGACATGCCTGCACACATTGTAGGTTTGTGCCGCCTAGCTACATGTGAATGCCGCGCGCAGACACAGCAGACTGTGGCGAACTGGCAGTTGGCCCTCCAGTACGTGAACGAATTCCGTGTCATTGTTCGTGTACTTTGGACTAGTGGTACTTGACGGCGTGTACGTGTGCAGAAGACAAGAAGAGCGATCACGTCGACGCGTAAGAGGTTGGTTAGCGTTAACACGCACGTAGCGTGTCGCGGCTAGAGGGCTCATGCAGTTCGCTAGTTTAGCCAGGGGCATCGAGGCACGTCCCTGCTAAAAGGATTATTGGGGGTAAGAGTACGTGCGCGGTAGACGGAGAATCTCCCTGAACACGACGGCACGCAAAGAATTCTATCTAGAGAAAGAGACAAAGATAGGAAGATAACAACAACTCGATCACACACCGCACATGGCATGGAGCCAGCATGGTCCAGCCGTCCAGGGGGTACTACTTCTAATATAACGATAAGATGCATGGCTTAGCTCACTAGGCCGATACCTATCCGCACACCCTACACACCGCGCCGCGCCGTGCATGGCGCGTTGACCAATTAAAAAAATTTCACCCGAGCGCTTGTGACAGACCCGCCTAGTTAAAATGCTTAATTAAGCGTAACTGCCATCATTTGAATACATCAGACGTATTAGCTTAATTAAGTGTAACTTGACAGGTTGTTTCCAACCCACAGGCCGATCGAAACACACCAGAAGTCTCGTACGAAGGCGAGCGCAGAAGGTACCAGCAAGATACAATTTTACAAAAATAGTAAATAATATTAAGACTTTTACAAAACATCTTTAAATTTAAAACTTATAAAAGAAAAGATAGCAACGGAAGAGAATAGAGCATGTTTACTAGAGAATGAACAAAACGAACTAATAAGTCGAGAACTACCGAGACGTGAAGACAAGGCGCCACATCGAGCCCACCGATATGAAGCCTGGTTAGCTCCTATACCTGAAATAAGGTAAACAACAAACCCTGAGCAACTAATACTCAGCAAGTCTTACCTGACCAGTGGGTATAACTTAGCCCACATATCTAGACATGCAAGACATCTGGCTGGTGGTTATTTTGCAGAAAAAGCGACTAGAGTAATTCCTTACTTTCATCATTTTAGCCCCATATTCTATATAAATTAACCATAATCTATCCTTTGCATAAACTAACTATAGCAAACATGGTGGAGCAACAAGTATTAGATCAATGTAATAATCCTCATATTTATAACTTATCATCCCAATATACACTACGATGTGACTCGGTGACCAAGGTGCTCATAACCGAGAGTGACTGACGGCGAATCGATCCGATTTAACCTTGCAAGGTGGACCTAACCAACACGGCACGCAAAAACCCCGTCGGACCCCATGCACCGACCTTTCCCCTCCCCACCTCGAACTACAGGAACCAGCCCAACGACATATGGTCAGCCGAGCTCAACGTGAGACCACCAAAAGTAAACATATGCATCCCCATTTCTCCGCGACTACTCGACTATCCCAGGAGTTGGGTGCGGGTTCCTGTACTTTCGAAGCAAAGTAGTACTCGGCTTATCGGTTTCGACTACCTCCTACTCCTGGCATGCGGTTAGTACAATTCAAACATGATCAGCAGTGCCAACAACCGTACGGTCTTTAACCGACACAGACGGGACTAAGACACCCAGGAATCCTGTCCAGCTACCATACCTATATATCATTGTAAGGATCACCGGGGTGTCCGACCCTAGAGGGGGAGGGGGTGAATAGGGTCGCTAATCGCTTTTCTATCCTAGGGCTCAATCTAATTGCTTAAGATAAACCTAACACGTCCTACACATGCTAGTTATGACTAAGGTTTATCTATGCTACCCTCTACTTACCCCAAAAGACTTGCCACCTATAGCCAATCCTAATCAAACTAACTAGGAAAGTAAAAGTAAGCAAGAAAGAGTAAATGCGGAAACATAATGCGGTAAGTAAAGCGGTAAGGGAGAGGATATGCAAACTCCCGTGAAGACACCAAGACACACGATTTAACGTGGTTCGGTTAGGACACCAAAGTCCCTCCCTGCGTCCACGGCCACTTGCTCACAAAGAACAAGTGTGATACCGAGTCTCTTCGCTTGATCACCGTCTTGCCACGCCTCCAAGGCTCCCGACAAGCAAAGGCTAAGTGACACCAAGTCACAAAGACGAGGTCACCGCCACCGTCTATCTCGAAGCATCACCACGGCACCGTCTTCACTATCTTGGAGCTTTAACACCAAGTAGGGGCCTCCTTCCCCGCACAAAGTGTCGTTGCCACTCCACACCAAGTCGGAGGGTCACACGACGAGTACAAGTGTTTGCTTGCCGCAGCAAGACTTCTCTCAAGGGAGCTCTCGCAAGAACTAATCCCTAATCAAGCACTAAGCACTCTAACAAGTGTGCTTAAGCCTATATGATGTACAATGAAGCTCTATGGTGGTTGGAGATGATCTTTAGCTCTAGTATACTTCTTTGAACTCCAGCACACTCAAATGGTGCGGCCTTGGGGGTATATATAGGCAGCACAAGCAAATATAGCCGTTGGGGAAAAGCTGCCAGAAATGTGCTTAACACCGGTTAATCCGATGCTCCCCAAATTGTCATCGTCGGTTTAACCGGTGATACTAAACTGCCCACTGAAAACTAGCCGTTACGTGTACGGGCAATCAACCGACGCAATCGACCGGTGTATGTAATATTAGCGTCGGTTTAACCGGTGAGTGCAACTGTCCTCTGATCCTTGAAAAACAAACTCTCTGGACAACTGCACCGACGCCATTAACCGGTGCATCATCGGTTCATCTGATGTATGCATTTTTCTTGGTCTGCTTCTGCCATTGCACCGACGTATTCAAACTTCCTATCGTCGGTTCATCCGGTGCCAAACCCTAGCCCGCAGGCCATCTCTGTCATTGCACCGATGAGTACATTTTGCCTTACGTCGGTTTAACCGGTGATACTAAAACTCCCAGACGTGCTCAAGTCAATGCACCGACGTGTGTAATTTGCTTGGCGTCGGTTCAACCGGTGACTTGATTTCTTTTAGGTTTCAGGGCGCTGCCCTGAGACCTGCGAGGGGCGGCTCCCCCTCGACCCCCGTCCGCTAACCGGGTAGCGGAACCCCCGTAGGGGCGGCCCTTCGGGCCTAACTTCGCCTCTCTTCTCTTTGTCATCACTTGAACCTAAAAGCCTGAGTATATTATCTAAGCAAACACATTAGTTCAAGTGTTGCGTGTGTCATCAATCGCCAAAACATTATATTGAAATATGGCATGAGAGGCCATTTTCGCTACAATCATCATCACTTCCCGTCTGGCCTCAAGCTTCCATTTATATAATATTCAACAACTCGGAACTAGATTATATGATATTATATGTCTCGTGAGTAACCGGAAATTACTCGACTTCTAAACATCCTATTTCTCGCGAATGACCAGAGATCACTCGTCTTCTACCGGAAACCAATAAGCATAGCACTTCTATCGTCCTATACATACTAGTATAACTCAAGGGAACCTAGGGATTATGCAACTAGGGTTCTAAACAATTCCTAAACCTAATGCACAAGTAATAGAGATATATATATGTGTCATAATTTAAAATAATAGAATGTGCACCAGGGCTTGCCTGGGGTAACACTAAGTTAGTGTTAATTTTATTTTCGGCCTTGGGCCCTTCCGACCTTGGGCCGGGTCTTTGGTTGCTTCAGCGGATTCTTCCATCTTCTGGATATGTCCACCGAACACCGCCTTGTGGTTCAGCTCCAACATCGCGTGCTTCGCGTCCACACGTGTACATCTAGCGTACCTAAATGAGATGCAATAATGCATATGCATGAATATATATGAAATGCCAGTTAATGCACATGCATACGACACAAATTAGTGCAACTAAAATTCCCTACTTACAGAAAAACCACACTCAAAATGAACTAGCTGGCAGACTGACCGCTATGCGGCAGCAGACTGTCCGCAGCTCAACCTTGCCGGCCTACCAGACCTACCAACATCTCTGGATAAACTTACAACTATACGGCGGATTGTCCGCGATCCAGTAGCGGACTGTCCGCAGTACACCTCTGCCAACCCACCAGAACCAACGACGTCTCTGGACGAATTTCAAACTCTACGGCGTACTGTCCGCTCCCCAGTAGCGGACCGTCCGCAGTTCACTCTACGAACCCACCCGAGCCAACGACGTCTCTGGACAAATTTCTAAACTTACTGGCGGACCGTCCGCGGTTCATTTACGCAAGACCACCAGAAATACAACGCCTCTGAACAAACTCTAACCTAACTTGTGGACTGTCCGACCCTCCTGGGCGGACCGTCCGCGGTTCGTTTCTTTGACACTGCACGACAGGCGGCAACAGGTGCGGCGGCGGCGGCCGTTCCCCGGTGCTGGCAACGCACAATAGAAGGGGAAAAAGGCCGGGGAGTACAAGTAACTCACCACGAATCCATTCTTGCAGTCGGTTCGGGCGGAGGATGACCGGAGAAGCGGATCGACGGTGGAGCAAAGCTTCAAGCGGGCTCCAATGGTGACCGACGGTGGCGGAGGCGATTCCGGCCGGGAAGGAGCTGGCTGGGGGTTGGGGAAGGTGGAGGAGGTGCTGGGGAGGGTGCTCGCACAAGGAATCGAGATATGGTGGTCGGAGGAGGGAGATCGAAGGAAGGGGGCGACGGCGGCGCGAGCGGACGAGCGGAGCTCGTTTCTGATTGATGGGATGAGGAGGAAGGAGAAGGTGGCAACCGGAGCCCACAACTAGATAAATATCTGTGTGTTACCTGAGCGGACCGTCCGCCGCTCCAAAGCGGACCGTCCGTCTCCTGGGTGTTACAGCGCTTAGCTAGCTTGCATCAGCAAATCCCTTGCGGAACAGTACACTATATACTAGTACTACAAGTTTATCCGAATCTCACTTGTATTCTTAATCTTATCGAGATGGAGATAACCTGCTAGCTCGATCTGTCTCCCAACTTCCCGGCTAACTGCCAGTCCGCCACGTCGCCGGCGGGCCAAAACCCCGTCGACACTTGCGCACGCCGCCGGCCATGCACCGGTCGACCGCGACTGGAGGGACCTGGACGCATCCATCGACCAACCAACTAGCCGGCCGGACAGGGTTTGCGCGTTGCAAATTAAACGACTCGTTCTTCAGTCACCAGCCGGCCGGTCACCTGTTGAGAGCGAGGTCTGCACTCAGCAGCAAGGTCCGTACGTCGGCAGAGCCGCAGAGGCAGAGCACACATGCAGCATCTGATCCCAGATCCCTGAACTGAGATGCACGTACGGTGCGTCGGTGCCTCTGCAGACACGAGAACGAGCATGCTGGCAGCATGGTTAACCATTTCGTTTTCCGGTGAAATCCTGGTGATCGGCGGAAACGGAATTCCGTTCCGGAATTCCGGTGAATTTCGGTGAATTTCGGACGATTTTTTTTGAATTTTCAAAACTAAATTTTCCGAAAATACCGAAATATTTTTTTCCCGGTACCGAGCGGAAACGAAAAATTTCGCCGAAATTCGGCGAAATTTCGCCGAAATTTCAAACCCTGGCCGGCAGTGATCGTCTTGCAAGTGCATGTACAGTAGGCAACCGTGTGTGTGACCAGTGGCCTCGCGATCTCTTCTTGTACTCGACAACCGTCGTTGTTGGTGACTTGGTGTGCGAGGAGTGTCATGTAGTAGTCCTCTACGGCGTATGCACAGGAGACAGGACGCAACCGCGCGCGGTGTTGACGTTGCCGTTAGCGCGAAAAGGATTGAAGTCGACACAATGGATGGAGACCGGATAAACAGCGATAATTAACAAGATAAGTTCAAGCAGTTTGGTGCCTTAGCTTTGACAGTCAGCTTCTGGAATTCAGGACATGGTTAGAGATCTAACAATAATATCTCAAAGCTTCTCAGTCTAATCTCTCGTCGTACTTGTGCGTGCTGGGGGATCAGTGGGAGCAAATCCTACCAATCCAGGGCCGCGGCCGGCGGGCGCGTGTACGCGGCAGGCACCAGCTGCTAGGGATTCGCTGCTCGCCGCGCGGCGTTGGCATCCTCGTCCGCCGCCACTTGTAGGAAGAAGCTGCGGGTGCGGCCGGGAACTCTCTGCTCAAAATGCGGACTTGCACAAGCAGCCAGGACTAGGGGAGCCGAGATCTAGTTGCATGCTAGTTTTTTTTTCTTTCGAAACAAGCATGCTAGTTTATTTGTTACTGAAGCTCGCAAAAAAAAGGTGGCAAGCTGAACGACGCGTTGACCGGAAGCTTGCGATACGTCAGCAAATCTAGTGTGAATATACAGCCCGGCCGTCCGTTCAAACCTCGCCCATATTACTTTTCTTATATTAATCCCATCGAGATGGACGACATCACTTGCTAGCACTGTCTCCTAACGTCCCGGCGAACCACCGCGCCGCCGGCGAGCCAAACACTGCTCGACACGCCGGCCATGATATGCACCGGTCGATCGAGCGCGCCCGGAGACTACACGTACACATGACATCCAACGACCAACTAACCGGACAAGCTTTGCGCGTTGCAGACTACACAGCCATTCGGTCGCCGCCCACTCGTCAGAGGTCAAGTCCGTCGGCAGAGAGCGCACCTGCAGCGACTGCATGCCTGACCAAGTGCAAACTGCCCCTGCAGACATGATCACTCCCAAAGGGTCGGACGGTCGGTCGTTGTAGGTTTGTACCGACCGTATGCGTATGGTCATGTATGGTAGACCAAAGTGCATAGACAGACAGTGCCAAGCTAGCTTCTCGATCTTCCTCTTCCTGTGCACAAAAACTGTCACCGTCCTTGTTCATGTGCCCTCCAGACTCCAGATAGTACGTGCAGGATGCATTGGTCAATGTCAGGGTCGGCGAGGAGGACTGAAATCGACACAGATAGTGTGGGATGGAGACTGGATAATAACAAGGATAACAAGATAAGTACAACCTTCTTCTAAAAAAAAGGATAAGTACAACCTGTTTGGTTGGTACCTTGACTCTCAGGATTAGGAATACGCTCAAAATAACGTCACATAATACTCCAGATACCTGATACCATATCACAAGAAAAATACTTCAGATACCAGATACCATATCACAAGAAAGTTGCCTGTATTTCCAAAAAAAAAGATGTTCCGGTGTATGAACGTTGTCTAGTGGATACTTATCCAAGAAGTTATTTCGACTTTTTTTATGAAAAAGAAAAAATAAATGGTTGGATTTGGTTTTAAGACTATCAAAATTATATTTCAAAAATCGTTGCCCGGATTCATCATTATATTAATAAATGGGAAAATATTATTAATATCCCATTTCGTTTTTTTAGGGGTATTAATATCCCATTTCGTGAAGCCCCAAAGAAACGGCATGGCTTGGGCCTTCTACTACTACGCGCAGCCCACCTGAACACAACACACAAAAATAACGGGCTGATCTATCGGCCGGGTTCGGCGAAAACGACGAACGCGGCCGGGTCCACTACCATGCGCAGGCCAGGCCCGTTTCATCATGCGAATACAACTCCACAGTTCCGGCTCGGCCCAGCCCGGCACCCGACCACCTTCGATCTTCCGCTTCTGACAGTGAGGAAGCGTTGCTGACACCGTCGTCGTCCTCTCCTTCGCCGACGCCTGCGCCCAAGCCGCCGAACCAGCTCCCCCGAGAGACCTCTTCCCTCGTAGTCCTTGTCCTCGCCTCGCTGTCACGGCTACTGGTATCTGGTTGGCGTTGACTGGATATCCGGCAGGACTTCGTATTAATTTTTCACGGTGGTAAGGAACCCTAACTTTGCTCGGGTGCATTTCTCCCGGAGTGGATTTTGTTCTGGGAGATCATTCGACTTCTCCGCTGAGCTATCGAATCCAAGCTTTTCATTCCTCCTCCCATGGTGTGATACTAATCCTATCAAGTGTCCATTTTTTCCGGGTTCAGTCAGCCGTCCTCCATCTTCTGCGTGCTCAGCATCGGGCCCGACCTCTCTCAATCGGCGCCTTAGGACTTGGGCTCCGAGGTGAGGGCGCAGTTCGATCCGCACCAGCAAAATTGGAGGCTCAAGTGGACCTCGATGCCGTCGGCACCTGGGGAGAAGAATCCCCAAGATGCTCCGGGGCCTGCGACTGCACCTCCGCTGGTGCAGGCTCTCAGGCCTGTCGATGGCACAGGCAGTTCCACCATAGACCTGAGGCTAGCGCAGCAGTCTTGGCCCGGCAATGTAGTGCTCCTGCGCCCTTGCGTGCCCTGGCCTCCTCAGGTGCCTGTCCAGCTGCTGCTTAATCCTGCAAATCCACAGAAAAATGCAGTACACTCTCTGTCACACCGATAGCTAATTTCTCCTAATGAAGAACAGTGTCTTGTTACTGGTTGTGCTGATGATTATCTTGATGGGCAGGATGCTATGGTTGATGTGGCTGCAGCAGATGTTAACCCTGCAATCGATAGCTGTGATGATAATATGTTGCCCAAGATGAATATGCTGTTCGATGGCGAGAATGATGCGTATGAGTTCTACAATGCGTATGCGGAGAAGGTGGGCTTCTTTGTCCGGAGGTCAACGCTCTGGACAACCTCAAAGAACATAATCACTAGGAGAACTTTTGTTTGCTCAAGAGAGGGTTTCCGGGAAAAGAAGAAGGGGGCCAAGGAAGCAAAGTGCCCACGCCCTGAAACAAGAATTGGGTGCCCTGCGAGCTTGACCATTAGACTTACTGCTAACGGCAAGTATCGTTTGACAGAGTTTGTACCGAATCATAACCATCAGCTGGCAACGGCATCTACAATTCATATGCTCAAAGCAAAGAAAATCAGGCGCAAAGCACGGGCTGTGAGAGAAAATCTGGTCGATGATACTGTTAGTACGCCAGAATTTGAAAATGAAGATGAGGCATATGAATTTTACAGCATGTATGCAGGAAAAATTGGGTTCAATGTGCGAAGGGCTAGCATGACAGTGAATACTGAGAATGTTATAACCAGAAGAATGTTTGTTTGTTCGAAAGAGGGTTTCCGTGAGAAGAAAAGAGGAGTGAAAAGAGTAAAGAAGCCTCGACCGGAGACACGAACTGGCTGTCCGGCATGTATGGTCATCAGGCTTGGAACTAATGGCAAATATCAAGTCACAGAATTTGTTACCTTTCATAATCACCAGCTTGGGGCTGCAGCAGCGTCTGATCTCGTCATGGCATCTCAGAGTACAGAAAATGATCAAGATGATGGAGTTGATCTGGCAGATAGATCACCTGATGATTCTGTTCACAAGCAAAATCTTATTAATGAAAGTGTCACTATAAATTTCCTAGAAGGTAGAAGTTGCAAAAGATACAAGTGTACAAAGACTCCACACTATGGTGATGTTGGTGCTACTCTAGAGTACCTTCAAAGGATGCAACATGATAACCCTTCATTCTTCTATGCTGTAAAATCTGATGAGAATGGGAACTTTACAAATTTTTTCTGGGCGGATTCAAAGTCTATTATTGATTTTGTCTATTTCGGTGATGTAGTATGTTTTGATTCAGGATATGCATTGCAACGCTATGGCAGGCCACTTGCTTTGTTTACAGGTTTGAATCATCATAAGCAAACAGTTATCTTTGGTGCTGCATTACTTTATGATGAAAGTAATGAGGCTTTCAGATGGTTATTAGATACTTTCAACATGGCAATGAATGGAACACATCCGAAGACATTGTTAACTGATAGATCTGCTGCAATAAGTGAAGCTGTTGCGGCCACATTGCCTGCTACAGCCCATCGTTATTGTGTGTGGCAAATTTACCAACATGCTCTTCAGCAGTTGAGTCAAGCTTTCCAGGGTTCAAAAACTCTAGAAGGCAACTTCAAGAGATGTCTATTTGATTGTGAGGATGAGGAGGAGTTTTTGACAGCATGGAAGGAAATGTTGGAAAAGTATGACCTAGAAGATAATCAATGGCTAGCAGATTTGTTCTCAATTAAGGAGAAATGGGCACTGCCATATGGCCGTGATGCATTTTATGCTGATATGAAAAGTGTCCAGCAGAAGGAAAGCTTGACGAGTGAGTTGAAAAAACATTTAAGCTTGGAATATGGCCTTTTAAACTTCTTTGAGCACTTTGAAAAACTGTTATGTGATCGTCGATCTGCAGAGCTGGAATTTGATGTGAATGCTAACCAGAGCACAAAGAAGCCACCATCTATGCGAATGTTAAGGCAAGCTGCCAATGTATATACACCTGCTGCCTTTAAAATGTTTGAGAGGGAATTTGAATTATACATGGATTGCATGCTTTACAGCTGTGGTGAGATGGGAACAATTTTCGAGTACAGGATAAGTGTTGAAGACAATCCAAAAGATCATTTTGTTAAATTCAATTCGCGCAATTCCATGATGAATTGTACTTGTAAGACGTTTGAGTTTATTGGCATCCCATGTCGCCATATGCTGAAGGTACTTGACACAAGGAATATCAAGGACCTTCCTGTTCAGTATATCGTGAAAAGGTGGAGGAAGGATGCCAAATCAGGATCTTCAAATAGTGGTTGCGCTTTCTCATTTGATGGTGATCCTGAGTCTGCTCATACGAAATGTTACAATTTACTGTGTCGCATATTCAGCATAGCAGCGGCTAGGGCTGCAACCTCTGCAGAATCATTCACATATATGGAAAACCAGTCAAACATACTGATGGATCAAGTAGAGCAAGTTATTCAAACCAGGCCGCCTGACATTGTTGACCTTATTGGTGCTAACTGTGACCGAACTCAAAATTCAGTTGACAATATTGTCACTGAAGGCATTCACAGTCATACTAATTTTCTTAATGGCTCCGCTGATGGTAGGTGTTCAAGTATTGTTTTCCTCCCTATTGAAATACTTATTATTTCTAGGCAGTAAATGCATTCTGTGGATTGCAGGCTCTCTAACATTTCCGTTCACATTGGGTGCTGGCGCATTGGATTACCGCTGACAGGTAACTATCATTACAAGTCATACTGCAGTTACAGAACATAAAATTTCTGTTTTGCTACGCACCACATGGTACATCGTCTTAATGTTTAAAATGAAACAATGCTCGTTGTGGTTACATCATTTGTTTATTAATCCGTGTGGAGAATCTCTGCTTGACCTCCTGCCTTGAAGATAATTTGTTTTTTCAAATTACGGACCAAGTATTTTTAGGCAGGATGACGTATCAGAATTTTCTACTAATCTGTTAGTAACTGCACATTAATTTTGGAACTGCGAATAGCAATGGCACAGGCAGGTTATGAAATTGCTGGAGCTTATCCATTTAGTAGTTCTTATGAAGAAATCTCAAATATATAACCTATAAGCCACAGCCACTGACTACTCCCTGTGAAACTATTCTCAACATTGCAGGCCTGATATTGTTTCTGCTGTAGCTCTTCACCTGAAGAAAGTCAAGCATTCTTTCCTTGACCAGCATTTACTTGTATATACTTGCTGGGAAGGATCTTAGGTGAGTTGGAATAAGCAGCAAGATGCGTTGGTCACGGCCTGGTGGTTGCTGTGCACAGCACTTCCAGGGACTTCCTGTGATGGCAATTTGATAAGGTGATGCTGCTGGGAGCTGCTGATCTCTTAAGCAATGCTAACAGTGCCCATCTGATCTGTTGTGTTTCTAACCCATGCTGCATGTACGAAGGTTTATGACATCATTACATCAATAATATTGCACAACTGGCAATCAGTTGCTGGTGTACTAATAGTCCCTAGTTTTTTTTTTGGGTCAAATTGGAGCAAGCCATCGCTTCAGTAAAATGTACACGAGGGGCCCATGAAATCGGGAAACGAAAGTACGTGAATCAACCTGTGAACTACGGAAAAAGTGGTACATGGAACTGTTTGAGGATATATATATATATTTGAAGTTATGAGCAAGTTCTTGAAAGTGGTTCACTGCCTTGATGCGGCCACTTCAGTCTCACAACAGTACACAAATGTAAAACAAATAAAAATCCAATTGACTTGTACAATACAAAATAATCGGTAATCAGTATCAGAGTTACAGCCAAGTCACACCAAGGCAATGAAAAGGCTGCATTATACTTCTATAATTGACAAGGCGTAATCCTCAAGTAAAAGCAGGAAGCATAACTGACAACGAACTCCTCAATTGTAGAAACATCATGTGCTATTTAGCTGACATTTTCCCTCTTATTTGTCCGACAGCTACGAAGTCATGTACTCCCTCAAATAATTGTGCCCAAGCCCCTTGTGCTCCCTACATCAATATGCCTCATCCAACATTACACACTGGTCTGTTCGGTTTCCAAGCTCACAAGGTGCTCATCGTTTGGAGAAAAATCCTTGAGTTAATGAGGAAAAGTCGTAATCTTTGCCGGATTGTGAGGGAAGAGTAGATGAGGCAGTGGATCCAGTGCCATTGTTGCTAGCACCTGCAGCCGCGGCCCCATTTGCTGGGACAGCTGAACCAATGTTGTACAGCCTGCAACCAACAGGAGATGTCAGAAAAATGGACATATGATCAATTACCGACTTCATACACATCCAAACTTTGTTTACAAATCCAGTGTGATGCAGCATGAAATTCCATCAACCACAATCGGCAACTAAAATGTCAGGCAGTATAGCTTACCCAGGTGTACCAAAACCGAAGCTCCCAGAAGAGAAGTCCTGATTGTTGTTTGTAACCTGTCACACAGTAAAGCCAAGAAAGGTAACACATGGAACAATATAATTCAGATATAATTCGAATAAATATATGTAGCATCTTCAAGTATTTACCTTAGCGGCACCATTCTGTGCTGCTGGCGCTGCTGCTGGAGTCAACCCAGGGTTTTGATAACCAAGATTTGTCCAGTTTTGAAAAGGCAAGGTTCCAAGAGGGGGATTAGAACCATTAGCATTTAGCTGATTGGCATTCCCAGCAACCATTTGGGGTGCATTTCCAGCTTTAAGAGCAGCCATTAGAAGAGCTTGCTGCTGGGACATCAATGCCAACTGCTGCTGATGGAGAGCGAATGGTGACACCATATTGGACTGCAAAACATAGCTATTTCTTAGATACACCATGGACGTGCCCTTTTTTGTGGGTAGACCAATTCTTCTCGAAAGGTGTTGCAAAAGAAGTGCTGTGCTCACCTTCTCAAACAAACTCATGATATCATTCTTCGCATTTGCTTGGGAAACAGCTGGAGCTGAGGATACTGACACAGCTGGTGAGTCTTTAAATAAGTCTTCTATTCCTGATGTAGATTGGGGCTTACTTTCTGCTAGTTTGGCAGAATCCTTTTGCTCTGAGCTAGGTACTGGTTGTGCAGCTGAAATTTTTTTAATATCCCATGAGCGACAGCACAAAAAAAAAAGTGGCACTGCAATCCATAAACATCATTACTGCCATAGTAGCTAAAAAGATACAACACAGGAACTTACACTGGAATCCATCCCAGGCATTATCATCGTTTGAAGATGACTCTGACTCTTTCACTGTTGTTCCATCCATAGATAACATGTTAAAGAGATCAGTGGCATAATCAACTTTAGGAGGTGGTGCAACCGATGGCTTCTCAACTTTAGGGGGTGTTGCGTCAACTTTGGCAGGAGATTTCTGCGGCTGAGGGAGTGAAACCACCTTAGGAACTGGTGGTTCTACTTTTGGAGGTGATGCCTGCTTTCCACGCAATCATTCCACATGCCATGTTTGAACTTAAGATTGTCAGCTAAATAAACAAGGAAACATAGTAAAATATCGAACAAAAATAGAAATGAACTAACTTAAGTACCAAAACTACTAGAAGCTCTATTCAAATGGAATGATGTGAAATCCTAATGCCGAACAGTTTACTGTTAGACATGATATCTTTGTTCATCATACATGATTACAATGCTAAAAATTGACTAATTTGACCAACTGGACTAGGGATTATGGTAAGGAAGACCACACGAACTAGATGAAATCACTGATTATCATCAAGCTTAGTTGTCAAGGAGAAGCAAAAGAAACAAACTGTAAACATGCCCTTGACCACAATATACCATGAAGAGGTTGTTATTCATGCTGATTCATGAAAAACTCATTAGCATGCTATTGCATATCAACACATTGAAGTTTTAGTATGCTCTGTTACCTTAACTGTTTTGAGTCAATATGGTTATGCGCACATAGTGCTCCATATGAGATGTTACAGTTATTTCATTTCAATTAAGTAAATTATAAAAGTACTTATTAGACTCAAGGCCTTCTTATTATTGGTGTATTAAAGTGAATGATAATTAAAAATTCTGCAATGTGGATTACTCATCTTGAGTAAACAAGGTGTGCTAAACTTTTTTCAAAATCTTTGTCCGAAATTGATTGTTGCCTAGGAAAGTTTGCAGTTGTGAAGGGTTACCTGAGAGGGCATCCTTGAAGCTGCAGGTGCAGTTTTGCTCGGAGCTGGTGAAGTACGGTTTTGCTCAAATGAAGATCTGTGACCATATCCACTCCTGTTAGCACTAGCTGGAGACTCTTGGCTCTTCTCATCTCGAACACTGGAGGAAGGTCGTGACGTTCCATTCCTCGGTACCCATCTCTTGTCCTCGTATCTACATTTCAGACATAATTTTAGTCACATGTAGTGTTCGAGAAGGAAGAAGATAGGAATGAATTACACTAGATCAAAGTACAGAAAGATGTCGGAAGAGTCATACTTTGCACGGATGAAATTCTCTATTCCAACCCTATCATAGTTAGGAGGCAGCTCTGCTTCCCAATAGCTGTTTGCCTTTTCATTTCCCATTGCTGCAGGAAATAAGAGCAACCATCATGAGAAATGCCATCGTGGTTTTATTCAACTAAAATGTCCAAGTTACACAACAGATAGTAATCCTTACATTGAATAAATGCAACTTGCTCTGGCAGCCATGTATCCAGGGTGGCAGATCTTACCTGCAGAAGGAAGAAGATGCTTTAATAAAATGATAAAAGTCATGGATTATTTGATAACCAGCTATGGCTTATAGTAGACAATACAACATGAACAACAGCAACACATATTTTATGAAGCCATTTTCTCTCTGGTTCACACAAACAATTTGTTATCGACAAACTAAATAAACTTAAATGCAAAAAGATCACGATAGAAGCATGATAAGGATAATTAAACTGATACTCTAGAACTGGGCAATGCTGTAGTGGTACATGACTGCTGTTATGTCAGCTAGTAATATCAGTGAAATTGAAGTTGACAACATAGTATACAATTTCAAGCATAAACATTTGAAGCCGTAAAACAACAGGTCAACAGCTAGCAAATTGTCTTCAAAAGCAGATCACCTTAAGCCATACATCAGTGTTGTGGCTTCCATACAATTCTTGGAGGACATCTATGGAGGACGAATGTCTACCAGTGATAGAGATGTTGAGTTGGAAAAGTAAACAGTGAAGCTCATGCACATGATTAGACATTAGTCACTGACCTTAGATATGTGCACCCCAAGGCTTCTATGAATTCCAGAACATGTCATACATATAAAGATCCCTAGATTCACACTCGCCCATCGAGGACCCCTGCAATATGGTCACAATTTGGTTTTTCAACATGGACAAAGTTGTAAGAACAAGTATCTATCCATAGTACATGCAATGACAGAGAATATAAAGTTCTTATCTATCCATAGTACATGCAATGACATGGAATATAAAGCAGCCAAGAAAGGTTTGCTATATTCACTGGGGGGCTAGGATAAAACTAAGAAATAACCCACCAAGCTCCTTTTCCGCTGACATAAAATTTTCATTTTAGGACCTTTTCCTGTATTCAAAGGTGTGCTTGCACATTTAACATAAATTCCTAAACAAACGGTAGATCTGTTGATGTTCTGAACCATAAAATGCCTTCCAATTTACTCAAAAAACATTTCTTAAAAAACAAAAAAGCCATGTCCTCAAGTGATAACTGATATTGTAAGGAAGCTATTCTTACAGCATCTAGATATGTCTTATTCACCATTTCCATGTTTGAAACAACTAAATTGACACAGTTCCACTCACTTTGACTTGCAGTCTGCGCATTCTCTGTTCTCAGGCAGCCGAAGAAGACCTTCTAATATCTGAACCGAGAAGATACAATTAGTTAAGATGGCAAGGTTTCGGAAAAGGCCAATAAGCATAGCAGAAGGATGCTAACACAACATAAACAATACATAATATTGTTGAGGAAGTCAACAAAATGGCGAACTTTTGTCTCGACAATGAAGGCAAGCTAGTGAGTTTACTTGCACTGTGAAGAGTGAACTAAAATATAAGAAAGCCAGAAAATGGTTCTGCCTTTCTTATTACCATACACAATATAAACGAGATACTGATAAGAAAATTCGGAATCAATCCGCCTTCTAGCAGCCAAACGAAGAGCCGTAAACGTCAGCAACAGTAAGGGTCGGTTGCTCGGTCCCCACATGAACCTAAGCAAAAGGGAACGGCGCAGAGCTCGGATCCGCCCCTCGCATCAACTCAACCACAGAGTCACAAATCATTTACGCAGATCAGCGTAACGGCGAAAGAGAAATCAACTGCCGACGCCACCGCAGATCCCGAATCCTGAATCCCCGAACAAGACAATCAACCGCACACGAAAAATGATTCCCCCTCAATCCTCTTGTCAATCAAAGCAGCAGCGCGCGGTCCCGATCTACGAAAATACTCGGAGAAGGGCGAGGAGCAGGGAGCAACAACCGCACCTTCTTGTGCTTGGCGTTGAGCTCCTTGGATACGGACGCCTTCTCGTTCATGGCTGCGCCCCCGAATCCCCCGACCCGATCAGACCCCGAGGCTCCCCTGATTGAGAGATTGGACCAGGATTTGGGGTTGGAGTTCGGATTTCGGGCTCCTCCTGCTCCGTCTTTCTCTCTCCCTCTCCTCCCTGTGTTTTTGCTTTGCCGCGTCGGAAGGGTCGAGGAGAGAGAAAGGGAGAGGAGAGGGATCTGTGCCGTGCCTCTGTTCTCTTCGCGGCTTGACCTTCTCGCTTGCTTCCTCTCTCCCAAGTCCCTACCCCCCTCTGCTCAAAAAAAAAAAGTCCCTACCCCCCTGGATTTTCCTTAATTTTATTTACCTGTTTTTTTCTTGGTTTGTTTATGGTGGGAGACTAGTTTATTTGTGTGGTTTGACAATGACGGTGGTGTGAGGGTTTGCTGGCCTAACCACGATTAAGAGCAACTCCAAAAGCTCCCTCATATTAACCCGCATACCTTGTTTGGGGAGAAAAACTAAAAAAACCAACCTCCAACAGCTTCCCTATCCGCTCCGAAAAAATACGTGAACGCGAATCCAACCTCCATCACCCCGCAGATTTGCGCGTGGTTGGCCTTCCCCCAATCGCTTGCTCGGCCATCTACCGCTCCGCAGATTACTCCTTCGGTTGCGCGCGCCGGCCACGAGGAAGGCCGACGACGACAGGCCACCACCAGCGTGACGCGCCCGTCCGAGCCGCCGCCGGACGACTCTTCGGCGGCACCAGCCTGTCGAACAAGCTCATGTCCGACAGCCCGAGCTCCAAGCGGCCGCTGGAGCTGCTAGGTGGGCACCCTACTCCGGTAAGTATTTTGGACAATCGAGCACAAAAATCGAGTTCTTCACTGGTTGTCGAAACATGCGGCCGCCGGGCGCCGGTGACTAGCAGCCCGTCGATGCTGGAAAAGGACCCACTCTGGCAGGCCGTGGAGGCTGGGCACGGCGCGTTGGCCGGCGTTGTAGAAGAAGGCAGGAAAACACTCCGGCGGGCTAGCTGAAGGGGATGGGGACAGGCTGACGGCCGAGGTCAGGGGGCCAGGCGTGCATTGTGCTGACGTGGTAAGTTTTAAAGTATTGGGAAATTTATTATTAGGGATCTGCTGTGAGATGCTATGATTTTGGGAAAACAATTTTTTAGCAAAGCCCCCAATATGTAGTTTTGGGGAAGAATTTTTTAGAAAACTCTTGGAGTTGCTCTAAGCCCCGGATATTTTTGGTAACGCTCGCACCGGCCAAGGGTAGGATTGATTGGAACATGAACTCCTCAAAATTTCATCAGATGCTTTTCTCAAAACATCGATCTATTATGGCTAGAGACGAAAGAAAAGGCATGTCTCCATCAAACTTACCCAATGATACTTTGGCAATGCATGATGAAATTTTGTAACTTTTAAATGTGAGGATTTCCGTGTCATTGAATTTTGTAGATTATGGTGGTTTTACCCGTGAAGAACGAAGTCATATCGGTAAAAAAAATCATATTTGTGCTTTCCTTGAATTTTATTATAGTTTTTATTGGTTCAAATTATTGCTAGAGCCAAAAGACATCTGAAACGTCAATTTTCCCCCAAATTAACGAAGATATATAGGACCTTGGCGTGAGACCCTTTGGAAAACCAGAAGGGAAAAAAACGACGGCACGAGTGAATATGCTGAAGTAAACTGTGAAGACCCGAAGATGACAGGAGCGTGAAGATTGCACGGTAAAATGAGCACTCCACGACGCACTAGGATGATGCTAGCACAGTCAGCAACATCGGCCTTGTTTGGATCCCAACAAAACTAGCACGCACGTTTCCCGAAAAGAAAATCTCGCATGCATGAAGTATTAAATGAAATCTATTTACAAAAATTTTTAGAGATGAGTGTAACTTTTCGCGACGAATCTAATGACGGTAATTAATCGATAATTTGCTACAGTGATGTTATAGTAATCATTCTCTAATTGCGCGGTCAACGGTCTTATTAAATTCTTCAGGGTCACTAGCGCGGGATTCTGAAGTTGATTTTGTAAACTGGCTTTATTTTACACCATAATTAGCGATCAAAATATCCCTATTCACTGACCAGAACCAAACCAACAAGGCCATCGTGCTGCATAGATGAGCTTGCTAGGCCGATACTTTTGACAGCTTTTTCGGGCACATGGTAATTCTCATCTCCTAGTCAACCACTACCCATTGTCCTATGCCGCCATAGAGAGAGAAGATCATGATGAGTAACTGGCACGTGGTGACGTGGCTGTCCCAGTGCTCTGGCCCCGATCTCGATGCAGCACAAAGTTAACATTGACCTGTCGAGGCAACGGCAGTCGGCACCATAGAAGATAGTAGTAGAGTGCAGCTAGCTGTGCAGATAGTTTATCGGGTCCCGGCTTTTTAATTTGAATCTGATTGCCATGGCTGTTCCACGGTCCTCATGTTGCTTAAGCCTGATTAGTAGGTGAGGTGCGGCAGCTGGTCCTCTCCTCCATCTGGTGTTCCTTCTCGTTTTGGTTTGGCTTTCCGGACGGAGAGCTGTTGGATGCTCCGTTTGGTGTTTTGCTCCTGCAGTTCTGCGTGTACCAACCGGAATGGATCTCGGATTGGTCTGTTTATGTTATGTAACTGTAATAACAAGCGAATTCTTCATACAAACACACGACGGAGGCAGGGTTGACAGAGTTTGTGGCGCACAAGTCAACAGAGGGAGACCCCAGGTCGGTAGCAACTCTTTGTTCGTTTAATTTGCTTCTGCATTCCACGCTGAAATCAGTTGATGCCATGAGTTATTATGTACTAGTAAGTAGTATGTTTGCATATGCACATCCATTCTTTTTAGAAGAATGCAGATTTCTTCGACTGTCCTCGGATCATAGCCCCTACTACGTAATCTGACAGAATGTCTTTGCGTCATTTTCGTGAGTGGAGCTGATTTTTCAGCAAGAGTCCGAGTCAAGCAAAACATGACGCATCGAGTCCAATCTCTAAGAACAAGAAGAAGAAGAAGAAGAAATAAAATGAAACAAAAAGAAGACTAGAAGAGGCAAGCGAGGGAATGAATCTGGAGTTGGGCCGTACATTGCTGGACACAGGCTTTCTGGCTCACTATACTCTTGCACCGCCCCAGGTACAGTGTTCCATCTCCGGTCCAGTCCAGTAGCCACCCAGAGCCAGCGAGGCGTTTTCTGGCTGGAATACGCTTCTCTTGTAAGAAAGCGGGTTTTATATCGCCATTTTGGTCTCCTCCCCCCCTCCCCTTCCTGCAACGAAGTCCGCTGAAGCGAGCAGCGAGAGGAAGAGCGCGGAGGGACATGGAGGCGCAGGGAGCCCAGCGGATGGCAGGAGAAACCCACGTCGGGAGGGTGGTGGCTCCAATCGCATCGCCAAGCACGTCGGGATCCAAAACCAGGTACCGATTAAACTGCCCTGCTCCTGAATCCGGCTAGTCTTGCCGCCACCGTCGCCCGCCGATGCGGATCACTACGCGGCTACGCCCACTCGCGGACTGATTCGAATCATAGCAAATCCGTCCATCACCTCTTTGAGATCTCAGATCCTGTTCAGACTCGGGAATTGATAGTCAAGCCCACCCCGTGGCCGTATTCCGGCTCGAGTAACGTGCGATGTGTCTTTTTATTTTTTTCTGCTCACACTGCAGGTCTTATTAGAAGTGGCTGCAGCATTTCTCTGAGGGTGAATGAGTTGCTGGAGGAAGCCGGAGCGCTAGAGCTGGATACGAATGAGTTCGCTGAACATGCAAGTAGAGGTTCCAGCCTTTGAATTGTCCTTGTTCTGGATCTCTATTTAGTGGAATCGTGGTCGTTGTTGGCTACTGACTTGAGTACATATGATTGGTGAGTCATTTCATTCTGCCATGCTCTTCGAGTCAACTTATATTCATTAGTTTCAGAGAACAATGTATTTACTTCTTATCAAAGAGTACTATAGAACATAAACCATAGTTGCTGAGTTCTGACGTTGAGGCTTCAACTGCAGTCTGCAGAAAGTTTCTGATGATGATAATATTTTTTGAAAGGAAGATGATGATAATATCGACTTGACAACAAGAGACAGTATAAGAAGTTCTGCTCAGTCACAAGTGGGAACTCAGGATTGTGAACGTGACATCTTACTAAGATACAAAGATGCATTGCGCGTAGGAATTGCTTCCTGTAAGGATCACTTTCGAAAGAAATGGCCGTTCGACCACCTCGGTTTTCAGCATAAGCTTTGCTTTGCTTGTGGTCAATGATTTTTGCGAATTCTAGATTAGTTGGAGAGACCTTGTCCAACAGTATCGGTAATGTTCCCGTACAAAAGAAGAGTATTGATATTGTTGCATGCAAAAGGAATGTTGGCAGCTGTCTATTTTGTGCCAAAATTTGGGATAATAAATTTTCGCATGGATTTTGGCTTGTTTGGTTTGAAGCCAAAGAGCAAGAGCCACTTGTTAGCAAATCTTGGCAAGATTCCATTTCGTATGACATCTTAGTTCACCTTTTTGCCAATTCATGGGCGACCGATTTGATGTCTATTTTTTTTTCGAGCAATAGATGTCTAAATTTTGTAAAACGTACAAAGGGAAATTTTGGCTACCAAACATATTCATGGAACGACTTTTGTTTGTCACTGATACGGTCATTTTGTTACCACTAGAAAGTTGATGTAGACTGCTAGACTATTCAGCAGTACCGTTCAGAACAACAAAAGAATATACTTTGTGCAAAACTCCACTGTGAACCAAGTATCCATTTGCTTTTGGAAATTTGGACACATGCATTCTCTGTGTCAGCGTCGTTACATCGGTGTGGCAGCGTATGTAAAGAACAGCACCACCATGGTCCATGGGCATGGAGTAACAGGCAGAAGAAGATGCGCCCCATGCTGCCAGATGCATCATTATGTTAGTGTTGATCTTGATCTCGGACTGGGCTTTTGCCCAACGGCAAAGCCTAGCTCCGCCTTGGTCTCCCCATGCGCCTGATCGGGGGCGCCCAGCCTTCCTTTGGCTGGTGGGCCCCCGTAACACAGCGCCATAATAAATAGGGGTGAGGGGCCGGGGCGCTCGGTACGAGGTTCACCGCGCCAACACCCTCACCCACATAAACCCTAAGCCGATCTACTAGGGGGCGCTGGAGCAGCGGGAAGCTCCGCCACCGCCGTCGCCGCCATCGTCCTCGACGCCGACACGCCATCCTCGACCTCTCTGCACCGCTCGTCGCCGCCTTTGAGCGGATCTCCATCAACGACCAAGACATGGCCGGCTCGAGCTCCACTGGTGGCACAGAAGGTCCTCCACTCCCTCTTTTCTCTATGTAGTTGTTGTAGATCTAGGGATCTTGTACTCAGAAAAGGAAAAGAGAATGGAAACCCTCACTGATCTATGTTCTAGGGATCCTAACAGTATAACAATGGTATCAGTCGCCTTGCTAGCGCATAGATCCAGTAGGGGAAAGATGGATTCGAACTCGAATCGAAAGAATCAGAGAAAGAACAGAGAGAATTGATGAGAAATCCAACTCAAAAGTTGAAATACTAACCCTAACCCTGAGTGAAAAGGGCGTCGGGGCCTTACCTGGGTCCAACCGCCGGCTCCATCGCCGGCCACCAGCCGCGCGGGAGCCCAACAGAGGGCCGGCTCGCCGGCACACAGATCAGGAGCCGCCGCTCGACCGTCGGGACGCCGGAGGCGCACGCGCGCGGGCTCGAGAGGGCACCGTCCACGGCTCACTCAACGGCGGCGCACTCACTCCGACGAGTGCGCGCGCCGGCGAGGAAGCCGCGGCGGCGCCGCCGCACCATTTCCTCCTCCGGCCATCCATGGCTGTCATCGCCCGACGAGAGAGAGAAGGGGGAGGAGAAGAAAATGGATGCTAGGGTTTGGGGAGCCGGCGTTCGCCGGTTTTGTTCCACCGAAAAGGGCGGAGAGCTGTCGGATTCGTGGGAGCCGTGCACTCGCAAGCAAGCGGGCCAAATGTAGCCCAGGTGGGAGCCGTGCACGGGCCGGATTCGTGGCCCAGGCCCAGGCTGCGGCCTGGGCGCCGGGGGCGCTGCGCGCGCTAGCAGGCCGAGCGCCTGCTGGGCCGGGGCGGGCCGTTTTCGCGCCCGGGCCGCCTCAACAGTGAAAGCTTTAAATTGTTTTTCTATTTTCCAGAAGCATTTTCAATAGTATTTTTGAATGAATTTGTTTATAGTTTGATCTCTATTCAATTTTGCACCAATGTGTACATTGTTTAGAGATAAAAGTCCATAGTATTGCTTCTGAAAATAGAATTTTTACATGTTTCCGCAGCAAAGTTTAAAGTTTTTGCTCTCTAATTTAATTCGAACCAACGAGACAATTAAATTTCAGAGCATGTTTAAAGTATTTTTGAATAGTATGGTATTGTTATTTTTCTAACCAATGTTGTTAATTACAATATTGTAATTTCATAGTTCTTGTGGATTTATTTCTATTTCTGCCCAACGGTGATATAGATTTAATTGCATAAATAGTTGTATGTTCTATTTTTGACCAACGTTGGAATTATTACATGCAATTGTTGTTATTATGTTCTCACTATTTTTTGAATTTTTCAGCGGGGATGAATTTGATGGGATTCATCAATCACATACCAACTCTAAAAGGAGACAACTAATGGATCAAGAAGGTTGATCTTACTTTCGTCTGTGGAGAGGTGGATGAGATAATCACCACTCCAAAGCCCACTGAGCCACCGGCTCCAGTGAGAGGGGAATCTGACACTGATGCTGAGTGGTAGAAAAAGGAAAGGGACTATGCTCCCTTAAAGATGGCTTATGATCTCAAAAAGACAAAGTGGAACAATGCCAACAAGAAATGTGTGGCAGTGATAAAGAACACAATTGATCCTAACATTTTGGGTTCAATTAGAGAGTGTGATTCTGCTGCAGAGTACCTTGAAAAGATAATGAATCAGTTTACGGGTTCTTCAAAGACTTATGCCACACAGATCATAGAGCAGTTGGTCACAAAGAGGTATTATGGCAATGCCGGTACTATAAGAGATCATATCATGGGGATGTGCGCCTTGAACTCCAAGCTCAAACCAATGGACTTGGATCTCAAGGAAGAGTTTATGGTGCACCTGGTGTTCGCCTCTCTGCCAAAAGAGTTTGCAACGTTTGTTGTAAACTAAAACTCACAGCCAGAGAAGTGGAACATGGAAAAGACAATAGACATATGTGTGCAAGAAGAAGAAAGATTGAAGCGCCAGAATGGTGGTTCAATTAATTTTGTCCACAACAAAAAGAAAAGGACTTTCCAAGCTGGCTCTTCCTCACAGTCCAAAGACAAATCTCCTATGCCACAGGAGTATCAGCAACAGCACCCTCCAGCACAAGATGAATGCTTCCACTGCCATGACAAGGGGCATCGTAAAGCAGATTGTCCCAGCTACTTAAAGATGATAATGGCAAAGAATGATGAGAATGTAATTTCATTTGTTAATGAATCCCTGTATATACAGTTTTCTAAATCTACTTGGTGGATTGACTCTGTGCAACTGTGCATGTTGCAAATTCTTTACAGGGATTCCGTTCGTCAAGGACTACGCTAAGAAGCGAAAGACAAATTAAAGCTACGAACGAAGTACACGCAGAAGTTGAAGCTATTGGCGATGTCTCCCTCGAACTAGTTAATGGCTTTATGCTTGTATTAAGAGATGTTTTATTTGTTCCTTCGCTTCATAGAAACTTGATTAGTGTGTCACGTCTAGACAGAGATGGTTATGGTTGCCATTTTGAGAATGGCAAATGTGAACTATGGTTTGATAATAATTGTGTTGGTGATGTTTTCCTTCACGATGAGCTTTATTTATTATCTATGCATGATAAAGTACATTCTGTGTATGATGCGAATGTAAATGTGATAGCGTCCTTGTCAGTGAAAGCAAACAGGAAAAGAAAGAGAACTCAAGTTGAATTATCGAAATTATGGCACTGTCGTTTAGGTCATATTTCGAGGGGGGAATTGAAAGATTAGTAAAGAATGAAATTCTTCCTCCACTAGAGTTCTCTGATCTTGAACAATGCATAGAATGCATTAAAGGAAAGTTTGTAAAGCAAATTAAAAAGGGTGCCAACCGAAGCGCAGGAATTTTAAAGATAATTCACACAGACATTTGTGGTCCTTTTCCTGTGCGAAGTGTGGATGGTTGTGGCTCGTTCATAACATTCACAGATGATTACTCCCGTTTAGGATACATTTATCCAATTAAAGAAAGATCAGAGGCTTTGGATAAATTTAAGATATTCAAAGCTGAAGTTGAAAATCAGCATGATAAAAGAATTAAAATAGTAAGATCCGATCGGGGGGGGGGAGTACTACGGTCGGCATACCCCATATGGACAAGTTCCTGGACCTTTTGCGAGGTTTCTACAGGAAAATGGAATAGTCGCCCAGTATTCTACACCGGGTGAGCCTCAGCAAAATAGAGTAGCTGAAAGGCGTAACTATACACTGATGGATATGGTGCGCAGTATGATGAGTTACTCCATCTTGCCATTGAGCTTGTGGATGGAGACGTTAAAAACTGCCATCCATATTCTCAACAGAGTGCCAAGTAAGTCGGTGCCCAAAACACCGTACGAGCTGTGGACAGGCAGAGTACCCTCACTAAACCCCTTGCTTGTATGGGGGAGCCCGGCTGAGGCTAAAGTATTTAACCCAAATATTGGAAAACTGGATCCCAAGACAGTAAGCTGCCATTTCATTGGCTATCCAGAAAAGTCAAAAGGTTTTCATTTGTACTGCCCAGACAGACACACAAAGTTTGTAGAAACGAGACACGCTGTTTTTCTAGAGGAAGAAATGGTCAGGGGAGCATGGTAGCTCGAGAAAGTGATCTTGAGGAGAAGCGGGTCTGTGTGCCTACTCCGATGATTGAAGAGCCGTTTTTCTCACTATTTGTTGCTGCTGCTTCACCGACAATACCTGATATTGTGATGCCAACACCTGTTGTGAGTTCTCAAGCTGTGGAAACAAATGTTGATAGGGAACCTGTCCTTCAGGATCCGACAGAACCAATTGCCACAGATGAGGGGGAGCCACAACAGCCCCAAGAGGATAATGTGCCACAGGTTGAGGAACAAAGTGTACCAGAAGTTGAGGCCCCTAGAAGGTCTCAAAGAGTCAGGAGGTCAGCTATTTCTAGCGACTATAAAGTCTATAATACAGAAGCGGTTCATATGGAGGGTGATCCCACTTCATATGAAGAAGCCATGAGAAGTGTTCACTCATCCAAATGGCAGGAAGCTATGGAAGATGAGATGAAATCGATGAGTTCCAACGGTGTTTAGGATTTAGAGGATATTCCTAAAGGGGCCAAAACACTAGGCTGCAAATGGGTCTACAAGATTAAACGTGACTCCAAAAGAAATGTAGAAAGGTTTAAAGCATGACTCATGGCAAAGGGCTTTACGCAAAGAGAAGGGATTGATTACAATGAGACATTATCTCCAGTCTCATGTAAAGATTCCTTCAGAATTATAATGGCACTGGTGGCACATTATGACTTAGAATTACATCAGATGGATATAAAGACGGCATTCCTTAACGGAGATCTATATGAAAGTGTTTACATGGTACAACTGAAAGGTTTTGTCATGGAAGGAAAAGAGCATATGGGATGTCGTATTAGGAAATCCATTTATGGATTAAAGCAAGCCTCTAGGCAGTGGTATTTAAAGTTTGATGGAACCATAATGAAATTTGGGTTTAAGGAGAATGATGAGGACAATTGTATTTATGCAAAGTTTAAAAGTGGAAAATTTATTTTCCTTATCCTGTACGTGGACGACATTTTACTTGCTAGCAGTGATGTTGGTCTGCTGCTGGAGACAAAGAAATTTCTGTCCTCAAATTTCGATATGAAAGATCTCAGTGAAGCTTCATTAGTTTTGGGAATTGAAATTCATCGAGATAGATGAAAGGGGATATTAGGATTGTCACAGAAGGCTCACTTGGAAAAAAATTCTAAAGAAATACAGTATGCATGCTTGTAAGCCTTCACATGCTCCTATAGTCAAGGGCGATAGATTTGGGAAATTTCAATGTCCCAGGAACCAGTATGAGATCGATCAAATGAAAGCGGTTTCATAGCTTCAGCTGTCGGAAGCCTACAGTATGCTCAAGTATGTACACGCCTTGACTTAGCATTTTTTACCGGGATACTTGGCAGATATCAAAGTAATCCATGACAGGCACACTGGATCATGGTAAAGAAAGCTTTGCGTTATGTGCAAGGCACAAAAGGCCTCATGCTAACCTACAGAAAATCTGATTCTCTGGAGATAGAAGGGTACTCAGATGCGGATTTTGCGGGGGACATCGATGATCGAAAGTCCACGCCTGGTTATGTGTTCACACTAGCAGGGGGAACAATATCGTTGAAAAGCTCCAAACAAAGTGTCACTGCATCATCAACGATGTACGCGGAATTCGTAGCATGTTATGAGGCCTCGGGGCAGGTTGAATGGTTAAAGAAATTCATACCTGTTTTAATAGTGGTAGACAGCATTCAAAGACCACTCAGAATGTACTGCGACAATGAACCCGCAGTGTTCTATGCTCACAACAATAAGTCAAGTGGTGCTGCCAAACACATTGACATAAAGTTTTATGTTGTGAAAGAGAAAATCCAGGATCACTCCATTACTCTTGAGCATATTAGCACAAAGAAAATGCTTGCGGATCCGCTCAAAAAATGCTTACCACCCAACGTGTTTAGTGAACACGTAGACGGCATGGGTTTAAGGGAAAGCATGTGATTCCTGGACAATATAGGGCCCAAAAGTTAAAAGAATTTGTTTCAAAACAGTGAAGTGTATGGTAGCTGTTGAATCTATCGGCAACTGGTTGTGACGATGAAGCATGCTCTATGCGCTAATCTGTGATGGAACGAATAAAGTTAAAAGTGTTGAAGATAAAATATAAAGTTGAAAAAGTAAAGTGAGATCAAGGGGGAGAATGTAAGTGTTGATCTCGATCTCGAACTAGGCTTTTGCCCAACGGCAAAGCCCAGCTCCGACTCGGTCTCCCCACGCACCCTGATCGGGGGCGCCCATCCTTCCTCGGGCTGGTGGGCCCCCGTTGCACAGCGCCATAATAAATAGGGGTGAGGGGCTGAAGCGTCCCCTCATAAGATAAGACTTAAATGTGATACAAATATCAGTCCCAGGAGGCTGATAATATATTTATTACATCAGATGGTACATCACAGTACAACTCTACGCGGTAATGGGCAGTGAAGCGCCACTATCGCGAGGATAATAACTAAAACCCACACAACGATATTAACTACGAAGAGGTCATCAGAGTCTTGCGCCATACGGAGCTTCCTGCGGGTGACCCTATCAACAGGCAAGGTTGGGTGCAGGATAGAACCCCTACTCAACGTCTTCGGGAACGAAGTCTGGATCTTCTTCTGTAAAAATTAAAAAAAGGGTGAGTACAAATGTACTCAGCAAGTACAACCACACCCATGGAGGGGGTATGAACAGAATATAATGCACAGGGTAAACCAAGGGTAAGGCTACAGTTTAATTTGCGGAAAGCTAATTTTTATGCATGGATTTATTTGAAAGAAAGAGGTTTTCAAAAGCCATTATCTTGCACTGAGTAACACGTAGGGTTGATCAACACAAGATCCAAGTTTTAAATTGCTACCGGACTCCTCATCCGTCGTAGCACACGACACAGTTGCCGGACACTTTTTCAAAACAACTCACGCCAACCCATCCATTCCCAGAAGAATCACTAGTTGTGTGACCAAACCGTAACTCGCCCAGTACCGTGGGCACGACAATTCGAAAATATTTTAACTCTGCAGAGATGTGCAACTTTACCCACGAGCGGGGTACCACAGCACGATCACCTTAGTATCGGTGCAGATCCCAACAAAACCATTACCCACCTTAGCTAGACCTGACTAGCCACCACGGGATCCACCAAGGGGCCATTGACCTATCCCAGAGGTTTTAACTGGGGCATAAGTCACACAGAGCTTATCCCTTCTCCTTGATCACCCGTTGCTCTCATCTCTCCTGATGGCTATCAGACTAACTAGTGGGATTTATGCTAAGCTGTTGCCCATACAACGGTCGAGTGGTTTGCACGATAGTGGAGTTAGGCAAGATGACACACCAACTCGATCCTTAGTTGTGACAGGATGGATATCTCCCTTCCTTGCTCAACCACACAGGTACGAGCACACCATTCGGCAATTCACGCGGCCGGTGGTGGTGCGCGTGTAGGGGGCGGCGCCGAGCTGAGCAGCGTGCGGGGAGGGCGCGGCGCGAGGGGCTCGGCGGCCCCGAGCCAGCTCATGGCCGTGCGCAGCAGAGCAGGAAGAGGAAGGGAGAAAGGAGGAGGAGGGAGAAAAAGAAAAGAGGGAAAAGAAAAAGAAAAAGGGAAAAAGAAGAGGAAAAGAAAAAAGAGAGAGGGAGGAAAAAGAGAAAAAAGAAAAGGGGGCGCCAGCGGGATTCGCGGCGATGGTCGCGAGCCAGTCGCGACGTCGACGAGAAGTGACGCGCATGAGAAACGAGGAGAACAGGAAAAAAGTTAGACGGCGACTGATGCGGGTGTCGGGAAGGCGAATCGTCGGGAAAGGTTTCGGGAGATTAGGGGTTTACAAAAGATTTGAGCTCAACGATGCAAAATAAATTTTGAAAATTATTTTTAGCGCGTGATTTATTTTGGTAAATTTTTGGGCTATTACAAACCTACCCCACTTAAAATGAATCTCGTCCTCGAGATTCGGCTGGCTTCTAAAGAGGTGGGGAAACTCCTTCTTCAGAGCATCTTCACGCTCCCATGTAGCTTCTTCTATTCCGTGTCTGCTCCACTGAACTCTGCAAATCCGTACTTCGGAGTTTCTTGTCCTCCTAGTGACAATATCCAAAATCTTGACAGGTACTTCCTGGTGCCGAAGGTTTGTTTGTAGATCTATTTCTTCTTCTGGCACATGCTCTTTCTCAGGTACCCTCAAATATCTCCTTAGTTGAGATACATGGAACACCGGGTGTATATCTGATATTTCTTCTAGTCGCTCCAGATGGTATGCTACGGCTCCGACTTTCTTCAGAACTTGGTACGGTCCAATGTACCGAGGGGCCAACTTTCCTTGTATCTGAAATCTTCGAGTTCCCCGAATAGGTGAAATCTTAAGGTAGACAAACTCTCCCGGGTTGAAGCTTATTTCTCGCCTCCTCTTGTCTGCGTAGCTCTTCTGTCGAGACTGGGCGGCCTTCAGTTTTTCTCTAATCTCGGCCACTCTTTCTTTGGCTTCTTTTATGAGTGCGGGTCGAACTAGGGCACATTCTCCAACTTCTGACAACATCAGAAGAGTTCTGTATTTTCTCCCATAAAGAGCTTCGAATGGTGACATGCCCAAACTTGATTGATAACTGTTGTTGTATGAAAATTCTGCATAGGACAAACTCTGCTCCCAATCCTTGCCATAGGTAAGGACACATGCTCTCAACATATCCTCCATAATCTGATTCACCCTTTCTGTTTGACCATCCGTTTGTGGGTGATAGGCGGAGCTGAAATCCAATTTGGTGCCCATGGCTTTATGCAAACTTTTTCAGAACCTAGAGGTGAATTAGGTCCCTCTATCTGAAACAATTCTGCTAGGCACACCATGCAGCTTTACTATATTTTCCACATAAAGCTTAGCTAGATTTTCTCCACCGTAATTGGTCCGCACGGGTATGAAATGAGCCGCTTTAGTGAGTCGGTCCACTATTACCCATATGGAGTCATGTCCTTTCTGTGTTCTAGGCAAACCCACTACAAAGTCCATTCCTATCTCATCCCATTTCCAAACCGGGATGGGTAGGGGTTGCAACAATCCTGCTGCCTTCTGATGTTCGGCCTTGATCCTTTGACAAGTATAACAATGGACGACAAACCGTGTAATATCCGTCTTCATTCCCTTCCACCAATATTTTTGTTTTAAGTCCATATACATCTTGGTGGATCCTGGGTGGATGGAGTAGGCCGAGTTATGGGCTTCATCCATGATTATTTGCCGGAAATCTCCTTCCTGGGGCACACAAATCATATTTTTATACCATAAAATTCCCTCATTATCCACTCTAAAATCCGGTGCCTTATTTTCTCCAGTCTGCATTCGGATTTCCATCAAGTCATTGTCCGAACTTTGGGCCTTTCTGATTTTATCCTCCAGAGTAGGTTGAATACTCATCTTGCGAATGGAACCTCGAGGGACAATGTGCACATTCAATCGTGCCATTTCTTCCTACAGATGGGCATCCTTGGGTCCATAAGATTTCCGGCTTAAGGCATCAGCTACCACATTAGCTTTGCCAGGGTAGTAATGAATTTCCACATTATAATCTTTAACCAGTTCTAACCACCTTCTTTGCCTTAAGTACAAATCTGGCTGGGTGAAAATATACTTCAAACTCTTATGGTCGGAGTAGATCTCACACTTATTTCCAATTAGATAATGTCTCTAAATCTTGAGGGCATGCACTACGGCTGCAAACTCCAGATCATGGGTTGGATTAATTCTGCTCATGAGGCCTGAGCTGTCGGGAAGCATAAGCTACTACCTTCCCGTCTTGCATGAGTACGCAACCCAATCCTTGTCGGGATGCGTCACAATAAATAACAAAATCCCGATGAATATCTGGTAGGATTAGTACTGGGGCGGTTGTCAACCTTCTCTTCAATTCCTGGAAACTCCTCTCGCAGGACTCCGTCCAAACAAACTTCTTTTCCTTCTTAAGCAGCTCTGTCATGGGCCGGGCTATCATAGAAAATCCTTCAATGAATCTTCGATAATACCCAGGTAATCCAAGAAAGCTTCTGATTTCACTAATATTGGTCTGTTGCTGCCAGTTGGAGGCTGCTTCGACCTTCTCAGGGTCCACTGCTACTCCTTCTGCGGTCAGAATATGACCAAAGAAAGCTACTTTCTCAAGCCAGAATTCACACTTGCTGAATTTTGCATATAGCTTATGTACTCTCAGCTTTTCCAATACTACCCGCAGATGTTGCTCATGTTCCTGAACATTCTTGGAGTAAATAAGTATGTCGTCGATAAAGACTATGACAAACTTATCTAACTCGTCCATAAACACCTTGTTCATGAGATTCATGAAATAAGCAGGTGCATTGGTGAGTCCAAAAGACATCACCGTAAACTCGAACTGCCCGTAACGGGTGACAAAAGCTGTCTTTGGAATGTCACTTTCTCTAATCTTGAGCTGAAAATATCCTGACCTCAGATCAATCTTGGAGAAGTACTTGGCTCCTTTTAGTTGATCGAAAAGGTCATCAATCCTGGGGAGGGGGTACTTATTCTTGATAGTCACTTCGTTCAGTGCCCGGTAATCTACACACAACCTCATACTCCCATCCTTCTTCTTGACAAATAGGACTGGGGCTCCCCAAGGCGACGAGCTTGGTCTGATGGAGTCAATTCGTTGTAGTTCTTCCAGTTGCTTCTTTAATTCTGCCAATTCAGAGGCTGTCATCCTATAGGGTCTCTTGGCTATAGGAGAGGTTCCAGGAACAAGGTCGATGACAAACTCTATATCCCTATCTGGTGGCATTCTGGGAAGTTCTTCTGGGAAAATATCTGGGTATTCGTTTACTACCAAGACTCCTTCCAAGGACTTGGCTTCCATGCTAAACACCATCGGGTCTGGTCCACTTCTCCGGGTATAGCAGGTCACTCGTACTCCTTCTGGGTTCGTTAGATGTACCACCTTGTCAGTACAACCTATGAGACCATTGTGTAGGCTTAACCAGTCCATTCTAAGGATCACGTCTATTCCCTTAGACTTAAGTACTACTAGGTCTACTAGAAATTCTACCCCACTTAAATTAATCCTTACCCGTAGACAACCTAGTTGACACTTGATGTCACCTCCAGGCGTCCGAGTTAATAGGGGTGTTTTTAGTAATACTGTAGGTATTTTATGCTTATTCACAAAGCTTGATGATATGAATGAATGTGATGCCCCAGAATCAAATAATATTGTTGCCAGAGTTGAGCTGACTAGGAACTCACTAAGTACTACTTCTTGTGCACCCTGAGCCTCCTGCGCGTTGATGCGGTTGACACGGGCTCGTCCATAAGACTGCTGGCTGCTGTTGGTGGTGCCCTTGTTGTTGCTGCCGATGGGGACACGGTTGGCTCCGGATACAGGTGGTCTAGGCCCATTCACCGAGTTGGAGAAGACCGATACAGCAGGCTTGTTTTTGGCATACGGGCAGTTGGCAATGTAATGCCCTATCTCACGGCAGATGAAACAGGTCCTAGCATTGTTGTTGGTGGTGGTGACTTGCTTGCATTGTTCTGCGGGGCTTTCATGGTGTTCTGACTCCTGAACTGTGTGTTAGGGGGCCTGTGGGCCTGTCACCTGAGACGGGATCCAATATTGCATTGGGGCCTGAGATCTTGGTGCAGTGTAGCTGAAGCTTCTTGGTTTCTGAAAGCGGTCCTGCTGGCGGGCCTTGCTTTCCAGAAACTTGCGCTTGTTATCCTTCCTTTCTTCAGCTTTGGCCCTTTCTGTGAGAATGGCCTTGTTCATCAGAGTGTTGAAGTCCGGGTAGATCTGAAGGGTAAGCAAGGTCTGGAGTTCTGGGTTCAATCCCTTCATGAACATGTCCTGCTTCTTTTCATCATTGTCCACTTCTTCTGGTGCATATCGGGCCAGCTCCATGAACTGGTAGGTGTACTCTTCTACTGACATGCTTCCTTGCTGCAGTGCGCGGAACTCATCGACCTTGCGCTTCATGGTGGCCGAGGGGATATGATAGTGGCGGAACTCCTTCACAAATTCCTTCCAAGTGATGGTGGAGGCATCTTCGGCAGCGGCACAGTAATTCTCCCACCAGGCTAAGGCAGTCCCGGTGAGTTGGTGGGCTGCCAGAAGAACTTTGTCTCGATCTTGGCATTCGAACAGCTCGAGCTTCCTCTGGATCACACGCAACCAGTCATCTGCATCCAAGGGGTTGCTGGATCCGGCGAAGGTGGGTGGCTTGGTTCTCAGGAACGCTATCAGCTTGTCATTCATGGTCTGCTCTCGTGGCCGCTTATTGACGAGGGCATTGGCCAGTGCTTCCAGTACGAGGGTCTGGTTGTGTATTATTTGTGCCAGGTCCCCGAGGGATGGTGGTGGTGGTAGTGGCACTTCTCCTTGGTTTTCTCCTCCATTCTGGCTCACTTCCTGTTCTAGCTGAAGAGGGTTCTGTCCATTAGGCTGTCCTCCCGCGCCAGCGATTGCAGGGGTCCGGTTGTGGGAGGCCCTCGTACCGCTTCGGGAAGCCATCTATAGATTGGGTAGAGTTTTTGTGGGATTAGGATTAAGTGATGTTTAAATTGTTTAATTCGTATTTTTGAAAAGGCAGAATCTACCTTCCGCCGAAAAGCACACAAACTAAGAACAAGCACACAAAACAACGAGCACAAACAACTTTATTACTGCAAGGGAGAGTACAACACGGGGGCAAGACTAAAACGCGTACTACACGTCCGGTTCCAAAGGCCACTATTAAGGGTACAACTCAAGCCAGAGGGACTGGGGCTTCTTCTAGGGTGCCTTCGGAACATGCTACTCGCAGGGTGAGCCTTGTTCTGGGGCGGAGTGTGCTTCTAGGGGAACGAGCAGTCCTTGCTCGCCATTCTCTAGGTTTCTATTTTCCCGGGGTTGTGCAGCAGCTTCTCCTTCAACGGCGGTGGTAGGCCCTTCAAGGTTCTCGGGCGGGGCTTGTGGGGTTCTCAATAATGGTCCCCATCCTATGACATGCATCTTGAGTAGAACATGGTCTTTCCCAATTGCCGGGACTGGTGTTCCGCTTCTGGTCCATTCTTGCATACACCGGTCCCGGGCCTGCCTGAGGCTCTCCTGGGCGACCGCTTCGCTGCTGACCGCGGCTGCGGCTCTTGCCTCGGCTTGGGCTGCCCGGATCTGTTGCAGTCTTACCGCGAGCTCTGCTTGCTCGGCTCGATGGGTCTGCTCCCTCAGGATTCTGGCTTCCTTGTCAAAGAGCTGATCCAAGGAGGCTAGGTAGGTAGTCACTTGGTACAGGGGGTCTTCTTCATGGCGGCGCCATTCCATGTTTCTCATGCGAGCCTCCCAAACTGGGGTTCTGATGGCCGGGGGAAAGAACCTCATCGGTGTGGGGGCGAGGTGTCCCTCGAAAATCCGGCACAGATAACGGAGTGCCTTCCTGACAGCCAAGGGATAGGTGTCTTGGTGCCTAAACCCCGTGGCGGTCACTCACCATGGTTGGATGTCGAGGTAGCGGTCACTTCTGGCGATGACCAGGATCACCCTGCAGCGGAGGGTACCGTGGTGCTCGTACTCTCTGTTGTAGTACCTTGGGTGTTCCGAAACACCAAGGCTCTTCAGGGCGTTGATCAAAAGTCTGGGGAAGCCAGGTGTAGCTTGGCAATTGCCCTGGGTTCATCCTTCCTCAGCCATCTGGAAACAAAGATAGGGTGAACAAGCTTGCACAAATATTTGGGTACAAAGGGGATAAATGATACTTATTATTATAACATGATGGGGTACATATTCTATGGATACACGATTATTAGGATAGAGGCTCTAGCTTAGGTGTGCTACTCTCCTCTCATGGGGACTCTTCCTCGATCCAGATATGGCGTTTCTTTGGTGGAAAACACTGCTCCATCACATCATCTTCGGTCTGAGTACTCCTATCCCAATGGGTTTCTTCGGGTTCTTCTTCTATCCACCCACTTACTCCTCTGTGAGCCTCGTGGTCTTGCCATTGGGCTTGGAGAGTGGCTAGGGAATACTCGGCTCGTACGCCTCTTGTCCGTTGTTCCTCCATTTCTTGGATTGCCTTTTCTGCCCTGTGGATTTGGTGCTTCGGTTGTGCCACCTGTTCGCGGTAGAGTTCATCCAGGCCGGTGAGGTAGATGGATAGGTGGGAGACCGTATCTTCTAGGTCTTCATCTTCTCTCCCGAGTCCTCTCATTCGGGCAATCCATGAGCGTCCTCTTTCTCCAGTAGGTGGGAAAAACCCCATAGGAGTCCGCTGAAGATGATGCTTGTAGACCACGCGCTGACTTCGCAGGACTTTTCGGGCGGCCTTTCGGTAGGTGTCAGGGAAGCAAAAGCCAGTGGTGGAGATGAACCAGGGGTCCACGTCAGGGTAGCAGGTGCTTTTTCCCACGAAGATCATCATGTCGCACCGAAGAGTGCCCCTGGAGTCGAACTCCCGGTAGACGTACTCTGGTGGGTTCACAACTCCGACGCATTCCAGGCTGAGTAGCAATAACTTAGGGAGGCCGGACTCTGCGTGGCAGATTCCGCCATTCCATCCATTGTCAGCCATCTGGAATATGGCAAGAACCAGCGGTGAGTGCTTGTGTGGAAAAAGGATTAAGCAAGGAAAGTCCTAATGTGGGAAGACTCGAAAAAGGGGTCTTGATCCTAGGGTCACGTCCTACGGCCAACCTACGGCTCTGATACCACCTGAAGCGTCCCCTCATAAGAGAAGACTTAAATATGATACAAATATCAGTCTCAGGAGGCTGATAACACATTTATTATATCATATGGTACATCACCATACAACTCTACGCGGTAATGGGCAGTGAAGCGCCACTATCGCGAGGATAACAACTAAAACCCACACAACGATATTAATTACGAAGAGGTCATCAGAGTCTTGCGCCATACGGAGCTTCCTGCGGGTGACCCTATCCACAGGCAAGGTTGGGTGCAGGACGGAACCCCTACTCAACATCTTCGGGAACAAAGTCTGGATCTTCTTCTGTAAAAATTAAAAAAAGGGGTGAGTACAAACGTACTCAGCAAGTCCAACCACACTCACGGAGGGGGTATGAATAGAATATAATGCATAGGGTAAACCAAGGGTAAGGCTACGGTTTAATTTGCGGAAAGCTAATTTTTACGCATGGGTTTATTTGAAAGAAAGAGATTTTCAAAAGCCATTATCTTGCACTGAGTAATACGTAGGGTTGATCCACACAGGATCCAAGTTTTAAATTGCCACCAGATTCCTCATCCGCCATAGCACATGGCACAGCTGCCAGACACTTTTCCAAAACAACTCACGCCAACCCATCCATTCCCAGAAGAATCACTAGTTGTGTGACCAAACCATAACTCGCCCAGTACCGTGGGCACGACTATTCGAAAAGATTTTAACTCTGCAGAGATGTGCAATTTTACCCACGAGCGGGGTACCACAGCACGATCACCTTAGTATCGGTGCAGATCCCAACAAAGCCATTACCCACCTTAGCTAGACCTGACTAGCCACCACGGGATCCACCAAGGGGCCATTGACCTATCCCAGAGGTTTTAACCGGGACATAAGTCACACAGAGCTTATCCCTTCTCCTTGATCACCCGTTGCTCTCAGCTCTTCTGATGGCTATCAGACTAACTAGTGGGATTATGCTAAGTCGTTGCCCATACAACGGTCGAGTGGTTTGCACGATAGTGGAGCTAGGCAAGATGACACACCAACTCGGTCCTTAATTGTGACAGGATGGATATCTCCGTTCCTTGCTCAACCACACAGGTACGAGCACATCATTTGGCAATTCACACAGAAGTGCCATCCATCCTATCTAAACTCATCTTTTGAAATTCCACATTTTTCCCTTCCCACACACTCACACATTTTCCCTTTATAAAACAAGTTGTACCGTGTTTAAGGTCATAAGATTTCTAGCAGCGATTAATGTCCAAACAAATAACATTCAGACATTAATCTAGGTGGTCAAGGAATGGTTATAGCAAATCAAGGGGCGGCTATCCAACCATGTTTTCAGCAGACAAAACATATGCAGTTTTGCAAAACAGGCCAATGGGTTGTGTTTATAAAATTTGGACAAAACATGCATCAAAGGGCGGTATTGAACTTGCCATTCTCAAAGCCTTCCGGGAAGTCCCGATCGAGGTACTGTCCTTCAAGTTCAGGGTCGCGGAACTGGTCCTCGTTCACTTGTTCGCAGTACTGCTCGTCGACGGGTTCTCCCTCGTTCACACCGTTATCTACGACGCACAGCAGCAAGCACACAATCAAGAAAAAGAAATGAAGGTTTTATCGTTGAGCTCGAAGCGGAAACAATTAAGATATGGAGATAGGAGTAATATTTTTTGGCAGTTTTCTAATGGCATGATCGAAACTATCTTAGAAATGGCGTGGTAAAGTTTCGGAGCGATTGGAGGATTTTTGGCGCATGAAATGATAGGGTAACGAGAAGTTTAGGGCTAAACCGGGATCTAGGGACCTCTTCGTAATTATTTTTTTGGGATGACATGGGCTTGATTATAATTTGTGGGAATATGAGTGGTCACTCTGAAAAGGGCCAGGGGCATACTTGGAATTTTGTTTATATGGTGGAGGGACTAGTTCTCAAAAAAAAGAAAAGGGAAGGGGCCTTTTTGTAAAAGGTTATAGAGATGGGGGTGGACTCTTAATGGAAATGGGGAAAAGGGAGGGGGCCCAAGGCAATTTTGCCTTTCCTCTTCCTCTCTCCCATGGAACAGAGGAGGGGAGGGGGTGCTCGGCGCCGGCGCCGATTCCGACGCCCTGGGGCACGGCGGCGGCCGGGGATGGGGGCACAAGAGGGAGGGAGGCGAGGGGATTCCATCCCCCTTCTCACCTCGGGCTGGGATGGAGCGTGGAGGGCGGGCCACGAGGGCCGGCGGCGACGGCGCTAGGCGGCTCTGGCGACGGCGCTAGGGAACCAGGGAGGAGGAATGCGGGGGCGGCGTGGCTTGTGGTGGTAGTGGGCGACGCGAGGGGCCTTTTTATTGACGAAATAAGGCGGTGGGGAGGAGGGGCGCCGGTGGTGGCCGGTGAGCTCGTCGGGGCGGCCTTAATGGCGGTGGGACCGACGGTGGCGCTGTGATGCGCGGATGTCGAGGCGAGCAGGGGGGCGGTGGCGCGTAGCGGTGACGGTGGTAGCTGAGGGGGGTGCTCGCAGGGGGGGTCGACGCACGGCGGCTGTGCGAGCTCTGCTCGCAGCAAGCGCGAGCGCCAAGGCAGCGGCGCTGTGCCGGGCGGCGCGGCGAGTGCAGGGCGATGGACGGGTCAGGCAGGCGTGAGCGGAGGAGGCGCCACTGTGCTTGACGACGGGCGGCGCGGCGAGCCTCCGGACGCGTGGTGCACGTGGGAGCAGGGCACGCGTGCGCGCGCAGGGAGCGAGGGGCGCTGTGCGGCCGGCGGTAATGGCGGCGGCGCTGTGCTCTTCTCGCGCGCAGGTGGGGTGGTGGCGAGCGGCCGGTTGTGGTGCGCGTGGGCGCACAGGCGCGTGCGCGTGAAACGCGTGGAGGGGGCGGCATCGAGCTGAGCAGCGTGCGGGGAGGGCGCGGCGCGAGGGGCCTGGTGGCCCCGAGCCAGCTCGTGGCCGTGCGTGGCAGAGCAGGAAGAGGAAGGGAGAAAGGAGGAGAAGGGAGAAAAAGAAAAGAGGAAAAAGAAAAAGAAGAAGGGGAAAAGAAGAGGAAAAGAAAAAAGAGAGAGGGAGGAAAAAGAGAAAAAGAAAAGGGGGCGCCGACGGGATTCGCGGCGACGGTCGCGAACCGGTCACGGCGTCGACGAGAAGCGATGCGCACGAGAAACGAGGAGAACAGGAAAAAAGTTAGACGGCGATTGATGCGGGTGTCGGGACGGCGAATCGTCGGGAAAGGTTTCGGGAGATTAGGGGTTTAGAAAAGATTTGAGCTCAACGATGCAAAATAAATTTTGAAAATTATTTTTAGCGCGTGATTTATTTTGGTAAATTTTCGAGCTGTTACAGGGGCCGGGGCGCTCGGTACGAGGTTCGCTGCGCCGCCAACACCCTCAACCACATAAACCCTAAGCCGATCTACTAGGTTCTAGGGGGCGCTAGAGCAGTGGGAAGCTCCGCCACCGCTGGCGCCAGCTCCGTCCCGCCGTCGCCGCCATCGTCCTCGACGCCGACACTCCGCCCTCGACCTCTCTGCACCGCTCGTCGCCGCCTTTGAGCGGATCTCCATCAACGACCAAGACATGGCCGGCTCGAGCTCCACTGGTGGCACAGAAGGTCCTCCACTCCCTCTTTTCTCTATGTAGTTGTTGTAGATCTAGGGATCTTGTACTCAGAAAAGAAAAAGAGAATCGAAACCCTCACTTATCTATGTTCTAGGGATCCTAACAGTATAACACATTAAACCACTCTCCTACTGTCCGTTACCGCTCACCAGTCACCCGTACGCCGCGCCCTTTGGTTCACATGGCTTGTCCCTCGAAATCGCCCAAATTCTAGAGCATTTCTGTGGCGATGTTGAGATGTCGACCGGCCCATGGTAAACTCTCAGCCGGCCAACGGTTTCAGTCCAAGGAAAGAGCTCTCTGGCTTGCTGGCCGGTGACCAAGACACCAACGCTGCCGCTGCCAGTTCCCGGCGTGTGCGGTGTGCCCATCAGCGGCTGGCCCAACCGCCCTCCTCACGTCGCCGGCGACCCATCCACTTCATGCCCGCCGAGCTCGATGCCGGCAAGCGGCGACGGCTCAACCGACCATGCGTCCATGCCTGCCGTTGCCGATCGTCATTCGCCTCGGCAACAGGGAGGGGAGCACGGGGCGGCGCGCCAGAAAACCGGTAGGAAGCGGAGCGCCAGCGCCTCTGCTGCTCGCCAGCCGCACGGGTCTGACGCTCTTCTGCAACGCCCCAACTGATCGAGTCAGGTGGTCTGCCGCTCCGCCGCCGTCTCCGTGTGCTGCTACAAGTCAAAATCCACCAAACCCCGCGGCCCAACCACCAGCTGCCCGTCGCACGTCGCGCTGGCGCGCCTCGGCCTGATTCGTCCTCGTTAGCGGCTGCCGGGCGGCTGGCTGGCCGGCCGTGTTCACCGCGCACCAGCGTCCGGCTCCGTGAAATTGACCTTGACAGCTGCTGCTCCTGTGTCGTGGGGCGACGGAATTAAAATGGAGTTGTTTGGTACTACTGGAGGTCCCGCCCGCGTCAATTTAAATGATCTCGCGTGGCGTAGTTAGTGCTTATGAATTGGTGGTCGGGCATATAGTTGGGCCTTATTAAATTTTTTTTACAGTCACATCGAATCTTCGGACACATGCATGAAGCATTAAATATAGTTAAAAAATAACTAATTGCACAGTCTAACTGATTAGCACAAACTAAATCTTTTAAGCCTAATTAGTCTATAATTGAACATTATTTATCAAGTAACAATGAAATGTGCTACAGTACCAAAACCCAAACATTTTCACCAACTAAACACACCCTTGATATGGGCTTAGATGCCTTGTCCTTTTCCTTCTAGAAGATGAAAATCTAAAACTTTCAGAAGTTAAGATTCAGAATAAATAAAATCAGAAACGTTCAGTCCCCTGATTATATTTATTTATTCACCGAAAATTATATTTTCGAATATTGTAGCATCTGACAAATGTTGTTCGGAAAAAGTCTATATAATCCTCCAACGTATCAATGGTGGATCACATCACCCCCTGAACTACAAAACCGGATTTCTAACCCCCTCACCTTTGCAAAACCAAATATTTAACCCCTTAGGGTGGTTTTACAGCCCGGGTTGCTGCAGTAGTCTGGTTTTATTTTTTATTTATTTTTGCTGAATCTTTAAAAGATCATAATAAATCATAGAAAAATTATAAAATAAAAAATTTAATTTTGTTGGACTCCATATGAGTAGATCTATACAATGAGCATATAATATATTATGTTTTAGTACCAATTTTTTTGCTGTAGCTTTAGATCTATGCTTTTCTGTATGGAATAATTTATAGATGCAACTTCTATGGTCTAATTGTGGTGAAATTTTTATGGTGGGCTAATTATAGTATGCTTTTACTGTAGTAAAATTTCATACTCATTGGATCATGTATAACTTAGTTATAGATAAAGCATAGATTTAACAAACATAAACCTAAATAAAGTTATAACTAAGATATACATGATTCAATGAGTATGAAATTTTTACTACAGTTCAATAATACAATAATTCTCTCACAGTAAAAATTTCACCATAGTTGGACCACAAAAAATGCATCTATGGATTATTCCGATTAATTGCAGTAAAGTATAGATCTAAAACTACAACAAAAACTTTGTGCTAAAGCATACCATATTATATGTTCACTGTGTAGATATACTCACATGAAGTCCAACAAAATTAGATTTTCTATTTTATAATTTTTATGTGATTTACTATAATTTTTTAAAGATTCAGCGAAAATAAATAAAAAAGGAAAAAAACAAAACTGCGCCACTGTAGCAACCCGGGCTGCAAAATCACTCTGGGGGGTTAAATGGGTCCGGTTTTGCAAAGGTGAGGGTGTTAGAAACCCGATTTTATAGTTCAGAGGGTAATGTGATACACCATTGATATGTTAGGGGGTTATATAGACTTTTTCCAATGTTGTTCAGGTGTGAGGGATCACGTTCTTGATATGGAAGGGGAGGAGAAACTATGAGCATGACCGGTGAATGCTGGCCGATTACGCAGAGAAAGGCAGTCTGAACACTTCTCTTGCATCTCCTCCATGCATGGCATCACAAAGATGTGTACCAGATACCAGAACTCATCCTACCACAGTAACAGTAGTAGTAATTCCAGATCACCAGGTGCATGTTGGTAAGAGCTCGGAAGAGCGAAACGTGGAGCCTCTATTTACAGGGTTGTTTATTTCAGAAGAAAATTCGATACGGATTCAATGTGAGGAGGATGAACAAGATATGGATCGCTTTGTTAGTCGGACACAGGGTTCACTTCATGGCTCTAGTTCATGTTCATCCCATATTTACATGCATGCACAGGCAATGCGAGCTGCCATTACAATATGCAGACCGAGCATAATCAAGCGGGAACAAAAAAAAAATCCAATAGTCGCCGAGAGCAAGATCACCGACCAAGAAACACATGCAGATCGCGAGCTAGCTGACTACACCTCACGAGGCGATGAAGAAATAAAGCCGGCGATGGAGATCAGTAGAGCCTGTAGTGGCGGTAGGACTTGAGCATGGCGCCGCAGAAGGTGCAGATGATGGCGCGCCAGGTGCGGCGGTGCACGGTGAGCAGGTAGCAGACCCTGGTGGCGGTCTCCATGTCCGCCACGCTCGCGCACCCGCCGCAGCGCGAGCAGATCCCCGCCGCCGGCTTGCTGCTCCGCACCGTCCGCCGCTGGTCCACCAGGAAGCAGAAGAACACCATCCCTTCCCTCCCTCCCTTCCTTCTTTGATCCCCTTCGGTTTCTTGCACGGCTCGCTCGGCTGTCCAACGAAACTAATCTCCTCGCGCGCGGCGCGTGCTAATATAGCCGCAGCGGCAATGCGGAGCGCGGTGACGAGGCTGCTGTGAGGTCAGCAATGGCGAGCGGCAAGCAGCGCCAGTAGGAAGCAGCAAGCGATTCCGCGAGATGCGACGTGGTGGGGGGGACGGGGGGAGGGGGCCGAGAGGGGAATTTAAGGCGGGGCATATGGATCGCATTGATGGCGGGGTAGGAGTGGTGGTGGCGGCGGCGGCCGAGGGAAGGGAAGAGTAGGGTTGGGGTGGGGGTAAGACCGTCCACAGTGGAAGGAGGAAATGAATGAGCAAATACACCGTTTTGAAATTGTAGATGCACTGTTTGGCACTGTAGACAGAGAGAGCGTGGAAAACGAGGAGGGAGCAAATTTGCTCTTGCTCCCTCTGCTGTGGTCAGCCTAAGAGGAGGCGTTAATGGTCTGGCACAGTCGGCCGACCATGGCGCGTTCATGTTTTGACTTGGCTCTCGCGTGTGTTTAGTTCGCGAAAAATTTGCGAAAAATTGTTGTAGCATGTTTCGATTTTATTTGGCAACTATTGTCTAATCATGGAGTAATTAATTTCAAAAGATTCGTCTCGTCATTTACAATCAAACTGTACAATTAGTTATATTTTTTAATTTTTTAACTACATTTAATACTCTATATATGTATCGTAAAATTCGATGTGTTGTACGTCAATGAAAAATTTTGAGAAATTTTCGCGGAACTACGGGCAGCGTGCACGGGCACAGCGAGGTTGGCTGGCCAGTGCCAGTGGTCACCGCCTCACGGCCTCACCGGTGCTGAGCAGGCAGCTCGTGTCCGAGATGGTTAACCACGGCGGCCCGGCCGGCAGAACTGCCGAGACCAGGACTGGCAGCTTTCCGGTTGAAATTGATCATTGTTTTAGAGGAATCAAGGCTCCATTGCCTCTGTTGTACTCACTCCATTCCAAATTATAAGTTATTTCAAAAAATTTGGAGAATCAAATTTTTTTAAATTTGACCAAATTTATATAACAAAATAATATCATTTATGACATCAATTATTCTTTGTTAGCTATATTTTCATAGTATAGCTATTTAATGTTATAAATTTTTGTGTTTCTCTCTATAATTTTAGTCAAACTTTAAAATGATTTGATTCTTCAAAATTCTTAGAATGACTTATAATTTGAAACGGAGGGAGTAACATGCAAAGCAAGGAGCTTGAATTTCACACGAAAGAGTTTGCTTCTCCTATATATTGAGAACAGAGAAATCTGCCTTTCCACCAAGAGTCTGATCATTTTTTCTACACAAAGGATGTGTTTAGATCATTTTGCTAAAGATTTTTTAAAAAGAATCTCGCTAATTTAGAGTATTAAATAAAGTCTATTTACAAAACTTTCTACACGGATGGGTTGTAAATCACAAGACGAATCTAATTAATTCATGATTACTCCATAATTAGTAGATGGTTACTGTAGCACCACTGTTGCAGATATGGATTAAGTATGCCCATTAGATTCAACTCGTGATTTACAATCCATCCGTGAAAAAAAATTTGTAAATAGATTTTATTTAATAGTCTACATATGAGTCCAAATATTTGATGTGATGATTTTGGGTGTAAAATTTTAAAATCTAAACTCACCCAAATTCAGTAACGGTCCTTGTACGGGGGTTTGGAACGTTTTACGTGCGAAAATTGTTAGAGTCCTTTTTTTTAACGGACATATTCTGATATACACATTAATCTCATGTTCCGATCAAGAAGATGGACAGGCAGCGCGAGGCCCGGGTGGCACTGTCAATCAAAGCCTCACTAAATGCGTAGCCTACCACGCTCCGCTTTGGCCCCAGAACCATCCAACGGAGCAGAGCGAAACAAGAGACTTTCACGCGAAGCAAGCAGAGAGCCCTGTAGACAAAGGCTTGACCTGTTGGCAAACAGATTGCCATTGATTAGGGTTGGTATACTGTACGTACAGAATATGCCATACTGCCGGCTAATTAAGGAGCCGTTTGGAACAGTTACCTAAAATAGCTTCACTAGCGAAGCCAAAGCTGGTGAAGCTAAAAAAACTAGCTTCTCCTAGCTTCTAATTCATCTTAGCACACGATTATAAAATGACTACACGCTATAATATTTGTGTAAGAGCAATTTCAGTAGGACTTCTATTTAGATGACTAAATTCATATTTTAGTCATTTTGCTCATATTTTCATCTCCAGCAGGCCCCTACCCAACTAAAATGAGAACTAAATTTTCTCTCCCACCCCCTCAATTATTTGGTCACCCTCTATTTAGGCTACCAAAAGTAGGGTCATCATTTTTTTCCTTTTCTCTTCTTTTTCCTCCTCTCTCACATTTTCCTTTTTCTCTCTCAATTTAATCGGTGTTGCTGGAGTAAAGATTACATTTTGAGTGACTAAATTTGAAAAATAAGTGATTAAAATGAGTTTTAATCACTCCACTAGAATTGCTCTAATAAAGGTGAAACTGAAGCTAAAATAAACCCTGCCAAATAGACCCTACGCTTCCTATCCGAAATGTGAGTTGCGTGATCTTTTATGCTGTTGCAGCTAGCTCGGTTGACTCGAGAACCTTCGACTGTGTGACTGAATCGTTCCATGATGCCCATGCCATGCCCATGAAGCGAAAGACGGTGCCGTTGAGTGCGAGCGGCATTGATCTTCCAGCGATGGGTCGGTCTCTTCGAATGCGGTCCGATTTCACGGCTAGATTCTGTGCCCCATGCTTCTACATTGTTCATAGGAAGAAATCCAACGCCTTGCCTGTCTGCTGTCCCGGTGCGTAGCATCATCTATCGTACCGGGAGAAATACACGGGCACGGCCGTGCCCGTGCCTGCCGCCCAGCGCGCGCTTCCCGAACCAGTGCGCCCATAACTTGGCCCGCGTGATTTGTCATCCATGCTGCATTAATCCAGGCCATCAGAGGCAGACAAGCCCCATAAGTAAGGGAGGACACGTACTGATCGACCCTTCGACCGCAAGGAATTGCTCGACGGGCTGTCACGTCGCGGTCTCGCCATCATCATCTGCGAAGCTGCTCGTACAGGTGGCACTAGGATCATGCTAGAATGCTTGATCTGATCCACGATTAGTGGAGCCGAGCGTTATCTCTTTCTCGCACACAGTCTTTTCCGCCGCCGTGCACTGTTAAAGAGAGACTTGGCATGTTTTCGAGTCGAGCACATCTATCCGCTGGCGCGATTGCGTACGTGTCGACGGATATGAGTTATTATGGTCACGGATTCACGGTGATGCACTGATGCGTGCACGTACGGTTGACACGCTTGGTAACTGTCAGTAGTCTCCGCTCCGCGCAGTGCTACCGCTCGAGGCGCTGAACAGTGAACACTGAACAGTGCTAGCGTGCTCAGGTCGCAGTCGGGCAGCTGTCAACGTACCGGCGTCCGGCGAGCCCGTACGCGAATGTGCAGAGCATTTTGGAGGCACGAGTACAGCGCACAACAGTGTGATGAGGCGGAGCGACGACACGCGTGGTACGGGCTACGCCTAGATGGCCGGGGTGACCCCCACGGCGACGGCGACGTGAACCGCCGCGGGAGGTGTAGGATTTTAGCCGTTCGTTGGAGTGGCAACGCATCACGCGGCTGCCTTTTGTCTCCCGGTGGAGGGACCCAGGATTTGAAGGTTGGAATTCAAAATTTTAAAAGGCACAGCAAAATAACTGTTTTATATTTATTATTGACATATATGCATTTGGCTACATCTTTAAATACTATAGATTAGTAAAAATAATAGGTACTTAAAAATATTTTTAAATGCCAAGTGAGCCCACCCCTGTGCGGAGTTCCGCATGTCAGTCCTGAGCATGACTGCACGCAGGAGCGGATCTAGCAATGGATTTGGAGGGGTTCCGACCATTTTTACCACCGCTGGATTCATGAAACTCCTCCTAAACTCCTCTATGGTTGTGTTTAGTTCCCTCCCATTCCTCCAAACTTTCCAAATTTTCCATCACATCGAAATCACATCAAAACATTAAATATAGCAAATGATCATGCATGGAGTACTAAATGTAGGTAAATAAAAAAACTAATTGTATAGTTTTGATGTACGTTGCGAGACGAATCTTTTGAACCTAGTTAGGTCATGGTAGGACAATATTTACCACAAACAAACGAAAAGTGCTACAGTGCGCAACAGTGTCCGATATGATATTTTCTCCCAAAAATTCGTGGATCTAAACACACCCTATAATTTTTTTTGTATGAATACGTACACCGGAAAAAGAGACAAAAATTATTTAGAAATAGAAAAAAATGCTCCTCCTAATGCCGGCAAGGGAGCCCCGACGCGCCTGCGCTCCGCACGCCGCCTCCAGCCCCGACTATTCGAGGCTCCGAGCCGCCGCCTGGTTCTGACCAGATCCATTGCCCAATGCCCGCGCTCCTCCGCGCGGCCGCGCCCACTTCCACCCCGGTCGCCGGTCGCGGGGCGCCTCTGCGACCGCCTTCGCGAGTCGCCGGCCGCGGGCCGCAAAGGCCCATTTAAGTGTAGCGTGCAGGTGCCGTCTCCCCACGCGGCCCACTGAACGGCCCATCGGCCAGCGTGACCGACCGAGATCGCGCGTGTCGCCGACCTCCTGCGCGGTGAGTCCGCCCGCGCGATTGCAACCGCGGCACGCAGAAGAGGCAACTGAGCGGCGGCGGCCCTCGCGGGACCGCTCTCCCGAGACGAGCACCGTTGATGGCGCAGGGAGAGGTGAGCCCGCCGTTTCCGCCCTCCCCCTCCTTCCCTCCTGTTACCACCACGCCCCGCGTGTGTTGTCACCCAAATCCGAACCGCCCGCAAGATGTTCGATCAAAAGCTTGATAGGAGCTTCTATGCACGGTGATTAACCTCACACCGTTCTGCAGGCCGACACGCCCGGCGCCGGCACCGCCGGCAGGACGGTGAAGCTCAAGGGCCTGGTCCCGGCGGCGACCAACACGGTGAACACGACGTTCATCGTGCTCGACAAGGCGGCGCCGGCGGCCCGCCCGCCGCACCCCCACCCCCACGCTCAGGCCCGCGGCGGCGGCGAGGAGGTGACGTGCCTGGCGCTGGTGGCGGACGACCCCGCGGCGGCGCACTTCCTGCTGTGGGGCGGCGAGTGCGGCGCCTTCGAGCCTGGCGACATCGTGCTGCTCACGGGCGGCATCTTCTCGTACCACAGGGGGAACGCGCTCGTGCTGCGCGCGGGCCGCCGCGGGCGCGCGGAGAAGGTGGGCGAGTTCACCATGCTCTTCGTGGAGACGCCCAACATGAGCGAGATCCAGCGAGGGCGCGACCCCGGCGACCCCCGGAGGATGGTGCAGGAGGCCGTCGTCTCGCCCTACTCCCCGGTCTTCAAGCCGCCGCGGTGATCTTTCTTCCAGTCGCATCGCCGCTTGCGGCATGGCCATTCTCGCGCGAAGTGTGAGCACCTTGATCTCAACCAATTTCGTGTGCATGCCTGAACTTCTGAAACATGGAGATATTTGCAATCCTGTGATCAAGAAGAATGAAACGAAACACACAAGCTCTCTGAAACCCGTATCAGCTATCAGCACCAATGTCTGTCACGACAAGGTTACAACAAGTGCAATCAGTAGCGCTTTGATTGGTATTGGTACAGGACCGTGTGGCGTGTGCATCACAGTTTTTCTGGGCATATGAATGGTGACCAAGCACAATTGCACATCCGTCGGAACCGATCGATTAGCAAACACGCACCGGCCGGTCGGCACATCGCATATTCGCGTACGGGCTCGCCGGTTCACTGTTCTCGTGCCTCCAAATGCTTTGCGACAGTTCTTCCTGCGGGCTCTGCCGGTAGGCGCGCGCCGCAAGCATCTGCACGCCGAACGGCCAGTGATGGGCCGACAGCTAAGTGATGACGCAGTCGCCAGACCCGTGCGGGGCGGGCGAGCCGCGAGCGGGCCTGTGTCCCGCCTCTTCTTTCATTCTTCTTGCGACGCAAGTCGAGGCCGCCTCGCCGAGAGATCCTCCCCTCCGGCAAGCCAGGAATATAAAACGAGGCTTCCAGATCTTTTCGGCTCCCCCGTTCCCCCTGCCCTTCCCATAACACACACCACCTGTGTCCCCTTCCCCTCCAGATTCCTAGTCCGAGGTCATCGATGATGGCGATGGCTCTCCTACCGCTGCCGCCGCCGCCTTCCTGGTGATCTTCGCACGGTATGTTCACCAACCTCTTCTCGGCTCTTGCCGTGTGGTGTGTTGCGCGTGTGCGGGTCTGGGCGGAGGGGAACTGGAGGCATGAGCGAAACGCCGTAGCGGCGGCGTGCACAACGGGCCGTCGACTGGACTGCAATTTTTTTTTCTGCTCGTACGTCATGCATCAATGAGTCCGCGGGTATATTCCTCAATTCCTGCACGCGGCGTTCTAGATGCGCGCATGCCTGATCAGCCAGGCCAATGGGAATCGGAAGGGGGATGATCATACTTGTCGTCCTTTCCGCCAAATTTCTTGGGGAACAATTTGACTGGTTTTACTTGGAGTACAATTCTTCTAGATGCAGAGTTCGTCGGCTCCAGTTTCCAGGGAGGCTGGTCAATATCAGCGTACTGAAGAACACGTCATTTTCTCCCCCAACCGAATCTTCCCAGGAAATAGCGAATCGAAGCAAAGCCAAGTCGCGTTCCGCATGTCTTGTTTCTTCCTTCCTTCCTTTTTTTTTTTTTGCTCTGCTGCCGTTGTCGTTCATATAAATTCCCTTGCAGATCTGCCATAGGTTTTGTATGCATTGCTGAATTCGATCTCGACGTCAGTTTTGCAGGCTCTTCTGATCCTTCCCTCGCACGCTTGGGGCGGATACTTGCGCGCGCGCAGAGGTTTGCAGCTGAACTAGGCGCGCCGCGGACATGGCGGCGTGGTCTAGGATCGGGAGGGGCACGCAGCTGTCGCTGTCGCAGTCCCTGTCGAGGATCGTCTCCGAGGGCGGCGCGTCTCCGACGGAGGCGGCGTCCGCGCTGCGCGGTGCCGCTGCGCTGTCACGCGCCCGGGGGCAGCACGCGTCGTCGCTCCACGGCCTCGCGTTCGCGGGGCTCGCGGGCAGGAGCGCGGCCGCCGGGGCCCACCTCCTCCCGCCGCCGAGAACCAGGGGCGTCGGCACCACGCCCGCGAGGCTGCGCCCAGCGTCGTCGGCGGCGGTGGCGGCGGAGCTCTCGGACGCGGAGACGAGGGAGCCCGATGCCGCGGCGGCGGCGCCTCCTCGTCCCGTGCCGAGGCTCGGGCCGACGACGCCCGCGGAGAAGCCCCGCTTGGTGGTGCTGGGCACCGGGTGGGCGGCGTGCCGGCTGCTCAAGGACGTGGACACGAGCGCCTACGACGTGGTGTGCGTCTCCCCCCGGAACCACATGGTGTTCACGCCGCTGCTCGCGTCCACGTGCGTCGGCACGCTCGAGTTCCGCTCCGTCGTCGAGCCCGTCAGCCGCATCCAGTCGGCGCTCGCCACCCGCCCCGGCTCCTACTTCTTCCTTGCCAACTGCACCGGCGTCGACACGCGGGCGCACGAAGTGTTCTGCACGGCCGCCGCCGGCGACGGGCTGCCCAGCGACCCGTACCACTTCAAGATCGCCTACGACAAGCTGGTGATCGCCAGCGGCGCGGAGCCGCTGACGTTCAACATCAAGGGCGTCAAGGAGAACGCCATCTTCCTCCGTGAGGTCAGCCACGCGCAGGAGATCCGCAGGAAGCTGCTCACCAACCTCATGCTCTCCGAGAATCCAGGTAGCCACAGCAGCTCACGTTCACACTCGTGTGCAGAAGGGAAATGCATATGTTAATCATCATCAGTTGGGCATTGCAAGATTTCGGTTCTGATGATTAAGTATTACTTTTTCTACTCCAGGCTTGTCTGAGGAGGAGAAGGCGCGGCTCCTGCACTGCGTGGTCATCGGCGGAGGTCCCACCGGCGTCGAGTTCAGCGGTGAGCTCAGCGATTTCATCATGCGCGACGTGCGGGAGAGGTACGCGCACGTCAAGGACTACGTCAAGGTCACCCTCATCGAGGTACGGACGCTAGATGATCAGGAGCATATCTTGCATCGACCGGACTTGCTAAAGAAGTTGCCACTCTTCTAATCGTTCTTCATGAATCATGATCTGTTTCTTTCCAGGCAAACGAGATCTTGTCATCGTTCGATATCGGGCTGCGTCAGTACGCGACGAATCACCTTTCAAAGGTAACAGAAGCTTCAGACAAGACGACAGTGATGACACTCTGAAACGTACAAATGTTCTCGCGAATGCAGATTAACTTGTGATCTCAGCTCAGGGCTTAACCTTGTGTGCTGCATCTGTGACAGTATGGAGTTAAGCTGGTGCGAGGCATCGTGAAGGAGGTGAAGCCCGCGGAGATCACCCTGAGCGACGGCACCCGTGTGCCCTACGGCCTACTGGTCTGGTCCACGGGCGTCGGCCCGTCGGAGTTCGTCAAGTCCCTGGACCTGCCCAAGTCGCCCGGCGGGAGGATCGGCGTGGACGAGTGGCTCCGCGTGCCCTCGGCCCCGGACGTGTTCGCGCTGGGCGACTGCGCGGGCTTCCTGGAGCAGACCGGCAAGCCGGTGCTCCCGGCGCTGGCGCAGGTCGCGGAGCGGGAGGGCAGGTACCTGGCGCGGCTGCTCAGGAGGGTCGCGGCGCAGGGCGGCAGCAAGGCTCACTGCATCGGCAAGGCCGAGCTCGGGGAGCCGTTCGTGTACAAGCACATCGGCAGCATGGCGTCGGTCGGGCGGTACAAGGCGCTGGTCGACCTGAGGGAAAACAAGGACGCCAAGGGGGTGTCGATGGCGGGCTTCATCAGCTGGCTGATGTGGCGGTCGGCGTACCTGACGCGGGTGGTGAGCTGGAGGAACAGGTTCTACGTGGCGGTGAACTGGGCGACGACGCTCGTGTTTGGCAGGGACAACACCAGGATCGGCTGACGAGGATGCAGCTCTACTAGAACGTCGACTGTGCTCCTCTGAATAATCCACGGGAGAAGCAGACTGACTGTCATGTTTGTTCTTTATTTTTTCTGTTCCTTGTTCATCCATGTGTTAGAGAAATCTAATATTCTATTGATTTCTTAGTTCTTACGGTTATAGCGGATCAAACTATCACATTTTCCACCAGAAGTATGAAGCATGAACAGAATTTTTGTTGGTGGTGTTCGGAATTCTCTTTTTTTTTTTGAAACTGTGTTCGGAATTCTCACTGTTCTCGTCAATGCACAGAATTGGATGAATAGGTCCGAGATACGTGAAATCGATGGTTAAAGGGGACCGCGGAGAAAGCCTACAGGGTCCACACGTCGGTGACAAAGTCATCATGATTTCGACGTCAGAAGAGCTACTCCCAGCAGTCCACTGATATCATATCAGATTCAGTGGTTAAAAAGGGTAGCTTAAACGTAAGCAAATGCAAGTCTCTGTAAATTTAGACGCAGAATGACACCATATAACTATTTGTTGGTTGGCCCTATTTGATCGTTTGCTACATCGCACTTCAAATGCTTTTGCCAATATTTACTATTCCAGCACGTACAAATAGTGAACAATAAAACTGTACAATAAATTAAAGATGATGCTTCAGTGCTCCACGCCTCCACTCCACATTGCGACTAGGAAAAAAGATGGATGAAGACATGAAGTAATGCTATAAAAGCTGCACATTCTCTATATAGGTTAAAAAAAAGAAGATGGCGAGTCACATAATGTCACTTGCAACACCACGACAACCTACTGATAATTTTGGAGGGAACATATACTTTCATTTGTAGCACAACCTATCCACTGTCATCTGAAATGTACTCCGCCACACCTAAAATGCAGCTCTCATGGCACTCCTCGTCGCATCACGCTTCATCTCAGCTGCCTTTCCACTGCCTCGGAAGTACATGTACACTTGCTGCACTCATAATTCATAAATAACCAAATTGGCTCAGCTAGTTCACATTAATTTAATTCCGCAAAACCAGATCAGTTGCTTATAGAGACACTGACCTGGATGACCCAGATGCTGAGCAATGACTCGAGACAGAACAATCCAAATCCAACAAAGTAGAAGATCTGCAGAACAATCATATAGATTACTTTGTTACTAGCCAAAGTGGATAATTATATTTTGCATCAGGGAAAGGATGAAGATAATTTTAGTCAAAATATTCAAAGCTACATCTCAGGATAGAAATCTAATTAGCGAAAAAAGGGTCCTGTCCATACCCCAACCAAAGCATTCACGCTGAGAAGATCAATTGCTGGCAAAATTCCTCTGCAAGGATATAGGCCAGAAGTTAGTTCATGCCAAGGATTCATCAAGCTCCTACAGCGATAGTTCACTTATCTAGCCCTCTAGACATTGATCAAAAGATCTTGGGGGTGCTATTGTCCAAATTAATAAAACATCTCATGTTTCTATCTTGTTGCAGTGATGGGGCTGTCTGATCAGGTGGAAATGGAGCAGTTGAGCTTTGTTCTACAATGTTCAACAAATCAACAGCCAACTAAACTGTACTCTGATGTCAGTGTTACTTCATAGCTACATCAAAATGTGCACAGTATACAGATAGTGTCAGTGTGTCACTGATACATCATAGCAAAAAACCATCTGCATTGATGCAAGTTTACAAAGTATGCAAGCTTTCAGTATTCCCAGTTTTCTATACACAAAAAGGCGGGCAAGAAACTTACGCCAATGATTTTCCCTCAAATACAACAGGGGGAGCCACAGCAGAGAACACGCAGAAAAGAATGTGGAACTGTAAGCACAGGAAGTTCAAGCAATTTATTAATGTGCATTTAAAATTATTGAACATTAGATAACTATAATCACGGATGCTTCATAAAGTGACTCATAAACTTACCAAGTAAAGCAAGAAGAACAATCCAAACTTCAATGCGCTATCAGTCCTACAAAACAAGTTCCAGTAAATGTTACCAGATACCAACAAAAAGACAGATGGTCTGAGATACAAAACAATGCAATGATATTTTAAATAAATTACCTCATGGCATTATACAGAGGGCGATACCATAAAACATAGGCACCAGGAACACCAGATATGAAGTAGATTATAGCCAACAACCAGATCTTAACACCTGAAAATAGATTAAACGTTTAAAAAAGAGTGGGATTGATTAACTTGATAGAACCACAGGTCATGGCAAAAGGATTCACTCTACCTTCCCCCTTGATCCAAGCTGTAGTAACTGCTATGACGTTCCAGAACAGGCAGCAAACCAACCCTATTCATTCATACCAAATAAAGGTTCAACATTTTTTACTGCTGAAAATAAAATGCTTCGCATATGAATTAAGATATTCTGTTAACCCTTCCATTTATGCCTCTGAAAATATGTAGATGTCTCAATGCTATTCATCTCTCCATATAACTTCAAAAGAAGCGCACCTTTTCAATACCATTTAAGATCTCAAAAACTTTTACTATGTTTTATAAATCCCATTACATGTACGGACTCGGAGGGTGCAGGGATATAATGACATAAATATTAGAGTCACTAAAAAATGCATCTGCAAGCATATTAACTTAATCAACTGTGCTCTACCTTTAAAATAAGAAAACGTATCTGTCAAAATATCTGATACCCGTTGGCCGTTGCAAAACACATTTGACCAAACTCGCTGCAGGAATGCAAGGTCATGTTTCAAAGGTTGGAACAAATCACTTGCCCGTCTTACATATAGGTTCATAACCCATGGGTAAATAGATAAAACCAATGCAGAACTAAAAAAATAATCAAATATACTGTACCATAAAATAGAGGATATTCTTCACCCAGGTGAAATATATCAGGAATTTGAGAGATTCAGAAGCACCATACCAAGAAACGATGCAAATGCAAAATATTGCATTCTTTGAAGGTGACTTGGTATCTCATTGGTGATATCATGATGGATGAGTGGCAGGAAAGGAGGCCAGTTTTTCTCCTCAATGACGATACCAGCTGCCAAACAAAATAACGAGATGTAAACATGGATCATAAAAAATCTTTATGCCAATGGTGTGTTGAGAAAAAAACGTGAATGAATGTACAAAAGCTGCCAAAAACTTATCATGCATTCATGCTTGGTAGTCATGTTTTATATAACTATGTGTACTGTCATGACCAGAGAAGCCCTTTTCCTTTAAGACGATAGTCACACTATGGTTTGGCAACAGATCAAAAGAAAATATGCGTAAATGACAAATCTACAGCTCTTGCACGAGATATATCCTTATGTTAACAAACTAGAAGAGCTGAGGCTCAGTATTTGTACATGTGTTACAAAAGAATATGGCGTTAGCACTATGTTATTCTTTCAGGTGTAATATACCATACTCGTAACATGCCAACAATAGGTATATCACATGCCTCTTTAATGTAAACAGAAAAAAAAATACTATGAAGCTGCAATGTTTATACTATGACATTGATATACGGAAAGAAATGAGCATTTACCTCGTGCTGCAGCCTCCTCTCTCCTTTTCAATTCCTAGTCAGTATAATAGAGAAAACAAAGAATCAGAAACTCTTCATGCTTGAGAGTCGAGTTTAGAGGGGAAATAACCAGTACGCTCTACTTCGCATTTAAGCCTAGGAAGCAGCTCTTCATGCTTGAAATGAAAAACTAAACCAACTGTCTTGAGCTTAAAAAAGGATTTGTGATTGTTTTGTCTTGTAATGAAATGGAAACAGCACTGTAGATACATGATCAATGTCCAGCATACCTTCTCCCTCTTGTTCAACTCTGCTTCCCTTGCTTGCAGCTCCTTCTCCCTTCTCTTAAGGTCCTGGAGGATCGAGGAAGCATATGTCAACCTAGACAGTAATGGATATGCTTGGAACCGACCAACATTAACTTCTAAGAGCGCTAATTACAGCCAAATTTTGCAGCTGAGAAAAAATGCTCATTCATACGCACCTTTGATGAGTCAAGTGGTATATCCACTGTGGCACTGAAGTCTGCTGGTTCAGGAGGAAGCGGCGAAAGGCGTGAATTGGACGCGGGAGCCACGTTTCTGGGGTTCTACACTCCATTCCGGCAGAAATCACACAGTAGTGAGCAGGCAAGAGACATTAACCCCCCAACTCCTATGACAATCCACAGACGCCACAACTCATAAGAACAAAAAACAACCCACCGGCATGTAGAACGCGCCGCCACCAAAGTTGGACTGCCCGCCAGCCTTGCCACGCGCTTGTTCCTACCAAGCAACCGACCAAAAATACTTCAATCACAAGCACATATATAAAAGAGGTTTCGGGCACCAATGCATCATCATAGCACTATAGCAGCAAGAATTCCCCAAGCAGCGCCGGTGATGGCAAAGTCTTATGAACAATAATAAATAATAAAAAGAAAAAAAAACACATATCGATTCTTCAATCGCCGGGCCGTGGTCAGATCTGCGCCCCGTCCAGATCCAAACAGGACCGAAGCAGCGAGCACCCGGAAGAAATATCATGCCAAAAACGGAAACTAGATCTGCGCCCGGGCAATGGCATGGCGGTATCGCGAAGACAAGGGAGGAGGGTGGAGGATCGGGCGCGCGTACCGAGAAAGGGTTCACGTCCTCCTCCTCGAAGGGGTTGCTGTCGTAGCGCCCCGCCATCCCGCTCCGCCCGCTTTGCTTGCGCCGGCAATGGCGATGGAGATTGGAGTAGTGAGGCGGCGACGAGGAGTCCTGCCCAACGGAAGAGGGAGGAGCGCGCACTCACGCAGCACCGCCCCCACACCGACTAGATGGGGCGATGGCGACTCCGCTTTGCCGTCTTGCGAAGGAGAGGACGCGGGTGAAGGGTGAACGTGCGTGCGCACGCGGAACGACCTGTCCGGCCAGTAACCGCTCGCGGGCCGAACTTCAGTTTTTTCCCGGCTGTTCCCCGTATCTCAAGGGCCCGTCAAATTGTTTATAGGTAGGCCCACTCCACACGGTTCAATTTAAGCTCGTATTTAAATTTAGGTTGCAAGAAGGCTAAATGCTGATGTGGAGGAGAGGAGAGAAAGAAAAAATAGACTGCAAGCCTGCAGCCGACTTCAACACATGAACCAAGAATGCTGGCTGTAAGGATTCTTATAGCCTACCTCTCAGTCTACTCGTTGGTTTAGTCCTTCATCATTAATATATAGCACACCTGTCTCTCTCACAAGATTTTTTGGTTACTGTGTCGAAGCCGGATGTAATGTTACAACCTGCTTCTCCTCTCTCTCCTCCCTTCTATGCTCCACCTCATCATTTAGTCTGCTTGCAGCCTGTTATAATACTCCCTCCGTTCTGAAATGTAAGTCGTTCTGGGAGTGTTTTACTGTGTCCAAATTCATAGAATATTCAATGAATCTGGACATATAGTTTGTCTAGATTCAGAGAATGTTCAATGAATCTGGTAAAATACCAGAATGACTTACACTTCAGGACAGAAGGAGTATTTGCTCTAAATGGGGCCTTATATTAATAGTGAATGGCTAACTACTATATGAGTAAGTTGAAAAATAGGCTGCAAGGATCTTTACAGTCAGCAGCTGGCTGAATTATTAACATTGCTCTTAGAAGCTCACATCTGAGCTAAATATCACAAAAAGGTTTGGTGCTCTTCCTTTATTATTTATACGTAACAATTGATTCTAGCTTATTTGGAGAGAGTGAGCGTACGCTTTTACCACTAAAGATTTTGCCTATTTTCTGGATAGGTGACAATTGTCTATTTCCTTGAATCTCCTTTGTAGGATAGTAACATCACGTAACGCAATGTGCATATAAGGTCTTCTCCAGTTATGGGTGCGGTGCACCCAGAAAACACGGACCACGTAAGCATCTGTTCTCTCTCTATTGATTGAATTAATGCAATTCTTACCAAGAGGGCTCACAACAAAATTGAAAATAATTTGCTTCTTCCATGTTTCCCAGACAACTAGGCAACTGAGAGAGGGCAAAGACTTTATGCAGTTTTTCATTCAGCAAGACCGGCCGAGTCGAACCAAAAGAGTCATCGATTCTTCTTCTCTCTCCCCATACATCGATTTGTGATTGAGTGTGCAGTGGCTGCATCGATTCTTTCCGTTGCCACATCCGAGGAAGAATCGGACACTGGAGAAGGCCTAAACGATGTCACCACCTTTTCTTGTGCCTTGACCAGAAAATGATGTGGCCGAGGCTGCAAAGGTTAGGGCTGGCACCTTCATCAGTATTCTATGACGTTGACAGACGTATAGCCGCGCGATTTTGCAAGCATTGCGGCCATAGTTTCGATAGTGACCTGGATAACCTTCAGGACCTCAAGCCCTTGCTGTGGCTAACTGCCATCTGTTCACTCCGTCTTCTTTTTTTTCTTTCTTTTTTAGGTTAACTGACTGGGGAAAGCCAGTATTTTCCACTCTAGCATTGCTCGATGTCCAAAAGCGCTAACAACTTTAAGGTCTTGTTTAGATGCAAAATTAAAAATTCTAAAACTATCACATCGAATGTGTGCCCACACATGGAATATTAAATCTAGACGAAATAAAAAACTAATTGCATAGTTTGATTGTAAATTACGATATGAATCTATTGAGCCTAATTAAACTATGATTAAACACTAAATTGCTACAATAAAGATACAATAAACATGTGCTAATGGCGGCTTAGTTAGTTTTAATAAATTTTTCTTGTAGTTTTCAGACGAGTTCTGTAATTAATTAAATTTGTCTTATAATTTACAGACGAGTTCTGTAATTAATTTTATAATTAGTCTATGTTTAATACTTCAAATGTGAAAATTTTCCCTTTCAAAAACTTTTCACGAAGCTACTAAACAAGACCTTAGTTGGGGATTTAGGGCTGGTCGTCTGTTGTACAGAGTGGTATTTAGCTGCCAAGAAGCTGGATCCAACTGGCTCCGTCTCGACAGGTTTATTGAAAATAATGAAACGAATCAACGATACACCTGCATTGTGGAACAAATGGACAATTGGAAGGTACAAAATTAAGTAATATCTTCATTTCCAGCAACTACCACACTGATGCACCCAATAGGGACACGACGTGATACCAACAGATACAAACACATCGCGCCAACATCACGCGGTTCCGCAATAGTCAGATAAAGCTATATTATTCAAGATCTCAGCTTTATTTGACGCACAAAAACGAAATTTTACCGCACATAATCTACTATTGCCATATAATAACAACAGGCCAAGTACACCGTCCTGAACAATGTGTACATATCGCCAACACCTATCCTACTGTGTAATGTGCGTATAGAAGCATCATTCCCGTCCGGGAATAGATAAATAGCCCAAAAGTACAATGAGTCACTAGGAAAAACATGGAACATGGCGTGCACAACAGACAAACCCACTTCCCTTGCATCGTCCAAAAATATGTGGCTTAGGGACTTGCAGTTTCTCGCAAACCAAAAGCCCATTCCTAGGGAGTAGCTGTTGCACCAGACATGTGCCTTAAGGATGTCAAGCTCCCTACCTGTGCTCCATATTTGCACAAAAATGCCGATGGTGACTATATTCCAACAAGAGATATATGCTACAGAAGAACTAGCGCCGTGCATCAGGGCATTAGGGGAGTAAGTTGTTTGCTGAAGAGATCTCCAAGAGCCCCACGAACATCCATCTGAAGCATAACCACAAATTAAAGCTCTAGCACTATCGTATGTTTCGTTGATACCTTGAAACCAAACCATATTGGAGAATGTAGGTACCTGATCGCAACAGATAAGTTTGGTAATTAACGGATAGAACTCTTTCAGGTGCCTTTTGAATATCTGAGCATCCATGATGCACATTCCTTTCAAAACCTGAAATGCAAAGAAAATTTGATGTCAGAGCAATAAACAGATTATCCCAAAGTACAGATGAGCATCTAAAAAGTTCTAAGGGTAAAGCTCCAAGAATCCCAGATACATTATACCTTGACAATAACAGGAGCCCGTAGGTCCAATACACGATGTATGTCTGCACTTGCAGCCTCCCCAGTGCTAGGCTGGAGATCAGACGCCTCTTTCAGAATCTGCCCGCAAAAGGAAACCAGCTTTCCTTCTGCTAGGTCCTTGATCTTTTCCTGTTCACCAGATTCCACACTAAAATCATCTGCTTCCTCAGTTGAGTCCTTTTCTTCCTGCTCCACTGTTGATTTATGGAGGATATCTAAATAAATAGTAGTTCCAGCTAGTTCTTGCCGAAGAAGATTCAATGGAGGCCTACACAAATTTACAATGTTAAGAAACTGATGCCTAGGTCAACAAAAGTACAAAGGCATTGGTCTTCAAGCCTTACCTTTCTGGAGGTATATGGTGCATCCTCGTTCGAAGATTCGAAGGTGAATTATACGAAGAAGCAAATTCTAGGAGTGAAAGCAAGATATCCATTATTGCAATTTGCTGTGTGGCTTTTAGCCTGCTCCAATACCTCTTCTGCAATGTTCCATCAGCAGTCAGTCACAGTATATCAACCCAGCTACCCAAGTAGGCTGGCTCATATATCAGGTGAGATGAATTCTTTATTTGCTAGAGAATTTTGTGAAACTCTCATTGTGTCACAGGTGGGCTGGACCCACATATCAGTGAGACAATGGATGGATTCAGAATAAGGCTATGCATACACACTACACAGTGGAAACTGAGTACCTGTATGCTGTCAATTGCACCAAGCAGCAGTAACTGGGTGATACATTTGCTCCTGACAGTTTCCATCATAGGGCTGTCTTCCTCTTCAGCCTTGTCAGCCTCATCATCATCATGTGCCTAGATCAACAAGAACATAGCCAAAGGAGAAAATGTTAGTACTTACATACCGAGCATATTCACAGTATCAATGTCAAAACTCAAAACACTTAGTTCCAATGCTCATAGCTACTTTTTAGATGCCAGATGAGTTACCAGATATGACGGGTTAGAACAGGCTAAAATTATGCCTCATAGAGTCGAGCAGCTTCAACAATGGCCAATTTTTTTTAGAAGAGAAAAATTGCACAAGGTTCAGCAAATCTAATTTACAAATTATTTGAAATGAAAACACTGATTACTAAAGATAACACATACAATTGGCTGTCACAGGTCACAGCAATAGAGTAGCAAGTCCTTGTAGCAAATGGACTTAAGCATCACAACTTAACATAGAAGGTATTACCAAATAACCAGCATCTTTCATGAGATGGACCAAAACAAAAGCTGACGCAATACCAAATAAAAGTCACTAATAAATAGTATTTTTTGTGTGAATGTGTGGTCAAATATTTATTGATGTGCAGATGCCCAAACCATAGTAGTCAGAAAGAACAAGCACATACCTTCACAGGTGAGGGTGGAGCAATATCATCTGCTCGACCTTTTGATTTGGAAGTAAGACTTCTGACCAAAAGATTATCCATCATATTGCCCATAAATCTTTGTCCAATGCTTTTGCCACGTGGGGAGACAGCAGGTTGTGTTCTCCCTGATGGTGATGGCGAACCTAGATGAATACATAAATTGTGTAGATCTTTTCATGTTGGCATTCCATATGGGAATATTGAGCACAAAAAGACAACTAAAGGAACACCTTAGATCAGGATACCTTCTGAATTATCCAGGCTAGTTTGTGGATTTAGCTCTGGATGGCTATGTTCACCATTACTGATGGAGACTTCTCCCCTGTTGCCATGGTAACTATTGCCATGCGAGTCGCTCTCTGCTTTTCTTGAAAGTAGCTGCTGGTTGTTTGATTTCTGAAATCCTAATGAATTGAGCAGTTCAAGGGGCTGAGTTGTGTATGATGCATTCCTGACAAATGAGATCAACAATAATAATAAATAAATAATGAAAAGTAAATACTAACTTTGGTACGAAGAAAATTTCAGAAAATACCTAATACTCTTTAGTAATGTTTCCCAGTCACCATCACTGAACTGGTGACCACCAACCTCTATCAGATGAACTAAAGCGCCAAGAGCAATTGAAACGACGGTTTGGTCTGTTTTCTTGGCACACTCAAGCAGCAAGCTCAGGAGAGGTGGAAGCATAAAAGATACCTCCTGTAAGTGCCACAATCAGATGATGAGCAACCAAATAAGTTTCACTTGGATCTTTAGTTGTATGGGAAGCTTAAATGAAATATAAAATGTTTATGAAATGTAGGGAATCAACAGTTTCATCACGCTGATGTTCTGAATTATGGACATGATGTTCTTGAAGCAACTAAAGTCAGAAGGGAAGAACAGCATATGTACCTTATAGAAAGTATTGAAAAGGTTGCAGATTAACTGCAGTGAATGAATGCTAGTATCACGAAGCCAATCATCCCCAGAAGAAAGCCCGTCCCTTCCAGCATGTCTTACATGATCAAATATAGGAAACAGTACACGATGGAAAATACTCTCCCAGAAGGGAGAAGAGAACTTGTGTCCTCTCTCATTCAGCAAATCAAACAATACTTCAAGTGCACAATGTCTAACTTCTGGTCTGGAGTCTAGAGTCAAATCAGACAAACCAGCCAGCATTGGGAACCAGTAGTGCTCCGTCACATCAAAATTTGCCTCTGGCGCAGCATCAATAGGTTTAACAGCACCACCTGGAATGAAGCCCTGTATGATGAAGAGATAAATGAGGCAAACAAGGTTTTCCCAATTCCCATGAATAAGAGAGCAAGAGAAATACAACATCAACAAAAAGTGGACAAAGACAACTTGATATGCAAGTAAAGGTTACTAATAATCCCAACCTCTGCCAAACGATCTTCACATATACGTAGGAGAGCAATAGCCTTCAAACTAATTCGAGGAGTGCATTTGTTATTTGCAAAACCAATAAGGCAGTTGACACAATCCATAAAGCAATCGCCAACAACTTGATCAAAATGTTCCAAAATAACTGCAAAAAGTCATTTAATTCACAAAGTCAGACAATAAGATTTCAACATCCCTATAAGCTGGGTAAGACACAGTGCATGCCAGCTATATAAATTCCTTATTTACCTTGTTCTACGTTTTCAAAAGCACTCTCAACAATTGATTCGTCCTCATCATCGGCTGCTGCGGTGAATATCATGAACACACAACGCCAGCCTGATTTTATGCTACCAACTTTCGACTTGATCAACTACATGTTCATCCAGCAAAGTTTTTACATGCAACATCATTTGATAAGAAACATCACATCATTATATTTCATTGGTGCATCAAAAATTCATGTGTAAGGACATACCTGAACAATGCAATCAACAATTAGGCCGCGGATTTTTGAGTTGTTACTATTCCTCATTAAAATGACAAAAGGCTTCAGTATGTCACTCTGAAATGTGAAGTTGTTTAATTCCGCACGCTCCAAGTACTTCATACCAAGCTGCCTTAGTGAGTCAATGGCATACATAGCAACTTTCTCCTCATGGTGGCTTCCAGCAGCAATAAAATGCTGGGCCAACACAGACCATATTCTAGCCCACACCTACATTTCCATATATAAATGGTGAGTTATTGCCACTTATGTCAGATTGTATATTTAGACCCCACTTATTTATCACTTCACAATTATACTATTATAGTCCAAGAAAAATACTGAGAAAAAGATGGCACAGTGCAAACAAGAGCCAGAGCATACCAGACGTATACGAGCCATGTTATAGTAGCTTATCTCAACAAGCTTTTGCAAGCTAAAGACACGAGCAGGTGTTTGTTTCAGCTCTTCAGCTGAAACACCGCAAAGGGCGGTGAAAAATTCAACAATTGAATCACTTGGCAGTTTTACGCTGTTTACAAAGATTTGTTCAGCAGGCTTCCCAGCCAACTCTTTCAGAGATTGGACTACAGAGTCCCTCGATATTTGATTTGATCCCATCATTACAGTTGCAGATATTGAAGGATTTGAAGTGATATACTCAAGTCTCGAGACACATTCTAAAACAGCATTCCAAGTATCTTGTAAAGCATCCATATCTGTGTCAGCTAAACCAAGAAGAGTCCGCAGTGCCTCAACATTTTTACTACGCATCTCCTTGGGAGCATGCAAAAATGTAAACCTGCAAAAAGTTACTTAAGACATTGCTATATGAAAATTAAATGTTATTGCACTATATGAAGAAGTTCAAAGGATAAACCTACCTCACTAAGGACGTCAAGAAAGCATAGCGCATGGTGTCCATCCCAAGAACACGAGTAAGATGGATGCCAGCTCTAAACCCATCCATGCATGATACAACCCTAGGCTTACTGTCACCTTCCTCCATGGTCACAGAAAATGTTGCAAGCAAAGGCCATCCTACAGCTTCAAGCATTGGTCTAACAAGCTCAACCTGCTGTGCAACATAAAAAACACCTTTCTTCTGTCCCTGATTCTTGAAAAGTGCCTGAGTCTGTTTGATGATCTTTTCACTCTCTGCCTTTGTATCACTTGCCGACTTCAGTCTTGGAAGGGCTAAATTAAGGATATTGACAAGACGGCCTCTTTCTTCTGTTTCAGGTCTCTTAGTAGTTTTTGATGCATCATGCAAATCATCTTTCATTTTTATCTCTTCCTTGACAATGGAATCATAAATTTCTTCCAAGAGCTCCTTCGGAGCACATTCCTCTGCATCACTCACAGTGTTCATACGAACAAAATCTGATTTTAACATCTTAGGCCACACCATCGGATTATGTGCATCAGTATTCAACATTATAACAGCATAAGCAAGAACATAAGCAGTATCTGCATTTTTGAAAAGCCCAGGATTATCAGCACAGTACCTGCAAATAGTCACATCAGCATTTCAGGTTCACTGGTGGACATCTTGAAGAAAAAACACTATAAATACAAACATACCGCTCAGCAAATTTTTCCATTATACGATCTATCTTCTGTGCCTCACCAGGAAGGCGAAATCCTTTCAGGAACTCACGAATTGCAGCATCAAACTTCAACCCCGAAAACTTCATGGAGTCAACATAGGCATGCATCACAGCAAGAGGGAACTCTTCATGCTGCCCCAAATATTCACCAATCATAACCTGCATATAGCTAACAAAAGTTAGATGAAGGTAGACCTTTTTTATTAAAAAACATTAAATAATATTATATTGCATGTTACAGCAAGACTCCTGATAAAATCTTAAAATCACCTTATCCAAGCTGGGAGTGTTCTTGAGAAACTGAGCTACAGACGACGCCTTATTTTCAATTAACTTATTTGACAATAAATACTCAATCCCTTTTGCTGGTTTACGATTAAACTGCAAAAGATGTAAAAGACTTAAGAAACTTGGTGAGATTTTGAAGTGGTTAAGAAAAAACTGCAGGCATCCCATTCCCACCTCTGAAACTGCAGCCTCCATAGTCGATTTATGAGCTTTGGCTCTCTCAAACTGATTCCGACCGTCCTCTTGGCTCTTCATCTCATCGGTTATCAAGCTCCTTGAAGCATCCTCTTCTTGAGATTCAACAATGCTCCCTTGCTTAGTGGAATCTCTTCGAAGTTGCTCCCAATCAGCCAATGACTTCAGAATACTCACCAAGCACTGCAATTCAAAGTCTTCATGTCAAACTAACATTAAACCAAAAAAATATCAAAGAAATGTGGGTAATCTAAATTATAGTAACCTGGAGAGATGACCCTTTTACAGAAACTGTTTGAGATGACACATTGGAGTTAGTATCAGCAATTTGAGATCCTTGTGCAATTTTTGAGAGTGCACTAACCTGATAGAGATATATTACTAGACACGTTACAAGTCAGAAAAAAAAGATATGTTTTTTATGAGAAATTCATAAGCTATGCTTTGTGAACAGTTAAATAAACTTATGCTTACCATACGTTCAAAAAGATTTGGTCCCTCAAGATCACAGTCATAGTTCACAAACACATCTGCAAGCATTTGGGGATCTTTGCAAACTTTCTCCAACATCCTGGTTGGAAAGTCAGTCAAATAACATCAATTATACATGTATAGGATATCTAGAATGACCAAAATCTGTCCATGCATTATACATGTAGCTGAGATTCCATAAATGAAAAAGAGGTGCACCTAAGAACACTGGCCTTCTGGCTGAGGGGGCTATCAGAGCTATCTAGAGACCTTAAAACTATCAGAGGAAAGAAGACACCAATTTCCCCCTGCACAAATATTTAAAGAACATGAAGAATGTAATGATATCAAAAGCAACACAACACAACAACAAACAATATTCCCATAACATGAGTCCTCTTAATAACAAATTTACCTTCAGACTCTCTCTAAAACGGAGCAACAGAACTAAAAATATTCCACAAGCATACTGTCAAAGAAGAAAAGACAGTTTAGCATGATAGCATACTTACAATCTATCAGTACTGTCACATCAAGTATGATGAAAATCAATATTGATAAATTTTCAATTTTGACCTGAAAAACAACTGGAGATGAAGAGACGCATGCTCGCAGAAGAGCGTATGAAAGATATGCTTTGACCGAATCAATGAAGTGGAAATTTTTTGTGAATGCATCGCTGACTCCTTCTAGCAATCCCTGGAGATAATAGCTACGAAATAACATCAAAACAAACTAACAAACAATATTAGCAACCCAAATGAGCTAAACTAACCTGTAATAGTTCAAGTGACAACAGCCTTGTCTTTGTAGCAACCTCATCGCTTTCTTCTTTCATGCTCATCTGAAAGGATGATAAAAGGCAGGAGTGCAACTGTGACGTTCCTGTTAGTTCTCATTAAAATAACACAATTTAAGCAACCAACCTTGCAAAGAGTTCGGAAGAGCAATAGCGCATCCCGTTGTATTATATTCACAGTGTCCAGGTCGATTCCACTGGAAAAGGAGGGGGGGACAAAGGCAATTAGACAATTAGTAACTGCCACATCTGAGTTTCTGATGTGTCACCTGGAAATGCAAGCAAAATCCATGTACTAAGCATAACTTAACAAGATTAACGACACAAGCTTAACAAACCGTGAAACTTTCTTCCCATCTTCAAGTTCAACAGCCTTGTCCAGAACAGCCTCCAACCCCTGTAAAAGAACAGGTATTTGAAGGAACTAACGCAATAAATGACACATTTCGGAAGTCCTAATAGAATCATCAAAAAATCAAAGCAACAAGCGATCCAGTCTCACTACCTTAATATCTGCTCCTCCTGCAAGATTCTGAAGCTCTTCAACAGACGTTGGAGGTGCTTCCGAAGCCCGATTCATGGACAATGCATCTCCCAGGGTAACTTTTTCCTCATCTTGGCTATCAGTAGATATTTCCCCATTTTCAGAGTCCTTTGCGCTAGATGAAGGTGTATCTTTAACCACAGAGCTTGCAGACGATACAGAAACCTGGAACCAAGAAGTAAAATAAATACCTAGAAACAGCCTCAATGAATAATTTTCTTATGCATAAGAGAATATATGTGGAAATTATTTGCCTGCTCAGATTCCATTCTCCTGAATACAATGCTGATCATCTGGGTCAACATAGCCTTTGAGGTAGCCTGGTTCACAGGGCTCTTGCTACGGAAATACAAATGAACAAATTATCAGACAAGTTTTAAATGGTAGCATAGTGCAAAAGAGAAGGCGGCAATATAAAAGGTACCTATTGAGAGCAATGTTATAGCATACTCTAATGACCCCAAGCAATGGTTCTCCATGAACTGCATTCCAAAAAAACAGAATCAAACTCAAAATATGCATTTGTTACACATATTGTTCACACACAAAGATAGCTACATGCAGAACTATTTCGGCCTCAATGCCATAGTAGCAGTAAAATACATGAATGTATTAGCGACTTCCACCTTGTTTTCTTACATGATTTTATAAAGGCACTTCCATATACAAAAAAGAGAAGTGTAATAGGAATATTTGTCCAAACTTATACATGCATCTTGAAGTGTTGCATATAAGCTTAGCAATTGCCTAATAAACAGCATAAGTTAAACTTGCCCAATAAACAGAATATTAGGAAACAATGAAACATAGAAAATAAGCTTGTACAGATTACCTCTAAACCTATTTGAAGCAACAGCATTGAGAAGCACTTTCAAGACCTGGAGAATAGTACTGCAACATGGAGGTGATACTCATGTTAGTACTGAGCAAAAGTGTGGCAAGGCATTATCTCAGTTTAAAGTGATTGTACCTGTCAGAGGAGGTGTTATCGACACAGCCACAGACCATGCTTAGGATTTCTGTAAATAATGGGGAATTTTTACCACCTTCTAAACCAGGATCACCTTCTAAATGGTCATAAGCAATAAGTTTCTGGTAAAAGATATTGAACAATTCAATCAGAAATGATCATTCAAAATTTTAAACTTAATATGGCATTTTATAAAAGAAAATGAGGGGGTGAAGATATTAGCAGGCTGATTCTTGGTCCAAAAAAAATGCGGTAGAAAAGGAGCGGCCAAGAGGGTGCCACAAAAGGGTGACAAGAGGGTGCCACAAAAGCTAAAAGGCAAATTCTATAGGACAACAATTCGTCCGGCGATGCTATACGGTGCTGAATGTTGGCCTACAAAAAGGCGACATGTCCAGCAACTGAGTGTAGCAGAGATGCGGATGTTGCGGTGGTTTTGCGGGCACACAAGGAGGGATAGAGTCCGGAACGAAGTTATTCGGGATAGGGTCGGAGTGGCACCAATTGAGGAGAAACTTACCCAGCATCGGCTGAGATGGTTTGGACATGTCCAACGAAGGCCTCCTGAGGCGCCGGTGCGTAATGGGGTTCTTGAGCGGGTCGATAATGTAAAGAGGGGTAGAGGTAGACCTAAACTGACGTGGGATGAGTCGGTTAAGAGAGACCTTAAGGATTGGAATATCTCTAAAGAGATAGCTTTGGATAGGAGCGCTTGGAGACTAGCTATCAATGTGCCTGAACCTTGAACTTATTTCTTTCGGGTTTCATCCCTAGCCTACCCCAACTTGCTTGGGAAAAAAAGGCTATGTTGTTGTTGTTGTTGTAAAAGGAGCGGCCACTACTGCATTGATCTGGACTACTTTGCAACTAGCATAAGATCCACACATTTGATGCAACCCCAAGTAATTTATCAGTAAGCACTGCCCAATTTTTGGACACATTGTATAAGGATAGAATTATGGAAATAGATTTATAGATGGATTATGGGGAAGATATGGTAGCACCAGACCTCACATCTGTATAACTCTATAGTGAATTACCGCACGAGGACCAAAATTCAGAGCTACACTAGATGTATATGATGGAAATTGGCAACATATAACTTATATAGACATATTTGTACATCATGTTTGTGAATTCCAGATTATGTGTAGCATAGTTATATAGACGTGTTTGTGCATCATGTTTGTGAATTCCAGATTATGTGTGGCATAGCACCCTATCTTATTGACCTTGGTAATGCAAAATGTATATTGACAAATCAAATTAATGTCTGGACAACTACCTGAGTACCTGTTCATATTGCGGGCTCATTTTACTACCTGAGTTCTATTTTGGACACTACTACATATCCTCGTCGTATGACGATAGTATGGTGTTACATCTCAATCTCGTCAAAATTGTAAATACATCAAATGGTACAAACCTGTAACTACCTATCATCTCTAACCCAAACTACCAATGGTCAGGGACTTGGCTATGCAAATGCAAAATGAGTTAGGATCCATGCCAGCATCTACCCTAGACAAGGAAATGTGATTTTATCATTCTAACGTCCAAAACGTTCATGGCGCCAGCGCGAATGATCCCTTCAACAGCATGCATTTCCGCTAGTCAACCGTGCTGGGCGCCAATGCAACACGTCTGCCGCGTTCGCGAGCCTCATTGCCTCAGGCAGGCAGGCAAGCAAGCAAAGGAAGAGAAGAAAGGGGGTGATGATGATTGACTGATTGATTACGTGGAGGCAGTCGAGCGCAGGCTCGACGAGCTTGACGTGCTTGGTCTCAACGGCGAGGCGGAGCGGCTGCAGCACGAGCTCGGCCTGGGGTCCCTCGAGCACGCGCCCGGCCGACGCGAGCGCCTCCGTGATGACCGCGCCCTCGGCCGTGGCGCCCTTGATGCTATCTGCGACAACATACGCCACAGAGATCACCGCAGCTCCATCGTCAGCCACCGAGAGATCCCAATGCGCGGGAGGGGAGGCGGGGGAAGGGCACGCACCGAGGCATGACTGGATGGATTGCTGGAGCGCGGCGAACTTGCCGCGGTTGGCGGCGCACTCCTTAAGCATGGCCTCGAAGGCCCGGGTGACGAACCCGCCCGCGGCGCCCGCCATGGGCGCGGATCTCAGCTCCGGCCGCGGAACCGGGGGGGGAAGGGGCGGAGTGGTTAGATCCGAGGAGGAAGAGTGGGCATGGGATAGGAGGGCGCGAGATCTGGAGGGGGTGCGAGATCTGAAGGAGGAGGAGACCGAGAGCCCCCGCTGCTGTCCTCGGCTGGGCGGATCGGACCTGTCGCGACTCGCACAGTCGCACGCACACACGCTCTCGCTGGCTGATTTCAGCAGCCAGATCGGCAGGACGAAATTTCTTTACGCGGGCATATACTTGCCTTGGCCCGGCGTTTTGCTGTTCTTGTGCTAGAGCTAATTGATCGTGTTCCTACGACTTGGTGTGTGGAACTGTGGATAAATTTTTGGCGGATGACCGGGAGTCTTGGACGATGGTAAAAGATACTCCACGACCGGGAGTACTTTGTTTCACGGTCGCACCAACATATTTCTTAATCTACTTTTTTTTAAGAAAAATGGTTTCATCGATCTCGACCTAACATGACGAGCTCAAGTTGTTACAAAATGCCCTTTAAAAAGTTATAGAATATTTTTTTCATCATCTTGATTTAGGCCATATACGATTCGCCTGTTTTGTCCCCTTTCATGTGATGATCTGCCTAGAAATGGTGGGGCCTTTTTAACGTGGCGAACAGATCACGTCTGGCAAAAAGTCAACTGCGTGACGAAGCTGCCACGCGCCATGGCTGCGAGGTAAAGAGCTCCAAGGATTTGTTTCCTTCAAAGAAAAAAATGTTGCGCCGGTCCGTTCTCGTTAAAATACACGGGCAAGAACAGCTTTTCATGTACCTTCGTGCTCGTCAGTTCGTGGGGCCGTGATTTCCTACTCGCTGCCGCAACAGTCGATGCCGTCGCTGAACACGAAGTGGCGACCAACCTGCGAGGACGTGCGACATGTCCGTCAGTTTTGTTTTGTTCGCCCGTGTGCGGCAGTCAACAAGCCAGGCACGACCAGAGAACATTTGACTGTGCTGGGTTTCCGTCTGAATCCACAGGCCACAGCCAGCCACGCATTCCGAAAGCAAATCCATCTCACCGTAGCAAACTGCAGATATTTACAACCAACAACACAACACCAGCCTTGTTTAAATTCTGCAAAAAAAATTTGACAAAATTTACTGTAGCAAATTTCAATAGAAATTTAGAAGAACCAAACATGATCTAATTATAAAACTAACTACACGTACGAATCTATTAAGCCCAATCAATCTATTATAATAACATATATTACTGTAGCAATTTAGTGTCTAATCACGCCCTAATTAGGATAATTAGATTAGCAAATTCGTCTCGCAATTACAAGCAAATTGTGCAATTAATTTTTTTTATTTTTCCGATACTTAATTCTCCATACAAGTGCTGCAATATTCACTGTGATATTTTTGAAATTTTAAATTTTGGATCTAAACAAGGCCCTAGATCTATGTGGCCACACATCAGCAGTTAAACCACTAATGCCAGAACGCCAATTAATGACGCAACACTGTCGATATTCTCGAGAAATTCTAGAGCTAAGTTGATGGCATAACCGGTTAAAATTTTAGAGATATTAGGAATATAAACTAAATTCATCCGCACAATACATTCAGTTTTAGCTACACTGAAATAGAACCGCGAAGGCACCACTGCCAGCAAGCCTAGAGCAAACCGCGTTAGGAGCGTGGACTCGCACTTCCCACTAGAAACTCACCTCGTTACGTCATCTGTATCGTCCTTGTGATTTTACACCAAATTAATGTGCAATTATACACTTTAAATTGATGATCCATTTGGAATGTTACGTAACAATGAAGACTATTGTGGGGTTCTATTCCTGTGTTTTCTTCGGGAGCGAGCGAACGGATCGACCCATGTTCTGTCTTCCCTTGCGGCCCGGTCCCAGCGCTTTTGGAAATCGCGAAGCTCCGATCGTGATTTTCTCCGGATCTACAGGGTTGAAACAAAATTATGGCGATCTGAGAGAACTATGATTAATTAATGGCATGGAAATCACAAGAAACGAATCGTTGCATAATCTGGATAGCTACAGGTAATTCTTGAGTGTCATTTTTAACATAATGGGCATACATAATTTACAAGTGATGTGACAGGTTTTTTGAACTACAATTCATTCAGTTTCCAACAGCATTTTCGCCAAGACGAGGGATGGGTTAATGGCATTTGACACAACGTGTGCCAGCTAAGTGGTTTGTTAGCTCACCTTTGTTCGCATGTCAAGACCTGCTGGCCTCCCCTGGTTAGAAATTATAACATAAGTTATGGAGACGTCACATAAGAAAACACAGCAATACGACATACAAAACGAACATACTCTTGTTTTTTGTGCTTGAGCAGCTTTTTGACGGAGTAGCTGGGCATTTTTCCCTTGAGTACCATCCTTCCAGAATTTATAAAAACAGAGCAAACATTCAACATTACTTTGAACTTTGACAATGAACAAACAAAATTCATATTTTCCAGAATTCATTCAGCATAAGATGCAGATATAACGCTTGGCATTATTAGAAGGCAGTCTCATTGCAATGTTTAATGCAGTTTCCGCCACCTACCAAAAGATGGGGTATTGTTTCTCCTCAGGAGACATAATTATGAAAGGATTATACGAATTATGCACACAAGTGCTCTCAAACTGTTATTCTCAAGGGCACACAAAAGCCTTATGCGTCATTGCATTAGGAGGCGCAGCTCAAAATTATGGAGCATGCTGAAAATTATTGCCATGATGTGTTGTTCTTATACGTGTAACGAGTACTATGAATTCATGATTTGCAAGAGACAACAAGGTTTTGATCTGCAACAACAAAAACAGAGGTTTCCACAAACCTTTGTTATTGTAGAACCTCCTAATGTCTGCACTCCTCGATGAACTATAAATTCACTATCAACTACTCCGATATTCTTTGTCCTGTCACCCTGAAAGCAGTATAAGAAGAAACAAGTTTATTTGGAGTCTTCACCAAAAAGAAGCAGAAGTTGCTTGGACAGTGAGGTCATGAACTTAGAATTACTGCCGTATGGATTAAAAGATGTTAGATGCTTAAGAACATAAATAACTAAATAAGTATTTATTCCTTAAATCAGTTAACCTCAGGCAAAAAGGGAAAAAAAAAAGACCACTTCCAATAGATTGTGATAGAAAAGTTATATTGATTGACCACATGAAACATAGTGTTATATGATTTTTCTTGGGAATACTAATCATAATTTACAATTTCCTCATTGCGATAAAAATATTTATTGAATGAAGAGAAGCTGCATGAAAAACCTAATCAATAGTTTAGACACATTAAATCATAAAGTATGCACAGTTATTCAAACAACGGTTTTTATCAAACCTGAGCACAATACCCAAACTTGTAATCAATGCCCCATCCATGGATAAGATCATTCTGTAAAAATACAATGTAGATATATGAATACCTGGTATAATCCACATAAATCAATCAGGTGCAAGAGAAGAGAATATCACACAAACTATTTTCTTTTTCCTAAAACAGGTTGATTATTTGTCAATGTCTCAGGCCCTGTTTGGAATCGCGTTTCTCGCGTTCGTGATGGAGTTTGAGCGGGATAAGCGGAATAACCCTGCCAAACGTTCCGCAACAGACGCACAATTGGGAGTCGCCCGTGTTGTGCAGTTGGAAGAAATGAACTGGGGATCCGCGATTCTGAAAAGCGGCCGCGGAGCTGCGTTCGCGAAAACGCATCGCGCGTTTGTCGTTCGCGGAAACAAATAGGCCCTCATACTCTTTTAGCAATCCAGACAAATGGAGCAGTGAAAATGCGTGGAGTATTGAAGGCACTGTAGTGAGTTCATAAACAACTATGAAGCTAGGACCAAAGACACACCCATAACATGAATCTGATTCAAGTATTCTCCACAAGTAATAATGACACAAAATGCCAACATATGTAGCATCCAAACTAATCTTAGTTGTGAATACTAAAATGCAAAAATATATTGGGCCAATGAGACAAGTAGTTAGCTCATATCTCATATATGTTTTACTGCTTCAGTACTCCATATTATTTCAGAAAGAAGAAAATACAAAGGTGTAATACATTTCACAAAGAAAGAAACCGTAAAGACTTAAACCATTTCAGAAAGAAACAAAATGTGAAGAATTAACACCAAGAGAGGTTAATGTAGAGCCAGGATCCAAAATGCACTAGCTTTGCCTGTTTGGGTTTGTGTCCCAACTCTTTTCAACATAGTTAATACAGTTATGCATGTTTCCAATAACTCCGACTCCAAATACAAAAATGGGCAGCTAAGCCTACACCATTCTGTACAACTCAAGCCCACAGCTTATGGACCGTTGAAAAGAAAACAGTCATATTGTCTGATACAATGGTAAATTAAAAAAATGTTAATGCAAACATTGTTAAGAAATCATACAAAGATAAAATGTACCTGGATAAGATGCCATACACATTGCCAAGCAGATTTTGAGAAAACCGGTGCCATGCCCTCAACCCATCTATGAATCAAATAATTATTATGTCATGGACAGCTCTCATTGTCGCAAGCATAATGTGGTTACTAAATAGTAAGACGATACAGATGTAACGAGATCAAATAGAAAAAATATAAAGAATTAATCAGTAAAAATTTCTGTTATAGCACAAGAAAGGGTTTGAGAAAGAAAATATACCCAGAACAAGGCGGACCTTCTCTTGAACATTCTTTGTTAGCCCGACTAACTCTCCTATACAAATACATATGTTGTTTCATTTAGTTATGCTGTGACCACAAGTTTCCAAAATAAATGTGAAGTACCTGAACTTACCTATGAAAACTTCCTGATTTTTTACGAACAGTTATTCGGTGATGAATTTCGGAAAGTTTAGAGTCAAGACCTGGTTGTGATATCTCCAGTCCTTCTGATTTAACTATATTTAAGTATCTGAAAGGAATTAATGCATTAGCTAAATTGGTGCAGAGATTTCGATCAATTGAACTCTTTTGGGGGAGAACATTAGTATAAGGTACAATTTCTTCACAGATTTCTCCTATCTGGAACAAGTACTTAAGTTGCTTACTTTTAAGAAAACACATAATATATGCCACCAAGGACATACCTGACATACTAGTAACAGCTGTACCATGATTAAAAAAATCCAATGCACTGAACTCAGATAAAATTCTACGTTTCTGTACATCTTTCCTTTGTTTCATAATTTTTTACTGCTAGGCAATGATAAGTCTGACAGATTGCTTTCATGTAACACAATACCTTCTTGGGTTGAAGTTATCCACCTCCAGATCTTCATCCCAAAGAAAGATGTACTTATACATGGAGACAACAGCAGGATGGAGGAACCTCTTTGCAAACCACCTATAAAAATAAATGCCTTGTCATCTTATCTTGAAGCTAAATGATACCAGAAATAAAATGAAAGATAGAAAGATGCCCTTTTTCGTTGCAAAAGAGAGAAAAGCATGCCCAATCTCAGTGCAAAGGAAGAAACATCGTACCATTTTGTCTGGTTAGAAGCAGCTATATGTATCACACTTTTGCTCCATGGCAGATCATTCCACCCATTGACATTCCCATCATAATGGAACAATATAGCTGTAAAATTTTCTGGAAGAAACTGAACATTCAAGAGTTACATCACAATTTTATGCGCAATTAGTCCTTACGAAGGTAGTAATGAAGTACCTTCTTCATAATAGCGTCCACACTCTTTTTCTGATTTATACCAGCAGCAATGGCAATCAAAGACTGATCGTTCTGTTTAGACTTCTGGAACAAAAAAACCCACAGAGCATTAGATAACTAAATAATATTTTGTACTTAGGAGGTGGGAACAGCTGATGGTTGTTCAGTTTGACAAGTGAAACCAACAGAAATATTATTGTAATGGAATCAAAGCACTTAAGATGAGTCACCCAATTGACCTGTGATTGCGCATTTGTTGTCAGCCACAATGGCTTCAACTCCACGTCGGAGTTAGACTCCACTATACCATGGGGCAAATAACCAATTCTTGCAACAGGTTTTTTGGACACCTTAACAGCAGCTCTGTCAGACACCTGATGTTTAAATTGGAGGTGCAATCCATGTCTTATTAACAGAAAAATCTGCTTCTGGATTAATATGGAAAAACATTTTTCTGAGTTTTGATCAAAATAATGTTTTCACATACCGTCACAGTATCAAATGGTCGAGATTTTGCTTCCAACTGTAAAATTGCATAATCACATCATATTCATCCATCAGGTATATTTTTGTTCAGAGAACTCAGTTCCCAATAGATCAGGGATATTGATTATTACCGATGTCTGCTTATGTTGAAAGTTAGCCATGTTGTACACCAGGAATATGATGATCACGCACAGGACCAATAGATGGAACCGCAGTTTCATCTTAGGACAGCTATCGCCCCCCTTACCATTCTGTGGAATCAAAAGGTGGTAGCAATATGGAATAGAGATCTCACACTGAACCAGCCTTTTAAATGCTCAGAAAGTGTAGATGACACTGATAAGCAATGAATCATCAAATGAACACACGCAAACTCACCTTATCTTGCAAGGCACTAGTTTTTTCTGTACATCTGGAAACCGATGGATCAGTCTTGTTAAGGTGTCAGGAAGCAACTCAAGCATCTCAGGATCGCTTCATGACGCCCTGCATGCAGGTAATAAAATACAGTCAATATATCATCATAATTTTATGATGTACAATATTGTCTCAGTTCATCCGGGGTGGTCCCCAAAAAATGTTCTTAAGTACAGATAGGAGAAAATCCAGACGTATATACCACATAAAACAAAGGAGAAAATTCTTAACAATCAGAAAACTGAAAGGAGAGCGCGGGGGCGAAATCTCAAACGAATAGGTGGGCATCCGGTGCACGCATCGCGCGCGATTCGCTTTTGTTATTCACAGGGCAGCAGTGAATCAAATTGACAGCAACGGGGTGTGACGCACGCATCGATGCGAGCGGGAATGGGAAAGCTCACACACCGTCGGCGACCGAATTACGCTACTCTTAGCCCCAACCCTCCAGTTGAAGCTCAGGTGTCACCTCGCGGCAACGAGGGCGCCCCAGGAGATCGTTTTCCCAATTGCAGGCAAGAGCACCCAAAAGCACGATCAGAACCAATCCATGATAACACACGGACGTCGGTACTCTCTACGGGTGGAGAAGAAGAAAGCGGAATTACCGCGGCGGCGGGAGGAGCCGACGACGACGCCGCGGCGGGCGGGAGGGAGGCCTCGGTGCCGAGCGCGCAATGGGCGGTGGAGGAGGCCCCTCTCGCCACTCGGCGTGACGAGCTCCGGGCGGGCGCCTTGGCAGCGAGGGCACCGGCGGCGCCGCTGCTGCTGCGGGTTAACGAGACGTTTCGCTGGGCCGGAGCGCGGAGGGATTGGGAAAGGTTGGGTGCGGGCACGGGCACGGGCGGAGGCGGCCGCGGGAGGGCGAGAGAGCCGACGCGCACGCGCGACAGCGACGGTCGGGGTCAGCGCATCAGAGGAAGGGCGACGGGTGGCGCATCGCCCAGGTCCCACCCGCGCCGCGCTGCGCGCCCGTCTCAGTCGTTGCAGCGCGCCCCCACACACGCGGCGGCCTCCGCTCGCGCGACGAGCGCGCAGCTGCCGTTTCGACCACGCGCACGACCGGGTTTCCCGCTCGGTTTGTTGGCTCCCCTCCTCTGCAACACACGTGAACCCATCCCGAGCCCCGTGCGCGAGGCGGTTTTTTCTTTTTATATTTAAAAAAAAATAAAATTTCAAAAATATATGTCCGTTTTAGAAAATTTTAAAAATATACCCCGGTCGCCCTATGGGGGCGACAGGGCTCAAATGTAATTTTTTTTCTTCAAATTTGCAACGAAGTCCCTGGAGAAAAAAAAAGTCTGTCGCCCCCCCAACGGGCGACAGGGCCCTGTCGCCCACCCCAGGGGCGACAGGATCCCCCACTCCCTATTTAAGCCCTGGCCGTCATTCCCTTTGTCATTTGAGCCTAAAAATTTAGGAAAAAAGGGAGGGGTAATGAAGCATCGAAGTATAAACATACCATCTATTGTATGTAATGGAAAATACGGAGAGTGATCAGTGACGAACGTTGAAGTGTATAAATAAACGGTCCACAGCTATCTCATTACAAATAAACATCAGAGATACAAACATCAGATATATCTAACCACTCCTATGGCGTCGGACCCTCTTAGGCCTCTGCTGGGCACGGACATGGCCCTCGAAGCTTTTCATGTCACTAGAATACTAAAAAGCACACATGTAATTAATATAACGATAAGAAATAAGAACTAAGAAATGCATTACGTAATGTGAACCACCAAATTTTACGTCATAATACAACGATAATGAAACACACATCACGCATGCAGTGGCATGTCAGAACCCGTTGCAAACTACGGTAAACAGATTCCGGACTAACCTAACATGCCTTAGGTAATTTAAAAAAAACAGAACAAACACAACGATGCAGCATGTCACTAGCACTAAGGTAGTCCTAGTAGCCGTACCCCCACGTAGCAAACTGCGTTGAGCCTTCTCCGCAGTATCCACCCATTGCAGGTGGTGCAGGCGGTGGTGCCGGAGGCGCAGGGCCCTTCTTCTTGTGACAAGGGCAGTTGCAGTAAGGAATAGTGCATGGTTCATCCTGTGAACCGGCTGCATTGCTGGTATCATCAACTTCGTCGTCTTTGTTACCCTCGCTCACTTCCTCATAATGATTCACCTTACATTCCAGATCAAAGATCTTTATCTGGATGTACTCGATGAACTCATGAACAGAATCAATTGATGCAGGATCTACCCACCTAGTAAAACCACAGTTTTTTGGAGCATCGGAAGACTGCAAAACAAATTTCATGTAAGGTGTCTCATTGAAGATAAAGAAATGAAACAACCGAGTATTACCCATGCGTGTGGACATTTAAAGAAATGCCGACCGCCATCCATCCCGTCGGTGCACATCTGCACTAAGCAGTCCTCACCATGTCTGCATTTTGGCAACGGTTCTCTACGGTTATCGTATTGTCGAAGAGGAGTTTCATTGGTAAATTCACTCTTGTGCTGTGGCGGAAACTCAAACACTGGTTCCGGAAAGGAATCAGGTCCAAGAGACCCCTCCCATATTATGGGGTC